>NC_045431.1:224439476-225039476 GCF_902635505.1 Sarcophilus harrisii | reverse complement strand
ATGGTATAGAATTCCAGGTCCTGAGATAAAAACAAGCCCATATCCTTAAAACAGTTGTTTCTTTTACATTTTCCCTAGTCAAATTCATAGGAGGAAAACAAACCTATGACTAAATGAATGTAAAATATATTAGAAATATGTGTGATTTGTACACATTTAAGTCCTTTAAAATAACAGAGGGATAGGCATAACATCTATGATTTTCTTGGTAAATTGAACTCTTGGTAAGAAAATTGTTTCTTCTACTGCAGATTCACAGCTTTTCTTCAACTTATAATCCCAGAATTCCCAGGGCATTGAGAGGTTAAAGGACTTCTTTTTTTTTTTTTTTTTTAAATCTATCTATTTATTTATTTATATTTCTGAGGCAATTGGAGTTAAGTGACTTGCCCAGGATCACACTGCTAGGAAGTGCTAAGTGTCTGAGACCAGATTTGAACTCGGGTCCTCCCGACTTCCAGGATGGTGCTCTATTCACTGTGTCACCCAGCTGCCCCCAGGATTTCTTGTTTAGTGTCACACAATCTATATATAGAAATTGCAGGATGAAACCAAGGACTTCTTACTCTAAGATCAGTTCTCTATAAATTACACCACATGGAGAGAAATATTCAGTATCCAGAAATATTAAATGGATAGGTAGAAATGACAAGATCTTATACATTTAACAATTATCTTTATATATATATATATATTTATCCAGCTCTACTGTCTTTTCTGAGCTCTGTTCTCATATCACCAATTACCTTTTGAGCACTTTGAATTGGATGTGTTGAATTCATGTCTTAAACTTAACATGTAAGAAAGAAAACTCATTTTTTCTCCTTCCCAAATTCTTCTTTCTTCCAAACTTTGTTATTGTTGTCAAGGGGACTATGGTCCTACTAGTTACCCAGACAGACTTAGAACTCTGGCATTATCTAGGATTCCTCATTCACATTCACTTTATATATACAAGCTGCCATCAAGTTTTGCGATTTAAAAAAAAAATATATATCTTTTGTATATGTTTCTTTCTCTTTACTCACATAGCTGCCGACCTTTTAATTGCCAATATGCCTTGGCTATTGCAGTAGTATTCTTTGTTTTCCTGCCTTAAATTTCCTTCCATTCCAATACATCTTCCCCTTAGCTATTATGGTGATTTTCCTGAAGTACAGTTCTGACTAAATCACCTTCATAATCAATAACTGCCACTGTCTTACGATTACCTCCAGGATGAAGTATCAATGCATTCTTTTGACATTTGACATCCATTTGCCATTTAAAGCTTTTGCTCTCTATTATCTTTCTAGTTTTCTTATAAACATGCACACACACACACACATACACATACACATACACACACAACTTTGATCAACAACATTGATCTTCTTGTTCTTCCTCACTTAGGGTGCTCCATCACCATGCTTTAATCCCTCTGCAGGAAGCTTTTTTCTTTGCTTCTTTTTGTCCCCACATCCCTAGTTTCTGCTTTTGGGGATTACTTTGAATTTAAATTATATACAATTTCTGGGTGGTCCAGTGGATAGAGAACCAAGTTTTAAGTCAGGAAAAGTCATTTTACTAAGTTTAAATCCTAGGTAAATCACTCAATCTCATTTGCCTCAGTTTCCTCACCTGTAAAATCAACTGAACAAGAAAATGACAAAACCTGTCTAGTATCTTTGCTGTGAAAATCTCAAAAGGGTTTATGAAGAATCAGACACAACTGAAAAATGACGGAACAATAATAATATAATTTCTATCCACATATTAACATTTTGGTTCCCCCATTAGAACAGGATGATGATAGTCTTTTTGACTTTCTTTTTATCATAGTAAGTGATTAACAAACACTAGTTGACTGAGTGACAGATGTACTCTGAACCTAAACTTCAGAATTATTTAAAAAGCATCAAGAGACTTGGAAAGAGGCAGAAACAGTGAATGGTGCATGTCAAAACTGATTTCCCATCACTCTGAACTGAGCCGATCCTTCTGTTTCTAGTATTTTCTTTCTGAGATGGAAGCATATTTTCATGTCATTTAGTAGCAAGAAGAAATACAAGTTTCTGTAATAAAAAATTGGCACAATAAACCAACATGGAAATGGTGCCAAGAAAGTAACATGAAAAAATAAAGAATCAAGACCAAAGTTCAATCGTGTGTGTGTGTGTGTGTGTGTGTGTGTGTGTGTGTGTAGGATATAGGGTTAGGAGCTACTATCTATCATATTAGGCAAATATAAGATCGGATTATGTTATAAAGCTAACAGTTACAAATAATTTATTAAGCACCTACTAAATTCAAAGAACTATATGAGAACTGAAAGTTCAAGGGAAAAAAAACAAACAAACAAAAATCTGAAGCGTTCCAAGTGCTGAAATTCCCTATATTGTATGGAGTGAATACTAAGTTCACAAAGAGGTGATGATATAGAAAGGGAAAGAAAGTATTAACTACTGGAGAGATTGGAGAAACCATTTGACAGAATGTGGCACCTCACCAGAGTTTAAAGAAATCTGGGATAGGGGCCAAAAGACAAGGTGAACAAGATGTGACTTATAGTCATGGGGTATATTCTAGACATAGAAGTACAAGATGGAATATTAAGAGAATAACAAGAAAGGCAGTTTGGCAGGAATGCTGACTGTGTGAATGGAGTAATAGGAATTATTTCGAATTAGAGGTAGCTTTAATATTGTAGAAAGAATATTTGGATAGAAACTAAGCCATCGACATATAGCTAACTGGATGAATCTATCACATCTGCCATTGGTGTGCCAATATCGAAAATGTGGCATTTAGACCCAATGATGTCTAAAGTTCCAGATAGGGAATTCTATGTTCTATATACTAGAGTCTTTTTTTTTTTTTTTTTTTTTTTTGATCTTATGATCTCTGCTCTAAATTTCCTCCCCGCACTCTTATTTTATGTTCACATTCTAAGGTCCTTTCTGGTCCTGATGTTGACATATGGTAAGAAGAAAAAAAAAAAATCTTTCAGCTTTCCTCTTACAACAAGGCAATATATAAACATCTTTCTCATCTCTGGGCATTTGAAGCATTTGTAATATTTCTCAAAATCTGATTCCTGAGTTAACACAATATTCGAAATCTGTAAGCATCAGGAGTACTCCTTGTTAGAACACATTTCAGGCAGCCACTACATTGGACAGTTTAAAAGGAATCACATATAGGCATGTATGATAAGTGACGCCTCTACAAGAAGACCCACACATGAAGGAAAGTGTATGATATCAGAGCCAAAAAACATTTTCCACTCCAGGGTTACATCATTAGTGATCCAGCAGAAGAACACCCAGCAGTGAATTTCTCATACCACCCACTGGCAGCAAATTTTGCTCAATGTCATTTTGGATTGTTATAAAAATATGATCTGGACTATGATAAATCCAAGCATGTCAATCATATTTTATTAAACTTAGCAGCAGCAATATCTTCTAGCATAGTATCAATCCATCTCTATTTGGGATTTGTTTCTTCTACTTTTTTTTTTTTTTTTTTTTTTAACCATGGGCTTTGAGTGATCAGAAAGCATTAGAGTTGTATATCAGTGTGACACTCTGGGAACCTCATATTTTCATAATGTAATATGCCAGATCTTGCAAAGTGAAGTTAAATAGAGAATGAATTTATTCATGAGTACAGAAGGGAGGGGTAGGGGGATAAATAGTTTGTGCAATCTAGACTTAAAGATCAAAAGGATGCAAGCTCATAGTAAAATATCTATTGATGTTATTCTGATCAGATTATTGGAAATAATTTTTCTGCTTTTGAACACTAAAGATGAAAAACACATTTTTAAAAATAATTTCTGCTTTAGTTTTCCACTCTTCTCTTTAAGAGAACATATATGATTTATTCAGAACCACAAAATAGTATGTGATAGAAATGAGACCGAACCTGGGTCTTTCTGACACTCATTCTATATGACTGTACCAATTTCACTTTTTGTATTCTCTGTCTCTGTTTATCTCTCTGTCTCTCTCTATCTCTCAGTCTCTGTCTCAGTCTCTCTCATTCTCTCTGTTTCTATTTTTCTGTCTCTATTTCTAAATCGCTCTCTGTATGCATGTATGCATAAGACCCTTGATTTAATTATCATTATTTTGGGTGATAGACAGTTTTCTGATATGGCTACAAGTTGTCTCCAATTTTTTTATTAAAGCTTTTTATTTTCAAAACATATGCATGGATAATTTTTCAACAATGATCCTTGCAAAACCTTGTGTTCCAAATTCCTTCTCCTTTTCCCCACCCCTCCTCTAGATGGCAAGTAATCCAATATATGTTAAACATGTTGAAATATATGTTAAATTAAATATATGTTTATACAATTATCTTGCTGCACAAGAAAAATCCAATCAAAAAGGAAAAATAAATGAGAAAGAAAACAAAATGCAAGCAAACAACAACAAAAAGAGTGGAAATGCTATGTTGTGGTCCACTCAGTTCCTACATCCTCTCTCTGGGTGCACATGACTTTCTTCATCACAAGATCATTTGGAACTGGCCTCAATCATCTCATTGTTGAAGAGAGCTACGTCCATCAGAATTGATTGTCATATAGTCTTGTTGCTGCCGTGTATAATGATCTCTTGGTTCTACTCATCTCACTTAGCATCAGTTCATGCAAGTCTCTCCAGGCCTCTCTGAAATCATCCTGCTGGTTGTTTCTTACAGAATAATAATATTCCATAGCATTCATATATACCACAGTTTACCCAGCCATTCTCCAATTAACAGTCATACACTCAGCTTCCAGTTTCTTGCCACTACCAAGAGGGCTGCCACAAACATTTTTGCACATGTGGGTCCCTTTCCCTCCTTTATGATCCCTTTGGGTGTCCCCATTTTTGAATGGGAATTTTGTTTTGTTTTTTTAGGGGATGGTGATCTATGCCAATCATTTTGAAGTAACATAAAGAAGTGATTCTATAAACAAAATGTGAATTTTTGTTTTTTTGTACTATGCCAAATATACCCATAAATAGAGAGGAGAATTAACAGTAAATGAATCAATAAAATAAAATTCTAATAGAACATTTGGGAAAAATTTCACTTTCAATTATTTTTAAATAGTAGCTTAACAGAACTCAGAACTCAAATGAGAGGAAATAGATAATTAATTTTGCTAAAATTTAATATGTGATTTTTATATTGGAAAATGATTTAAAATTGTCCCAATGTCATTGCTTACAAATGATTTGGAATTACAGAAGATGACAGATTTATTTCCCCTTAGATATTTCACTCCTTCATTTTTTATCTTCAGTACACACACAATGTTTCTGCTTAAGCTGACTTTCATCTACATAAATATCAATATTGCGACATTCTCCAGTGGAAAATATTTCACATTCCAACATAGAAAACAAGGACATAGATTTAACTATTATATGAATATATATACACATATATATGCATACATATACACACACATACATCCATACATATGTGTGTGTGAGTATGTTAGAATAAATACTAGAAGTGTTTTATTTTGGATCTAATAGGTGCTTTGTGGAATTGCTACGGTAGGCTACAAGAGCTCTATTATTAACTGCATGTCTCTGGACAAGTCACTTCAATGCTCTGTGACTCAGTTTCCATATCTGTAAAATGAATAGAATTGCTTAAATAACTTCTGAAGTCCCTTCCCTATCAAATTCTGTAATCCTAGTATGTTTGTGTATTCTGATATCAAGGTAGTCCTAAGAACATGTTACAGTTTTTTCCCCCTACTTCCAAAAAGCTGTAATATTCACTAGTGGAATTTAAGAAGTTTATTTTTCTTTTCTCATCAAATTAGGAAAGCTGGGACTATTAGTTCACTACTTCATGCAGAGGGGGAAAAAAAGAGTTTGAGCTAATCTTTACACAGAAATATTTGGTTGGTCCTAGAGATCTAATTGAAGTTGGAATTCATTTACAATTAGTTTGTTTTGTTTACTTTCTCATATCATTAGCAAACTTATTAAAAAGGAGATACAAATAAACTTTGTGCCAATTACATAAGAAAATAATTGGATTTTATTAATCTAGGAACTCAGGCAATCAATTAAGGCAGGGGTACTCTGGTATCAGCTAACTCATTATTCTTCATGCTAATTAATTGCAAATACTAATGGATTGCTTTGAAATGGGACTCTTTATTCATTTAGACAACTTGTAGAGGCTCTTAAAGTGGCACATTTACTCCTTTGGTGAAAAAATATATATTTGTATTAAATGGCTCTTTTTAATCATCTGGGTCCCATTCTAAGCAATGACACTTTTAGATTTTGATTTAAGTAGGTTAAGCTAGAAGAGTCAGTACTCAGAAGGGTTTAAGGAAACTGATGAGTGAAGGTTTCTGTTCTAAGCTTTCTAATCTTAGCTTAATATAGACTGTTTTGCAGTATTCTTGACTCTCAATTATTCATTGGCTGATTAACCAACATATGGATTGCCCAGGTCCCTTGCTTGCTATTGTTGTGCTTTTTAATTATTCTTATCCAAGGCTTTGGTAGAAAGAATGGCTAGTATGATAAAGATGAAAAATCTCTGGAGATGGCATCCAAATAATTGAAGTCATTAGAGTTTCACATCCTTGTTCTGCCACTTACTATGTGACTGTGGACAGCCACTTGACTTCTCCAGGACTCTGTTTTCTAGCATCTAGGCAGAGTGATTATTTGTCATGAATGACCTCTTTAGTCTTTTAAAAACATCATAATCCTAATAGCTGAATTTGAGACCTGATTCTACAACATATTAGCTCTTTGACCCGTAGCAAATATCTGCCTCCCCGAGCCTCAGTTTTCCTCATCTGCAAAGTGAGTGTAATAAAAAAGGAAAAAAAAAAGTGTTCCACATCTTTTACAGCACTACTGTAAGGATTAAGCAAGATGAATGTGTATAGAGTACTTTGTAATTATAAACCACTTTATAAATGCAAGCTTTTATTACCAAGGAGGTAGTGGATATAGATGATTAAGTGAGGCTTATGGATTAGATGGGGATTTTCATTATCTCTGCCATCCTTATTCCTCTTGAGGACATTGGAGGAATCTATCTATCCACATGCCCATTAACTCACATTGCCTCCAATGCAAGGTCAGGCAGGTTATTTTGCCAAATGTTGAAGGGAGATGCTTTTAAGATGTACTTCAATAACAATTCTACTATCAGAGTAGTCCTTCAATTAATGACAGAGTCCAGACTCTCCACTAAGCTTTTGTGTGTCTAGACAAGCTAACATGCTTTGAGATTCAGGGCTATACTTTCCCACCTTCTGAAAGGAAGGTGAAAGCACTGCTGGTTTGAATGTGTTGAAAAAGACTTCTCAGTAAAATGTGATCTAAATAGCAATTGAATTGGCATAAGCTGCCCCAACTCTGCAGTTCCCACCTTTTCCTTCCCCACAGCTTTTCCAGGATAGAAGGGTATATTTACTGATAGAACAATTCATGTTCTTCCATTCTATTCCAGGGGCTGATCTTTCTTTCCTTCAGTTCCTGGACAGCACCCTGGGGGTAGAGTACAAACCACAGAGCAGACATGTATTAGGCTGATGATTAAGTAGCTTCGCTTCTGTAGTCTGCAGATAAAAACTGTAAATCTCACTCCACTGTGTACTTGTTGTCTATTGCACTTAGAGCTAAATGTTTATCTTAAGCTATGAGTGGAGAACAGAAAATCTAGGTATGCAGCCCTGAGGGGCATCTTAGGACTTATGCTAGAGCACGATGATAAAAATCAGGGGTATCCTTGAAAATCAACAAAGTGCCCTGGAAATGTGGCAAAGATGGCTAGGGGGTAATATAAATATCTATCATTCATTTACCAAGGCTGTTTGTCCATCTTCCATGGCCCCAAGGAGATGAAAATACTAAAGGCAGTGTGGTATGCCAAAACAAATAAAACAATAGATTTAGAGATGGGGTCTTTGGGTTACATTTGCAGCTCTTCCATTTTCTTTGTGACCTCAGACAAGTCAGTTCAATCATGGATCCAATAAAATTTATCAAATGCTTACTTACATGCCAAGAAAAAACAGAGTTTCTACCCTCAAGGAGTTGATATTCTGTAATAATCGTGAGATCATGGATTTATTGACAGAAGGGTCCATGTATAATCCAAATCTCCTCTTCCTACAGTTGAATTAACTAAAACCCAATATCATGCAAATAATTGCTATAGCTGTAGTTTGAACCCAGGTCTTCTATCAACAGTTTCAGTGCTCTTTTCACTGTAACTGATAGCCACTTTGAAATAATAAGTAACACATACATATATAATTAAATATAAATTAAATGGGTGGGCATTAGCAATTAAAAGTATCAGGAAATGACTCATATAGAATGGATGAAATATGTTACTGATTTTTAAAATAAAGGATGTGGATTCAGTAATCTCCAATGTTCCTCCTAGATTTAAATGTCAGGGCGAAGCTTATGAACGACTTATATAATTCCAAGCCCCTTCCTCCTTAGCAGAAGAAACTCAAAAATAGTCCAAAATGTTCAAAAAGACTGAAGAGGTCTGTTTTCTCTTTGACTCTTCTCTAGTCTAATGAAGTCATGGGAAATGATCTTGACCACTGAGGGAAAAGTCCCATATCACAAAACTTTGAAATTAGAGTTACATATATACACATATATATATAGTAGAATACATTCATATATACTTATGCATATATGCACATGTGCACTATGTATGCATGTGCTTGTGTACACATGCATTATTCATGGTTATTCCTCCCTCCCTCAAGATTTGAACCAGGTCTTCTCAAATCCAATTTCAGCAGACCATTTACCATACTACCTTTATAGCAACATTGTAAATCACCAGTAACCCAACAGAATTACTCTTATAAACACCCCTGTGTGTGGTTGTATGTGGAGATAGATAGATAGATGGATGGTTGGATGGATGGATAGATGGATGGATGGATAGATAGATGGGGAGAAAGATAGATGGGTAGATAGATAGATAGATGGGTAGATAGATAGATGAGTAGATAGATGGGTAGATAGATAGATAGATAGATAGAAAGATGGATGGATAGATGGGTAGATAGATAGATTGTATGTGTGCGTATGTTTATTACCTATCCCACTCCTTTTGATTCCCTTTCTGATTGAGTCACAATTGGAACTTGGGATATGCCTTAGAGCAATGAAATGTAGGTGATACAAAATTCTATAGCAAATGATTCCCCAATCTCACCTCTCATCTATCAGGATGATAATGGTCTAAGTGGATACATCACAATGTTCTTTTATCTCTACCTCCATGGTTCCATTGTAAACATTTACAATTCCATACATGAATGGAGGAATGTTTAATATTGATGACCTTAGTCATCATGGCATATTCTTTGTTCAAGTACCATAATTTCCTATTATATCTCTGAATCATTATGACTGGTTTGGCAGTGATGAAAGAGATCATGTTTCCCTGACATATATTTGTGTATCAAGATTACTTAGGCAAGACTCTCCCCAACAATCTCTGATATAATATATTAAAGAAATATACACACCCTATCCCAGTTTAACACACAAGCACACAATGTACATGCATACATACACACACATATATGTATATATATGCATATGCATACATGGATGTATGTGAATACATAGGTATGTATGCGTGTAATCCCAGTTTCAAACCTTATGGTACAGTCTCTTTTCCTTATTGGTGAAAAACAGTTCCCATGACTGCATTACACTAGGGGCGAGTTAGAAAAAACAACTCTTCTGTCTTTTTTAATATTTTGAACTATCTTCAAATCTCTTCAGGAACTTCAGTTTCTACAATTGTTTTGGGAACTTCTAGATTCTAGTTTTGAGAATAATAAACATGATAACCCTATTTCAGAGTGCTGAAGAAAAAAATTCTGTGAAAAAGCCAACATAAGAGGAGCAGATAGTTTCTATCATTTATTTCTTTATCTCCTGCTTATTACATAAGAATCTTTGGAGAACTACTCTTTGAGTGAGACCTGGGAGAATGCTCTCTTGATAGAACTGATTTATTTTGCTCTTAGTGGGAAAGCTGCCTCACTCTCTATTTTCTGGCATATAGTCTCCCTTGTAGGCTTTTTCTGATTTTTTGTTCTGTTTTGTTTGCTATTAGCTATTTCCATTCATTGTAAGACTGGTCTTGGGTGGGAAGGGAGTCAAATCTTGTAGATAAAGATTGCAGTCGTGCTTCCCTCCAGTAATGAAATAGGCAGCAGGATTTAGATCCAACCTGAAAATCACAACATCCAGACTAGCAATATTTAAGGGGAGCAAAGATATATAATTCTAGCTTGATATCTTCTCTCTCCAAACAAGTGACTCTGGATACAACCTTCTGCTTCCCCTCCTACAGTTTATTGTCTCCTTGGAGAAAAGTGATGGGAGTGTCTTTTCTACCTCCCTTTGAGCCTTACAATGATACCCTATGCTACAAGAGGGGATACCCCTTGTAACATGTGAGGCTTCACTATACACACACACACACACACACACACACACACACACACACACAAATAAATGAATGCATACATAATATGTAGGTATGTATATTTCATTTATGGCATGTGTGTGTGTGTGTGTGTGTGTGTGTGGATATGAGTGTAAATAAGAATTTGTTGGTTGAGAGTAAATACTATAACAAGGTCAAAACATTAAAATTAAAAATAAATCTTCCTATTTCTCTACTTCTTTCAGGCACATTTTTTTATCCTGATGCTTATAAAAATTGCTCTTTCAATAGATCTTTCCACATTAAGACAAAGAAACACTGACTTATCAGACTGTTTTTTTTTTTTTTTTTTTTTGGTTTTCCCTCAACTTTAACATTAGATCTCTGTTATAGATTGAAAAGAAGAGTTGTGCTTAGGCTTCCCAAAATCAGAAACAAGGGTATTGTATCAAATGAATACAAAATATTATAAAAGAACTTCTAAATTTAAGAATAATGATGTGTATTTGAATGAAATAGGATCAGTATTGTAACACTGACGTGCTAAACCATTTCACATTATGAAAACAGTTGGTGAGTAGTACAGACATTGTCAATAGTAAGGATTAATAAATATTTCTTATTGAACAATAAATATACTTACACTTAGAATACCTTAGTCGCACAGAACAATATTGATCTTTTGATTTTGCCACCAATCAAAAGTAGTATGTCTGTCACTTCTTTCCCTACTAAAGAAAAAGATTTTATTTCACATTAACTTAAAAATTTCCTTCCTTTCCTTACCTCTCCACTCCAAAAGACAGTTAGCAATTTGATATAGATTATGTATGTACAATCATTTTAATCATATTCTCATTTTAGTCATATAGTGAAAGAAAAATCAGATCAAAAGGGGAAAATCATTAAAAGGAAAAGACAAATAAACAATAACAATAAAATGATGAAAACAACATGCTTCAATCCATATCCAGTCTCCATGTCTTTATTTCTAGAGGCAGATGTCCTTTTCTATCCCAAGTCTATTGGACTATAAGAAAGTTAAGCAGGCTGCAGGAAAGGAGACAAGACTTAGAAAGAGACAATAAAGGATTTGGACTTTACTCCCTGGTTGCACTTGTGGTGATTACTGAATTAAAAAAAGACTGCCTCCAGAGACCCCAAGAAAACCTCAACAAGAGGACATTACATTTTAGAGAAGAATATTACAATTCCCCAATTAATGATCATCCCTCTACTCAGTTTTCAATTCCTTGTCACCACAGAAAGAGCTTCTGCAAGCATTTTTGCACATCAGCATGTCTTTTTGGGATACAAATCTAGTAGTGATCCTGCTGGATCAAAGAGTATATAAAGTTTGATAGTCCTTTAAGTATAGTTGTCACAAATTAAATTTTAAAACAATTTTAAAAACATTTTTCTAAAATTTGGAGTTACACATTTTATTTTTGTCCCCTTTCCTCACTCCCTTATAGCAATTTATCTGATATGGCTTATTCATGTACAATCATATAAAACACTTCTATATCATTAATTTAGTACAAGAACAAAAAAAAGGAAGAAAAAGAAGAAATGAAGAAGAAAAAAGAAAAGAAGGAAAGAAAAGAGAAAAAAAGAAGGAAAGAAAGGAGGAAAAATGGAGAGGAAGGAAGGAAGACAGGCAGGCAGGAAAGAAGGAAGGAAGGAAGGAAGGAAAAGATGAGAAAAAAGAAAGAGTATGCTTCAGTCTATATTCAAAAAGTATCATTTCTTTCTTTGGAGGCAGAAAATATGTTTTGTCATAAGTCCTTTGGGATCATTTGTGTCCCTGTATTGCTGAGAATTGCTAAGTCATTCACAATTCTTCATCATACAATATTGCTATTACTGTGTACAGCATTCTCTTGGTTTTAAAATTTTTCATCTTCACTTTATTTGCATCAATTCATGTGAGTTTATCCAGTTTCTACTCCCCACCCCAAAATCATCCCACTTGTTCTTTCTTACAACACAATATTATTCCATTATAATCATGCACCATAACCCGTTTGTGCTTTCCCTAATTGATGGGCATCACCTTGAATTTCAATTCTTAGACACTAGAAAAAGAACTATGCTAAATATTTTATATAATTAGATCTTTTTCATTAAAGGAAAAAAACAAAACTCTTTGGAATATAGACCTCACAGTGATATTTCTGGATCAAAAGGGATACATAGTTTTATATCACTTTGGGCATAAAAGTGTTTGTATGTTTGTTTTCCAGAGTGGAACTCTCCCTAACGATGCATTAGTATTCCAGTTTTCCCACATGCCTACCAAAATTTATCATTTATTTTTCATATTAACCAATATGTTAAATGTAAGTACCTCAGAATTATTTTACTTTGCATTTTTTGTCTAATCAAGAGAGTTAGGATATGTCTATATGCTTATAGATAACTTATTTTTTCATAGGAAAACCTTCTTATTCATATCCTTTGGCCATTTATCAATTGGGAAATTATTTGAATTTTTATAAATTTGATTCAGTTATCTTTATTTTATAAATGAGGCTTTTATCAGAAACATTGTTTCCCAGCATTCTGTTTTCTTTCTAATCTTGATTGCATTGGTTTGGTTTGTGCAAAAATATTTAAATTTTATATAATCAAAATTATCCATTTTATATTTTGTAATGTATTTTTTAAAAGTACCATCCATAGTGAGGTATTCTAGGTGCTCTTGTTGCTTGCATTAATCCTCATAAATTATATCTATAACCACTCAAAACAACAATAAAAACAACTTAATCTAACTATCCACCCAGGAGAAACAAAGTGGATAAATACTTGTTTTTCAGAATAATGAATAATTTCTAGAGCTCACCTGCCTAAATATGTACATGTCCCTTGAGTAGAAATTGAAAATAGATGATTAGATTGAACATTGAAAAGGGAGAGTTGTTGAGATTTGGGAAACTACAGCAGTCTTTGAACTCCCTCTAGCTTCTTTCTGAAAATAAGGTTCATCTTTTTAATACCAATATAATCTAATACCTATTATTATTTTTATTATTTAGCAAAAAATCCACTTTTATATGTTATGAATTTTTAAAAAATATAGAGCATCTAGAAAAGCTCATGGTGAATGTAAATGATGGAATGAGCACTGGATTTATAACCAAGAAACCTGGATTTAATCTACATGACCTTGAAGTACTCACTTATTCCTGCTGAATCTTAGTTTTTATGTTAAAAATGAACATAATACTTTTATACATGTCTCCCAGGAATTTTTTGAAAAAACTAAGAAAAAATATTTTAAAGCAAACTGCAATTATGTTAAATTATATTAAATATATAACAATAATAATTGGGCAATTATTTCATGAAGTATTTGACTAACTATTAGTTTTACTAAGAGCATTTTTTCATTAGTATGAAGTTTTCATTAGTTTTAGTATTAGAGGCATTAGTATGAACCCTGAACTGATGAACACTCTGACCTACTACTGTCTGTGTTTTATTATACTGGTTTATACAAACTTAGCTAAATTTATTGGAATTTAAGTCTAATGAAATTAAGGAGAGATTTATTTGAAATGGGCTTAGAAATTTGGAAGCAAAAGAATTTCCTTTGTTCTGAAAAGTTCCTGATGATATTTCCAAAAGTGGGAGAAGCACTTTTTTTCTTCTTAAGATTTAGAGGTAAATCAATACATTTTTCAGACATAGAAGAAACCTTTTTACTGACTCCTTTGCTATGTACTGCATTGAAAGTAGTTTTGTTCCATATCAAATCAATTTCCACTAGCTCCTATGCTCATTGATGGTGATATTCCCATTGCATTATATATTTCCATATAACTCGACATCACAGACAGAGATTCTTGGGATCTCACGTATTTTCTTCCAATGTCTCAAGTACTGAATGGGATCATTTAAATTTTCCAAATCTTATGTCACCCCCTCTAAAAATTTTTTTTGAACTCAACATTCACTTTTATTGAATGGCATTTTAGAAGAATAAAAGCCATTCTGGGCCATGAATTTTGAGTCTTAAACTTTTTTGTCTGAAACATGCATAGCAAACACAATCACATTCTTTGTGTCCCCTGTGGTGCTTTTGAATTAAAAGATAACTTGAATGATATTTCACTAGAAAGATGGGGAAAAAAACCCTCCAATGACAGACAGCAAAAAAGACATTTGAGCCTAAATTTCTGAAAAATCAAAAATCTCACTTGGCACTCTGAAAGGTATAGCTTGCCTGTGGGAAAGTCATTGCAGCAATATCTAGATAACAATCAATGTTAGCCAAAAAAGGGGGGGGGGTGAATGGAGCCAGGAATGAAGAAGCTAAAGATGAATTTGGTTACAAAAATAATTAGTGAATGAGAATATACTTCAATGTGTGATATGTGTGTATGTATACATATCCCCAAAGCCTTAGTGCAGTTTTAAGCTTGAATAACTTCAGAAGTATAAGTTCTACACATTCAAAAATAAAATACTTTCATTTCATAATAAAATTCAGCATAACTACAAACTTGATCTATTTTCACTTTGTAGAATTTTTCAGCAGCTGCTGTTCAGTGACTGAAAGATTTGCATTTATGATCTTACCCTTAAGAACATCCAAATAAAGATGTTTTGATGTTGGCAAAACTAAGTTAAGATAGATTAGAGTTCTAGAAAAAAAAAGTAAGAAAGATCAGGTACCAGCAATACATTGCACACAATAACAGCAAGAATGTGCCATAATCAACTATGAAAGGCTTGATTCTTCTCAGTAATTCAATGATCGAAAATAATCCCTATAGACTTTGGACAGAAAATGCCATCTCCATCCAGAACAAAGAACTAAGGAAATTGAATGTAAATCAACATATGCTTTGTTCACTTCCTTTTTCTGTTTTTTTATCTCTTACATGATTTTTCCTTTTTGTTTTGATTTTTTTCTCCCAACATGATTCATAAAGCAATGTGTATTAAAATAAATAAACTTACTAAAATAAAATTAAATAATAGAGGTAGTCAAGCAAGAGCCCTCCTCTTCCAGTCCATCAATCTGAGAAAGAAACATTCAGAAATTGTTATACATATACCTATGTAGTGTATAGAGACAGAATGTTCAGTATTATTAAAATTCAAAGGTCATTTATGAAAATCACATGTGTAAAAGAAATTGAATTAATTAAACTTCTAATGGAAATTTATTATAAATTTATAGCATTTAACTTTCAAAGTTATTGAAAGCTGAAACTGCATTGAGATCTCTGGTGTAAGTTGCGTATACATAAAAAAGCAAATAAACAAACAATAACAACAAAATGATGAAAACAACATGCTTCAATCACCTACAGTCTCTATAGCTCTATTTCTGAATGCAGATGCCCTTTTCTATCCCAAGTCTATTGGAATCTTTCTGAATCACTGTATTGCTAAGAAGAAAAGGAAAAAATACCATTTCAAAGAAAAGAAAAAAATTTTTTTGTTGTTGTTATTTGTAGGAGACTCTCTTCTGTACAGGTACCAAAGGTGTATTTTTTCCTCTTAATCTTATTGTTCAAATAAATTCTACCAAACATTTAAAAAACAATTCATTCCAATACTATGCAAACTACTTGAAAAAATAGGGAAAGAAGGAATCCTACCAAATTTCTTTTATGACAAAGATATTGTACTGATACCTAAACTAGGTAGGGTGAAAACAGAGAAAGAAATTGGTACAATTGGTACAATTTCCCTAATGAATACCAATGCAAAAATCTTATATAAAATATGAGTAAAGAGATTACAGAAAGTCACCCCCATGATAATATACCACAACCAAGTAGGATTTATACCAGGAATGCAGGGCTGGTTTAATTTTAGAAAAACTATTAGCATAACTGATTATATCAATAACCAAAATAACAAAATCATATAATTATCTCAATAGATGCAGAAAAGGCATTTGATAAAATCTAACACCTATTCCTATTAAAAACACTAGAGAGTATAGGAATAAATGGACTTTTTCTTAAAATGATCAGTAGCATTTATTTAACACCACCACCAAATATCATATGTATTGGGGATAAATTAAAACCCTTCCCAATAAGATCAGGGGTGAAACAAGGTT
Organism: Sarcophilus harrisii; assembly: GCF_902635505.1. Lineage (NCBI taxonomy): Eukaryota > Metazoa > Chordata > Mammalia > Dasyuromorphia > Dasyuridae > Sarcophilus > Sarcophilus harrisii. Next base: position 225,022,921 of record NC_045431.1, on the reverse strand, counting down.
GCCCACTATCACCATTAGTATTCAATATTGTATTAGAAATGTTAGCTTTGGGAATAAGAAAAGGAAAAGAGACTAAGGGAATCAGATTAGATAACCAAATTATTACTCCTTGCAATTGATATAATAGTATTCTTAGAGAACCCTAGATAATCAACAAAAAAACTTCAAGAAACAATTCAAAACTTTAGCAGAGTTGCAGGATCCAAAATAAATTCACATAAATCATTAGCATTTTTATATATTACCAACAAAGTCCAGCAGCAAGAGATATAAAGAGAAATTCCATTTAAAATAACTGTTGAGGGGCAGTTAGATAGAACACCAGCCCTGAAGTTAGGAGGATCTAAGTTCAAATCTGGCCTAGGACACTTAATACTTCCTAGCTGTGTGACCCTGGGCAAGTCATTTTACCCCAATTCTCTTTTTTTTATTTTTTTTTTTATTTTTTAATTCAATAGCCTTTTATTTACAGGATATATGCATGGGTAACTTTACAGCATTAACAATTGCCAAACCTCTTGTTCCAATTTTTCACCTCTTACCCCCCCACCCTCTCCCTAGATGGCAGGATGACCAGTAGATGTTAAATATATTAAAATATAAATTAGATACACAATAAGTATACATGACCAAAACGTTATTTTGCTGTACAAAAAGAATCAGACTCTGAAATATTGTACAATTAGCTTGTGAAGAAAATCAAAAATGCAGGTGGGCATAAATATAGGGATTGGGAATTCAATGTAATGGTTTTTACTCATCTCCCAGAGTTCTTTTTCTGGGCATAGCTGGTTCAGTTCATTACTGCTCCATTAGAAATGATTTGGTTGATCTCGTTGCTGAGGATGGCCTGGTCCATCAGAACTGGTCATCATATAGTATTGTTGTTGAAGTATATAATGATCTCCTGGTCCTGCTCATTTCACTCAGGATCAGTTCGTGTAAGTCTCTCCAGGCCTTTCTGAAATTATCCTGTTGGTCATTTCTTACAGAACAGTAATATTCCATAATATTCATATACCACAATTTATTCAGCCATTCTCCAACTGATGGACATCCATTCAGTTTCCAGTTTTTAGCCACTACAAAAAGGGCTGCCACAAACATTCGTGCACATACAGGTCCCTTTCCCTTCTTTAGTATCTCTTTGGGACATAATCCCAGTAGTAACACTGCTGGATCAAAGGGTATGCACAGTTTGATAACTTTTTGAGCATAGTTCCAAACTACTCTCCAAAATGGTTGGATTCGTTCACAACTCCACCAACAATGCATCAATGTCCCAGTTTTCCACATCCCCTCCAACAATCATCATTATTTTTTTTCTGTCATCTTAGCCAATCTGACAGGTGTGTAGTGGTATCTTAGAGTTGTCTTAATTTGCATTTCTCTGATTAATAATGACTTGGAGCATCTTTTCATATGACTAGAAATAGTTTCAATTTCTTCATCTGACAATTGTCTGTTCATATCCTTTGACCATTTTTCAATTGGAGAATGGCTTGATTTTTTATAAATTAGAGTTAATTCTCTATATATTTTGGAAATGAGGCCTTTATCATAACCTTTGACTGTAAACATATTTTCCTAGTTTATTGCTTCCCTTCTAATCTTGTCTGCATTAGTTTTGTTTGTACAAAAACTTTTCAGTTTGGTATAATCGAAATTTTCTATTTTGTGATCAGTAATGCTCTCTAGTTCTGCTTTGGTCATAAAGACCTTCCCCTTCCACAGGTCTGAGAGGTAAACTATCCTGTGTTCCTCTAATTTATTAATAATTTCATTCTTTATGCCTAGGTCATGAACCCATTTTGACCTTATCTTGGTGTACGGTGTTAAGTATGGATCAATGCCTAGTTTCTGCCATATTAGTTTCCAATTTTCCGAGCAATTTTTATCACACAGTAAGTTCTTATCCCAAAAGCTGGGATCTTTGGGTTTGTCAAAGACTAGGTTGCTATATTTGTTGACTGTTTTATCCCTTGAACCTAATCTATTCCACTGATCAACTAATCTATTCCTTAGCCAGTACCAAATAGTTTTGGTAACTGCTGCTCTATAATATAATTTTAGATCTGGTACAGCTAAGCCACCTTCATTTGATTTTTTTTCATTAATTCCTTGAAATTCTTGACCTTTTGTTTTCCATATGAACTTTGTTGTTATTTTTTCTAGGTCATTAAAATAGTTTTTTGGGACTCTGATTGGTATAGCGCTAAATAAATAGATTAGTTTAGGTAATATTGTCATCTTTATTATATTTGCTCGCCCTATCCAAGAGCATTTAATATTTTTCCAATTGGTTAGATCAGACTTAATTTGTGTGAAAAGTGGTCTGTAATTTTGCTCATAAAGTTTCTGATTTCCCTTGGCAGATAGATTCCTAAATATTTTATATTATCAGTAGTTACTTTAAATGGAATTTCTCTTTGTAACTCTGACTGTTGGATTTTGTTAGTGATATATAAGAATGCTGATGACTTATGTAGGTTTATTTTATAACCAGCAACTTTGCTAAAGTTGTGGATTATTTCTAATAACTTTGTAGCAGAATCTCTGGGGTTCTCTAAGTATACCATCATGTCATCGGCAAAGAGTGATAATTTGGTTTCCTCATTGCCTATTCTTATTCCTTTAATCTCTTTCTCAGCTCTTATTGCTAAAGCTAGCGTTTCTAATACAATATTAAATAGTAACGGTGATAGTGGGCAACCTTGTTTCACTCCAGATCTTATTGGGAATGACAACCCCAATTCTCATCAAAAAATAAAATAAAATAAAATAACTGTTGACAGTATAAAATTTTTGAGAATCTATCTACCAAGGGAAAATCAGGAACTATATTAACACAATTACAAAACACTTTCCACACAAATAAAGTCAGATCTCCTCAATTGGAAAAATATCAATTGCTCATGGTTAGGCTGATTGAATTTATTAAAATGACAATACTACTTAAATTAATCTACTTTTAAAGTACCATACCAATCACACTCCCAAGAAATTATTTTACAGACTTGGAAAAAAATAATAAAGTTAATCTGGAAGAATAAAAAGTCAAGAAATACAAATTAAGACAACTCTGAGGTAGCACTAGTTAGTCACTTCTCAGACTGGCTAAAATGACAGGAAAAAATAATGACAAATGTTTGAGGGGATATGGGAAAATTGGGACACTAATACATTGTTAGTGGAGTTGTGAACGGATCCAACCATTCTGGAGAGCAATTTGGAACTACGCTCAAAAGGTTATCAAACAGTGTTTATACTGGGCTTGTATCTCAAAAAGATCTTAAAGGAGAGAAAGTGAACCACATGTGAAAAAATGTTTGTGGCAAACTTTTTTGTAGTGACAAGAAACTGGAAACTGAGTGGATGCCCATGAGTCAGAGAATGGCTGAATAGTATGTGAATGTTATGGGATATTATTGTTCTATAAGAAACGACCAGCAGGATGATTTCAGAGAGGCCTGGAGAGACTCACAGGAACTGATGCTATGTGAAATGAGCAAAACCAGATTATTTTACATAGTTACATCAAGATTATATGATGACCAATTCTCATGGATATGGCTCTTCTCAACAGTGAGATGATTCAGATCAGTTCCAATGATCTTATGATGATGAGAGCCATCTACACTAAGATAGAGGTCTGTGGAAACTGAGGGTGGATCATAACATAGCATTTTCACTTCTTTTTTTGTTATTTGCTTGAATTTTATTTTCTTTCTCATTTTTTCCCTTTTTTTAATCTGATTTTTCTTGTGCAGCAAAATAATTGTATAAGTATGTATCCCTATATTGGATTTACATTTTTTTTAGCATTTTAAAAAAGAAATTGTATTTATTTGTTTATTCACTCATTCATTTATCTATTCATTCATTCCCTCAGTCTTCCCTGACTCAGATCCCCACTCCACAAATAGTTTAGGAGGTAAAAGTTTCTGTGGTTCCTGTTGAGGCTCCAGTCACACCCTGCTAGCTTAATGGTTTCCCACTTGGTGTTTGTGCCTAGGAGCCTGGGCTTCAGATAGGTTAATCCCAGCCTGGGGTCTTTCTTCAGATCTTAATGGGTTACACCAGGAAGACTTCTGTCTGCACCAAATCTTGATTTTTTCAGGAATCTATGTTTACTCCGAGGTGAAAATTTCTTCTATTTGTGGGGAAAATCTGGAGAGTTTGAAATTTACTAATCTACTCCACCACCTTCCCAGAATGCTCCCAGAATTGAAAGATTAATTCAATATACTGTCTGATATACAGGTCTATTTATGAAATGAAATTTCAGTGTCAGATTTCAAAAAAATAATTAAAACCTGAGTATCTTGTTGCCATTGGTTTTATTTATTTAATTTGATATTTTGGAAAATCTATTGCAAATATATGCAGTATATTGGAAAGTAAAAATCTAATACAAAAAGTCATTGTCATTGTTTTTGCATATATTCAATACAATTATTTGATCGTATGTTCACATTTTAAAGAAGAAAGGCATAGAGGCATTCTTGTCCAACTATTTCATTTAAGAGATGAGGAAGCTGAAGCTTGGAAAGATAATGTTACTTGTTCACAGATAGGATAGCATATTAATTGCCTTCTCCCAAATGTTGAAAATTGAGTGATTTGGCTTGGATATGGATGTAATAAAACATCCATCCCTCCAATCTTATTTCTTATTTGAATAGGATTTTTAAAAAATAAATATTAGCTCACTAGATAGATTCATCACCAGGTTTCCACATATCATGGTCAATGATGCTGTGATGAAATAGGAAATGGCTCAACAAAACGGAAGGAAGAGAACAAGCATATATTAAATGGCTAGTAAGTGCCAAAAACTTTATAAATGGTGTCTCCTTTTGTAAAGTACGGGGTAGCTTCCTGGAGGGCTTCAGGGTCAGCCAGAGTCAGGATAAATTAAAGTCTTTAGGGGAGAAGTGAAGGAGGCAGACAAACTGCCACCAGGCTTGCCAAAGATCTTTCCTGGATCCTCAAGTCCTGAGTCCAGCCTCTTTCCTCCTAATCCTGCTGCCTAGTGATTCTCTGGCCCCCTCTCCTTCTGCCCTCCAATCCTTGCCTAAGATTATGTTAACACCAAACATTCAGCAAGCACCAACAGTGAGAAGAGTCATTTATCCAAACATATGCTAATGGAGTTATTGTCTCACATCAAATAGGTAATTAGCCTTAAGTGCTCTGTTGTCTGATTCAGGCAGACCTTTTTGGAGTTTCAGCCCTCTACATCCTTTGATCCTCACAGCAGCTCAGGGAGGTAAGGACTATAATTCTCCTTTTTTAACAGATGAAGAAACTAAGGCAGTAAGAGGTTAAATGGCTTGCTCAAAGTTACACAGATTTGAGGCAGAATTTGAACCCAAATCTTTCTGTGTCCAGGTCCAGGTACACTCTGGCAATACCCAAATGCCTAGGCAGGCAGTGAGATGATGCAAGAGCTAGGTACTGGACCAGAGGCAGGAAGATTTATTTTCCTGAATGCACATCTGACCTCACAAGCTTAATAGCTATATGATTCTGTGCCAATCACTTAACCCTGTTTGCCTCAGTTGTCTCATCTATAGAATGAGCTTAAGAAGGAAATGGCATCATTCCAGCATCTTTGCCAATAAAATCCCAAATGGAGTCATGGAGAGCCAGATATGACTGAAATGAGTCAACAACAATAACAAAAAAGCTTAACCAATGCATTGAATTGGATAAAATGCATCAGTGAATTGAGAAATAATCTCCAAGTTTTAAATGTTCTATTTTTAGAATTTTATATGCCATTATTTTTGTGTCCATTTCATCCTATCATGGAATCATAGATTAAGATCTGACAGTACTCTCTAAGTCAGCTGATCCCAAACTCTCTGAGTCTTACAGACTTTAAGGCACACAGCCAGGATCTTGAACAAATTCTTACTACCTTCAAATGCAGCATTCTTCCTAATAGATGTTCATATGTGTGAGCACATGCTAAATTAAATTCTTATTGGAAGTTGATTGTAATGGAGATCTTGGACCCACTCCCCTCATAGCACCATTCCTAGAGAGATGATCCTCAAATTAAGGATGTACATTTGGGGGGACAATTTGGAGATCCCAATTTCTGAACATTTGATAGGAATTTCTTTTTTTCAGTTAATATTTTCTCAGAAGGCAAACTCCTTGGAAACTGAAGTGATGAGATTGTCTCTATATTCTTCTTGTGATTTATCCTATACATACTCTAGAAATATCTTCATTAGTCACCCAATGCAAAAACTAAACAAATTTGAAAAAGAAGTAAATGTGTACTGCAGGTTTTGTTCTGGATCACACAACTAGAAAGTGAAGCCAGATTTGAACTCAAATGTTCCTGATTCCAAGTTGGGCACTCTAACCATTGCATCACCTACCTGTTCCTAATTGTTCTCTTTCATAATCATAAAGATATTGTGAGAGAGAAATTTTAAGTGTAAGTTAGTGATCTAATAATTTTTAATGTTTTATTTTGTTACTTTAAAATATGTTTCAAATTTATTACTTTCTAGTGTTATAAACACAAATAAATAATGGCATGCCCACTCTTTATCTAGTAGCTAATTAGGGTGTTTATATATCAATACTAGGAAAATGGTTTCCCATAGTGACTTTTACAGAATCATGAAAGCATAGTAGATACTAGTGATTTTTCATCTTCTTTTTCATTATTTGATGCTACTGCTTCTACTCCTACCTGCTATCTGACTCACAATCTACCCTTTGCAATACTTACTTTCTTTCTAACTTTTGCAATAAAAGTTCCATTTCTTTCAAGTTCTTCCATTTCTATGAGGGAAATTCATTGATACCTTGTCCAGTTTCTGTTATCTTCTGTTCATAAAAATCTACCACATAATTTATGTTTTCCCATTCCTTAGACATTTATTTTCTTGTGAACCAATATCTGTTCCTTCTAATTCCTTTTATAGATGAGCAAATCAAAACATTTGACTTAAAATAAACGTAGCTACTTTATTACATTTTATCTTTGAATGTCCATTCACATTATTTCATTTTTGGAATAATTTAATACCTTCAAGAATGTGTGGTATCATCTATGTGATCACTCCTTTCAATGATGTCAGTCATCATCCACCTATACCCAAGGGATGGGATTCTTGTTCACATACTCCCTTAAATCCACTATGACACATACAGCCAACATACCAAAAACTTTGCTTATATTTTCTTGATATTGCACAAGGCAGCCATGGAGCAAGGAACTAAAATTTTTTGTGACTTATTTGATATCAAAGGGGGATGCCTTGTTTTTCATACTCAACTACACCATCCACATCAGTCACAGATTTGCATTCTTTAAATAACCTTTTTTGATATCTTATAAAAAAAATCTCCCTTCACCTGTTAGTGACTATTACTTGCACAATTGAGCACTTGCCCATGAACATGAGCAATTGAGCATAGAATTAGATCCTGACATTATATGTACATAGGATGACTACATAATTGGAGGCCAAAATACTGCTGAGAAAAATATGGAGTTATGGTAGATAATGCCTCTAAATCTTGCTTTTGCCAAGGTCATTAGTCACAAAATAGAAATCTTGCTTTCATTATTGGCTTTCATCTTTCTAGGATATATACTGACCAAAGTGAGCATAAGAGTGAGATTGTTCAAACATCTAGTACCAGGAAGAATAGATCTGGGTCTTTTATAAATCTTTCCAGTATTGGAATTTGTGACTAAGTTCTTACATCTTCTGCAAGCATTCTTCCACTCACTCCTATATACAGTCATTCAGCTCTTTGGAAGGGATGAGGGGAAATGACTGTTTTAATGTATAAGAGGTAATTGAATTAATAAGTTTTATCACCAACAATTCTAATCACATTTTGGAACATGGTACATTAGAACTGTTTCTCAAAAAACATTTTGGCACTTCATCTAAGAAAACCATAATGATCCCCTCTGTATCATGTGTTCTTCCATATAAACTATATGTATAAAAGGATAGTCATTTGCTTCCTTCTCTTTTTACATGTGTGTCAATACTCACAACATAGGCTTTTATTTGTTTAAGACTTAAGGGCCACTAAAGTAGGATGCCAAGAGAATTGGTCACTGGTCTAGAGTTTATAAGATTATAGACTTAAATAGGAAGGGATTATAGAACTAATTTAGTTAAAAATCTTTATAGATCATAGGTCTATAGGTCATAATGGATAAGTGAATTGCTTAAAGTCACAGAGGTAATACATATTACAACTGGGATGTAAACTTGGATATTCTGACTCAAGAAGTAGTTACTACTTCCACTGTACTTTAATTATCCACGTGTATGTTGCTCCAGAGTCCTTACCCTCATTTTCTTGATGGCCTCAAGTCTTACAATCTATTACTCCATTCCAAATTAGTTTTATAGAGGTAGATATTATTATTGTTCAGATTTTATAATTAAGAAAACTGAGGCAAATAGAAGTCAAGTGATATTTCCAGGATCACACAGATAGGAAATTTTGAGACCAGATTGAAATTCACATCTTTTTAAATACAAGCCAGGTGTTCCATCTACTTCACTACCGGTTGTCACCACTGCTGACAAAGGGATTTTCTTTAACCATAGTGACTCTCCTATGTAATAATCTTCAGTAATTCTCTATTGCCTCTAGAATAAAATATAAACTCCTCTACTGAATTTTTACACCTGTATATAATCAAATCCCAACAATATATCCCAAATATATCACTGGACTGCTTTCTGCAATTCCTTCAACCTGTCTTCTGTCTCTTCCTCACATGCGATATTCCATCTTTCATTTCTGTGCCTTTGGGCTACATCCAATTCTTGAAATAATTTCCTTCCTTATTTCCATATTATGAAGGCACATTCTCACTTTTAGATGCAACTCAGGCTTTATCTTCTGAAAAAAAGCCATTCATACTTCCAAAACAGTATTCTCCCATTTTGATTGAAATATATTGTATATGACTGTATTTGTTAAATTTATATTTATGCTGCATATCTGTTTATATGTATATATGCTCAGTCTGTAATGAGAATATAAACTCATTACTACTGGGATTGTTTCATTTTTGTAATTGTGTCTCTAGTGACTAGTATCAGGTATGCCTCATAATAAAAGCTTAATGAATATATTTTAGTTGATTGATTGAATATCCAAGCTTTGGTGATGATTGTCTTTGGAACTGGAAAAATATCTAAGTTATTTGGACTCAGTTTTTTCACCTGGAAAACATTGAATTTAATTTCTAAGGCATCTTCTACTCAAAGAATTTTGGATCAGAAACACAGGCTACTAGGATCTTAGAGATAGAAGTTTTTAAGTCAGCCATGTTTCTGAACATTCATGTATTTGTTTTTGGAGAAGAGGTAGCATGGTGAGGGGAAGATCTCTGACCTATCTCTACAGTCAACCATTATTTCGAACAAACATGTTCCATGTTCAAATGAACATTATATTAATACCTGTGTGATTGAAGAAGGCATTTGACCTCACTTAGTCTTAGTTTCCTAATTTGTAAAGTGAAGGGAGTTAGATGATCTAGGAGATCCCCCTCTGGATGTAATTCTTTGTTGTACACCTCACAGTCATAAGCCTATGAACCTATCACGTTAGATGCAGAGGAGGTTTACTTAAATGAGTGACTATTCAAAGTCTAAAGGGATATGCATATAAACCACATTCAAAAGTCAAAAATTCTTAACTCTTTCATTTATATATATATATATATATATATATATATATATATATATATATTGAACTATCATCTCTGCCACACCAATCAACTGTGGCTCTAATTCATTCCAAGAATTTTTCTATTATATCTTTATTTTCATCAAATTGTTGAGAATAAAAGAATAAAAATTTATTTTCTGAATTATTGGATTCAAAATATGTCTCCCAGCAGTAAAAAGTACCAAGTGACTTTTAAAACTGCCATGGATGGAAGCATTCCAAATCTAATTTCTTTAAATGTTTTTAAAAACCTAATTACAACAAATGATTTAAAGCTATTTACTCTAAATATTGATTTGTCATGGCTTATTTCATTTTGTAAAGATATCTTCTAAATATCTTTTCTGTCTTAGAAAAATCTATACCATAATTCATACAAACACACATACGCAAAGCATATTAGCTAGGAGTTGACTTTTCCACCCCAGAATCTAAGCAATAACATTTCATTGTCTTGCTAATTATTGATATTTTTTGTTGATGAAAGCATTTCAAAGGAGATTGGACTTGGGGAATCTTTGTTCTATTGACAATACAAAAATGATCCTTCTAAATGACAATTAGAAAGTGCACTTAGCATTAACCTTGCCCATCTTCAATAATAAAGAATAAAAATTTAAAAAGCAAAAATTCCCCAAATCAAAGGAACTTCTAACATTACTGCTGCTGGGAACATATTTTCTGAGCATGACCATCATCTTCTCATCACTTGTAAGAAGTGACATTTTTAAAGGTTAAATGCACTATTAAAACATTAGTCTAAAAGATTAGAACAAAAAGAAAAGCTAGAATATTTGATTATATTATCCCCACTTTATCAAGCTCACAAACATTTTTGTTGATTGGCTATGCCATCCTGACATCCTTTTAAAACAGATGTTTTCATTTTCACAAGAATACTGAAAGAGATGGTCGATAAAGAATCTTTGCAGATGTGTTTAATGCATGTGTGTGTATGTGTGATAAGACAGTTACTGTTTCTGACTTCTTTTTTCAGCATTTCTATCTTTTTTGCCCTAATATCTTGGTGTTAAAGCCTTTTTTAAAATGTCCTTTTTTTTTTTTTTTATTTTCGGCTTAATGGAGTTCTGTGCTATGTCCTACAATAATGTGAAACCTATGTAAGCATAAAATCTGATCTCACAATTGCTCCAGTCAATCCCCTCTCAAATCATTAAACCACAACATGAAATGGCTTTCAAATTTCAACCTAAATTGGAGTTTGGGATTGGGCTGTCAATACTTTTATATCATATTTATACATGGAAAAATGAAATCACAATATATGTCAGTATGGCCACAAAGGATTAGAAAATTAGGGAGAACACAGAGAGAGATATTTATTATTAGTAGTAATACTGTTGTGTTTAGTGCTGATATTTCCTGGGTATTTTGTATACCAAATTAAGAGAAAATCAATTAAAGAAATTAAGAACAATGCAGATCAGCCCCAAAACTTGCTTTATTCAAGGGATTGAGAATTTAGTTGTCTTACTTAGGATTACATAGTCAGCCTGTATCAGAGGTAAAATTCAAACTCATACCTTTCACCCTGAGGCTAGACTTTTATTTATTGCTATATTCCTGCTTTGTCCCCAAACTGAAATATCCAAATGGATTTATAAACTCATTCACTTGGAAGTTCATTCCATCAGGGTACACTGTAATTCATTCAAGCTTGCTTATCCTATGGCACACTAGTCCAAATACATTCAAATTCACCACTATCACAGAAAATATATTTTAAAAATGCAATTTCTGCATTGCAGGTATTCTGGTATTTCTAATTCTTTGGGTTATTTGCATAGAGTTACATATATTTTAAATTCCCATATATCAATGGCAACACCCCACTCATCCTTCTCAGCAGGTGGATTAAACCAAATTGAGGGTAACCAACAGGATTCAAACCCATAGTTGTGTTAGTGGGGTATCTACCTCAGACATATGCACACCTTATCTGACTAAATAGATGGATGAGAACTTTTCTCCCCAATAGCCATGAAGGTGGTTGAAGCAGGCTCTGTGAAGCACTTACATCTTGGTCAGACATGGAAGATGCAAGGTCATCTATTTCAGCTTGGGCCACTAGCAGTCATCCTGATTTTTCTCTCGATACTGAAGTTTTGTGAAGCACTGTCTATTTCAATTCACACACCAATTAAGACACCGACTAGTGATGTCATTGGTCCTCTTTGAAGACAAAGGGAATAACAAAAGAAATAAAAATATGGCATTTCAAAGGTCATTCCACCCACAAATACAGATTACACTCCTTTGAGAAGATGCTCTGAAAGTTATGTATAACAAATTCATCATCATGGGGAGCACCTAATGATGAATGTGTCTGAGTGAGTCAGTTTGGCTCATCCTTAAAGGACAGGCAAATGTAGTTCCTGTCAAACCCAATATTCTATTGGTCTAGCATGAAAATAAAAAAAATCAGAGTGCCACAGTGGGGTCTGGAAAGAAGACTTAAGTGGAGGGTACCAGTCCTATTAATCATATTACTGACACTATTACTACTCCTATTGTTACAACTGTTGCTACTATTGCTGTTTCTGCTACTGCTATGACTACTACTACTACTAGTAGTTATTAATATTTTTGCTATTATTGCTAGTGCCATTTCTACTACTGTAAGAACTGCTGCTGCTATTGTTATTGTCTCTATTGCTGTTCCTACTATTTTAACTAAAGCCAGGGGGAATCTCTACCACTGACCTTAGCTGTATGACCAAGAATTAATCACTCAATCTTTTAAAAATCCTCCCCCCCCTTATCAGTGAAATAAATAAAGCTTATAGTGCCTCCCTCTTCATTTGTGGGGAGGAAAGTTTTATCTACCTCTTAAAATGAAATAAAAATGGTACTTGCTATTTATATATTAAGTAAAATGTTTCCCAAGCATATACTTAATACTTGGATGACACATTTATTATGGAGTTAATACAGTCCCCAATATTGCTCAATTTATATCAAGAAACATTCACACACATATTTCTCAAGAAATATATTTATATATGATTTAAAGTCATAACATAACAATGTGCGATAAACTATCTAGTATGCAATTAAAATCATGCAACTAAGAAATTTCAGAGATGAGGGAGAAAGGAGATGAGAGCTGAGAATTAATAACAATGGGCCCCATCTTAAAGTGAAATAAACATTTAAAAACTCTTTTATTGACAAAAAGAGATTATTTTTGTTTCTTTCCTATAAATCATTAGCCCTCCCCACTTCCACCTCTACTACATTGTTTTCTATATGACTAAAAAAAAAAAACATAAAATGTATGACAAAATACTCGTAATTACCCATATTTTTGTTGTTCATTTTATTTTTTTTTAAAATATGTCTTTTGCTTTAACAACAACAACAAAAAAACTTCTTCTGGAATAAGGGGAAAAAACATTATATTCTCCTGGAGTAAAAATGGTTAAGCTTGTTCCTCTCTTATTTCAAAGAGTTTTTGGTGACAACATTTTTGGAAAAAAATTCATTCTACTCATATGAAAAATAACTCCTACATATATGTATATACAAATACATATATGTTTTGGTGTACATACGTGTGTATATTTACATGCACATACATGTTCTGTGATTGTGTTCATAGATTATTTACCTGTGTATATACCTTTTGTATACACACAGGGATGTATGCTGACATTTAGCGCAATTCCTGGTATATATTTAGTGGCTTAATAAATGTTAGTTGACTCACATATACACATATAGTCTATGCATATGTATACATAGTCATATATTACATGTGCATATATATTCCAACTACTATATGCATATCTGTATCATGTCTGTCTGTCTCTCTATATAACAATATATGGCAATAAACATTAACATTGTACTGTTTTGGGACACTCTGTGTGAACAAACACATGGCATATACAAATAAGTTATAGTTTCATGAATTCATTGATTACTAGAATTGTAATTATCCAAACTCCTTAATATTACCTAATCTGATCTTTAGATGTGTATCGGTTACCACGACCACTCTTGAAGTATTTTAGGTAGAGTCAGTATATTCTGAAAACAGGATGGAAAAACCTGTATACAATAATCATGAAATAAGGTACTAGGAAATACTCTTTACTACTTATTAGATTAAAAAAAAAGGCAAAAGAAGTTATATCCCATATAAATATTCAATGTAAAAAATAGAAGATCTTGGACCACACTCTGACATTTTCTCAGAGTGCCTTAAACCAGAACTCTTCAAACATTTTTTCTTAGGTGACTAATAGTTGGTTTTTAATTCTCTACAATTAACAGGATGGAAAGTGTTGAGGCTATCCCAAACACACTAAGAGTTTTGTCACAAACCGATTACATCCTATGAGTTGAACTTTATAAGAACTTATAGTCCTAACTGCTCATTAACTTTCTCTAGCATAGTAGTTCAACAGGTTAAGAAATAATATTCATTAAAATCAAAGTGAAATAATAATGGAGAGCTCATATTATATCAATTTCTTTTGTTTCAATAGTTCATATCATAGATTTCAATCATATAAAGTATCTAGTTATGATGATACTCTAAAGTTGTTACTTAATTATATTGATATTAATGGCAGAGATTTATGCCAGTGGGTAAAAATGTACTCTTATGAAGCTATATAGTTACAGAACAATGGACTATTTCTACTTTAAGACATTGTCAGAAAGGCATATCACAGTCATAAAATTTTATTTCAACATGAGAAGAAGTTTCCAAAAGAAATAACACTTGACCCTTTTGGGGGAAATAATACTAGAAAGTACAATAGAAAATATTGTAGGAAAAAGCATTACTATTATATTATTAATTTATGAAATGCAGATAGGAGTCTAATTAAATATAATATGCCAAGGTGCTATACAGCAAAAGATTTCAAATACTAGCTTTCACTTCATGAGTTCTGTGCTCATCTAATCAACTTTTATATGTAACATGTGATTGCTTCACCTAATATTATCCAATACGTATGAATAAACATGTTGTAAGAACTTTCCAAGGTGCTAGAGATACTCTAGTTAGATAATAGTTTCTAAAGGAAATAAAAATACTTCCTTTTCACATTTTTCTTCTAGCCATTTCTAATGTCAAACAAATATCACTTGAAGAAACATAAAATGATTAAAGTTTTTGTTAAAAATGAATACCTAAATGATTCATCCAAGGTCCCAGAGGTTAGTAAGCACACTGATTTGTATTTGTATTTAGGATGATTCTGACTTTATATTCTATTCAAGGTACCATCTAATTATCTAATATAATTTCAGGAAATCTAGTTATTTCTAACTTTTTGCATCTATTAAGAATCCTAGAATCATCTGTGAATCATCAATTCATTCTCAACTGAGAAGCAGCTCAGAATTCTTCTATTTGATGAAATTATGCTTTGTTTTGTTTTGTTGGTAAGACAGTACATAGGGCTGGGAGAAGATTAGCACTGGAGAGGACAATATAATTTAAGGATGCAGTTGAGCCACTACAAAGTATATGCAAAACCCCAGAGCTTCTAGCCATTCTATTAGCATCCATTAGCATGGATAAGAGTAATGACGGGTTTAGCAGTGTGTCTGAGAATAATAGGATTTAGTGGGTGGTAACACAAGAATAGGAAAAGATGTTCTGGTGCTTGATATCAGCAAAATGAGGAGAGAGGTGAAAAAATGGTCTCTGAAGAAAAAGAAGCTCTTTCTTGCACAAGGGAAATGAATCAGATGTTGATTGCAAGGGAAAGAGTCCCACTTAACCCTAGACAGATAGGTAGGAATCTTTCTACTACTCTATTCACATTATTTCTACAACTCACTTAAATGGCAAACAATGCTTTTGGTTTCCCTGAAGCAAGTGGGGTTAAGTGGCTTGCCCAGAGTCACATGTTTAAGAAGTGTTAAAGGTTTGAGGCAGATTTAGACTCAGGTCCTCCTAACTTCAGGGCAAAATAGTATTATTTTATTTTATTTATTTATTTTTTTATTATAGTAACTTTTTATTGACAGAATCCATGCCAGGGTAATTTTTTTTTTACAACATTATCCCTTGCACTCACTTCTGTTCCGATTTTTCCCTCCCACCCTCCACCCCTCCCCTAGATGGCAAGCAGTCCTATATATGTTGAATATGTCCTAGTATATCCTAGATACAATGTATGTGTGCAGATCCAAACAGTTTTCTTGTTGCACAGGGAGAATTGGATTCAGAAGGTAGAAATAACCGGGAAAAAAACAAAAATGCAAACAGTTTACATTCATTTCCCAGTGTTTTTTTTCTTTGGGTGTAGCTGCTTCTGTCCATCATTGATCAATTGAAACTGAATTAGGTCTCTTTGTCAAAGAAATCCACTTCCATCAGATTACATCTTCATACAGTATCGTTGTTGACATATATAATGATCTCTTGGTTCTGCTCATTTCACTTAGCATCAGTTCATGTAATTCTCTCCAAGCTTCTCTGTATTCATCTTGCTGGTCATTTCTTACAGAACAATAATATTCCATAACATTCATATACCACAATTTACCCAACCATTCTCCAATTGATGGGCATCCGCTCAGTTTCCAGCTTCTAGCCACTACAAACAGGGCTGCCACAAACATTTTGGCACATACTGGTCCCTTTCCCTTCTTTAGTATCTCCTTGGGGTATAAGCCCAGTAGAAACACTGCTGGATCAAAGGGTATGCACAGTTTGATCACTTTTTGGGCATAATTCCAGATTGCTCTCCAGAATGGTTGGATTCATTCACAGCTCCACCGACAATGTATCACAGTGTCCCAGTTTTCCCACATCCCCTCCAACACTCATCATTATTTTTTCCTGTCATCTTAGCCAATCTGACAGGTGTGTAGTGGTATGTCAGAGTTGAGTTAATTTGCATTTCTCTGATTAATAATGATTTGGAACACTCTTTCATATGAGTGGTAATGATTTCAATTTCATCATCTGAAAATTGTCTGTTCATATCCTTTGACCATTTATCAATTGGAGAATGGCTTGGTTTCTTATAAATTAGAGTCAGTTCTCTATATATTTTGGAAATGAGGCCTTTATCAGAACCTTTAACTGTGAAGATGTTTTCCCAGTTTGTTGCTTCCCTTCTAATCTTGTTTACATTAGTTTTGTTTGTACAGAAGCTTTTTAATTTGATGTAATCAAAATTTTCTATTTTGTGATCAATAATGGTCTCTAGTTCGTCTTTAGTCACAAATTTCTTCCTCTTCCACAAGTCTGAGAGATAAACTATCCTATGTTCCTCCAATTTGTTTATAATCTCGTTCTTTATGTCTAAATCATGGACCCATTTTGATCTTATCTTGGTATACGGTGTTAAGTGTGGGTCCATGCCTAATTTCTGCCATACTAATTTCCAGTTATCCCAGCAGTTTTTGTCAAATAATGAATTCTTATCCCAAAAGTGAGGATCTTTGGGTTTGTCAAACACTAAATTGCTATAGTTGACTATTCTGTCTTGTGAACCTAACCTGTTCCACTGATCAACTAATCTATTTCTTAGCCAATACCAAATGGTTTTGGTGACTGCTGCTTTATAATATAGTTTTAGATCAGGTACAGCTAGGCCACCTTCATTTGATTTTTTTTTCATTAATTCTTTTGAGATTCTTGACCTTTTATTATTCCATATGAATTTTGTTGTTATTTTTTCTAGATCATTAAAATATTTTCTTGGAAGTCTGATTGGTATAGCACTAAATAAATAGATTAGTTTAGGGAGTATTGTCATCTTTATTATATTTGCTCGACCTATCCAGGAGCACTTGATATTTTTCCAATTGTTTAAGTCTGACTTTATTTGTGTGGAAAGTTTTTTGTAATTTAGCTCATATAATTCCTGACTTTCCTTTGGTAGATAGATTCCCAAATATTTTATGCTGTCGACAGTTATTCTGAATGGAATTTCTCTTTGTATCTCTTGCTGTTGGATTTTGTTGGTGATGTATAAAAATGCTGAGGATTTATGGGGATTTATTTTATAACCTGCAACTTTGCTAAAGTTATGGATTATTTCTAATAGCTTTTTCGTAGAATCTCTAGGGTTCTCTAAGTATACCATCATATCATCTGCAAAGAGTGATAGTTTGGTTTCCTCACTGCCTATTCTGATTCCTTTAATCTCTTTCTCGACTCTTATTGCCGAGGCTAGTGTTTCTAATACAATATTGAATAATAATGGTGACAGTGGGCAACCTTGCTTCACTCCAGATCTTACTGGGAAAGATTCCAGTTTTTCCCTATTGCATATGATGCTTAAGATGGTTTTAAATATATGCTCCTGACTATTTTTAGAAAAAGTCCATTTATTCCTATACTCTCAAGTGTTTTTATTAGGAATGGATGTTGGATTTTATCAAATGCTTTTTTTGCATCTATTGAGATGATCATATGGTTTTTGTTATTTTGCTTATTGATATAGTCAATTATGCTAATAGTTTTCCTAATATTGAATCAGCCCTGCATTCCTGGTATAAATCCTACTTGATCATAGTGTATTATCCTGTGGATGATTTTCTGTAATCTTTTTGCTAATAAAATAGTATTATTTTAACAAAAGTAAAATGATGCAATTTTTATCATCGAAAGAAAGAAAGAAAGAAAGAAAGAAAGAAAGAAAGAAAGAAAGAAAGAAAAACGGAAGGAAGGAAGGAAGAAAAACAGGAGATTAAAGAGACAAGAATTAGGGAAAGTGATATTTAGTCCCAGATAAAACTAAAGCAAAATAATATATTCATTTGGAAGGAAGGAAGGAAGGAAGGAAGGAAGGGAGAAAGAAAAGCAGGAGATTAAAGAGACAAGAATTAGGGAAAGTGATATTTAGTTCCAGATAAAACTAAAGCAAAATAATATATTCATTTGTGTGCATAAACACATATTCATCTGATATGATCTGGGGAATAATAGTCCCATAATCTTTTCATATATATTTGTTCTTCAACACACGACGTGCGCACACACACACACACACACACACACACACACAGTTGCCCTTCCACATCATTATTTTCCTCTGTGTTTTTAATATACTTTGGGTCAGCATAAAAAAATTAAATGGAAATTTTGATAGAGTTTTGTGGAAACCGCAGACATGTGAACCTTACCAGATGACAAAGAATTTATAACAAAATAATTGACCCAAATTTTACAATAAGATATAGTAAATACTCCATAAAAGAAAAAAAAAATTCTGATTTTTTTCTCTAGTATGATGGGAAGCCAATAAATTTTACACAGATTTTCCAGATCGTTTGGGTACTATCCCTTTAGACCCCATAATGTGAAAAAAGATAGTCTATAGCTATCAAATAAAATGAAAGTCTATAATTCATATGGATTTTATGTCAGTTTTTTTTTCTGTTTCTCAGCTTCATGAATAGTCTTTTTTAAAAAATGGTTATCATTGCTATGATGATTCATATTTTGTAGCTAAAATTTCATTTTAGTATGTGGGGAATTTAATATCTTCAAGGTCTTTAAATGAAAGTCTCTTAATACTTCAAATGTTTCATTGAGTAGGAATTTGGGGACTGAATATTCAACGTGATGAAGGTGGCAATTTTATGAGCAAATACCCATTGTTAAAAAGAGGATTACCAAACCCATGAAAATCTTTAGCACAGTAATCTAGCATTGTCATCTTAAAAGGGTAGTGTAGGAATTTCCAGTCGTATGTATTTTCTAAAGGCAAGAAGGATAGTTAGATGATAGATTTGGAGCTAAAAAGGTATTGTAGAAATCCTTTAGATTAATTATTTTATTTTACAGGTAAGAAGCCTGAGAAGTGAAGTTACTTGGTCAAAGTAAAAAATGTAGGAAATGATAGAGCCAAGATGTGAGCCCATAGTCTTCTGATGCTATATTCCATATTAGAAGGAATTACATCAACAAACATGAAAAAAAAAAAAAAAAGACTATGCCTTTTGTCCTCATCTCTGTCTCTTAGGAAAAATCCAAGATTGTCTTGCTGTTGGTCATTCAGATATTTCTAGCCATATCTGACTCTTCATGACCTCATTAAAAAAAAAAAAATATTGGTTTATCATTTCCTTCTCCAACTAATTTTCCAGATGAGGAAACTGAGGCAAACAGGCTTAAGTGACTTATCCAGGGTCACATAATAAGTAATTGACTGAGTAGGAATTTGCAGTCAGGAAAATGAGTTTTCCTGACTCCAGCCCCAGGAGTCTATACACTCTGTCAAGTATAAAGATCTTAACTAATCTTAGCAAAATATAAATAAGGCCTTACTCCTTATGTGAAGCCTTCCTAATTTGTTTAGTTATTAATACTCTCTCCCACACAAAATTGAAATGTATTACTTTTCTGTTTAAAAATTGTCTCCTCATTTGCATAATTTACATGGTAGGGTTTTTGTTTGTGTAATATTTGTATTATTTGTATTACTAGAAAACAGCTAGCAGTGTTTTATAGGTGGTAAGGATTCAAAATCTATTGAATTGAAATAAGAGACTGATTTAAAAATAGATGTAGCATCAAATATGTCACATTGTACAAAATTAATTATAAATGAATTAATATATTTTCTTTTTTTTTTAAATAGTCTATTGTCTTGAGCAGATATAGGAAAAGTATTTCTAACTTTATATAACAAAGTGAAAAGTGATATTGAGGAGCCAAGATGGTAAAAGGATAAGAAATTAAATGAATTATTCCCAATTTCTCTCAAACAACTTTAAAGTAATACTTCAGATCTAACTTTGGAATTTATAGAACTAAGAAAACATCGGAGGAAACAATTTTCCAGTACAAGAAAAATTAGAAGGTGGGCAAGAAATGCCCTCCCTCATTTAGCTAATGACTGGCCTGGAACATAGCCAGGGACTCCTTGGCACTCAGAAGGACCTAGAGGTAGCATCAGCAACAGCAATAGTTTTGAGATCTATCAGCCCACAGTTAGTAAGGTGTAGACAATTTGGGTCAGCAAGAGATTAGAGGGGAACCTTTACTTGATTTAGGGCTCTGTTGCATTGCCCAGGGCAAAGAAGAAAACTAGCAGAGAACAGGGTCTCTGGTTACAATACTAGGACAGAGAAGAGTCCTTGGAGTTGCTCACAGTGGAATAGGGACTATTGTCTTAATTCTAAAGCAGAGAGGAGCAATAAAAATTATGGCAGCAGAAGATAATGAAACCTGGTCACAGTCCCAGGACCAAGAGAAATTCTAGCATTTGTGGCTACAGGGGAACAAGTTGTTTTTCAGAGTAAAGACCATAGCACAAGCCAGGAGGACAGTGGTGAAACTTTCCTTGGATTATATCACTTTGCCAGTACCAAAAATGTAGAGATTTAGTAAAATGAGGTCAGCAGGGAAACTAAATTAGGTTACAAAGTACAAAAGAGAATGAAGTAGTATAAAAACCAATCACATATGCATGAAAGGACACAGCATCCAAATTCTTTTTTATTTTTATCAACTATGTAAAAACAATTTTAATATTCTTTTTCTTTTCAAATTTTGAGTTCCAAAATCTCTCCCTCCCCTCTTCTGTTCTCCTTGTATTGAGAAATTAAATAATTTGATATGGATTATACATGCAACCAGGAGAAACATATTTCCATATAAAACATACTGTAAAAAACAAACAAACAAAAACAAAAACAGACCTTTTTTTTAATGGAAAAAAAAAAACTGCATATCTATCTGTATTCAGATTCCAGCACTTCTTTCTCTGAAGTTAGGTTATATATATATTTTTTAATTTTGAGTCCTTTTGCATTATCTTGAATGATTATATTGAAGAGAACAGTTATTTTTTACAGTTGATCACCATACGATGTTGCTTTACTGTATACAATATTCTAGTGGTTCTGCTCATTTCAATTTGCATCAGTTCATGTAATTCTTTCTAGGTTTTTCTAAGAGCATTTAGAGCATCCAAATTCTTAAAGGAAAGTTAAGCAATAAGAGGAAATGGTGAAATTATACTAATGGGGAAACCTCTAATTTCTCCTCTAAAAACTAGATAAATATAACCATAAAAACAACAACAATAACAAAAAAAGAAAGTTAAGGATTTAAAGTAATTTATATATGATAGACATCTGAAGAAACTGAATGAAAATAAAAAGGAATATGCATTTTTGCCCTAGTTGTACATGGCACTTTTACAAAAAAATTCAACATATGTTAGGTCATAAAAACTTCATAACCATTTACACCTGCACCCATCCATTCCCACACACATATTGAACAAAGGTCATGGACACATATTTTAAGAAGTAATTGAAAACTAAACAATCTAATCCTAAAGAATGAGTGATTCAAAAAAATAAATCATAGAAACACTTCAAGAAAAAGACAACAGAATGTAACCAAATCTTAATAAAATATAAATGTGTGTATTATATAAATGAGTGTGTATATAATATATGTGTGTTATATAGCAATATATTGGACATGCTGCTAGAAAAATAATAAATTTAAAATATTTTAATAAATATCAAATTGAAAATCTTGAAAATCAAAAGAGAGTTTAATAAAATTGAATGTATGAAAACCATTGGCCTAATAAAATTGAACTAGTTTTATGAAAAAAAAAACAATAAAATAGACAAGCCATTTGTTAATTTTTTTTAAAGAAAAATCACCAGTGTCATAAATTAATAAGATAATTTTATGAACTATTTTGCCCAATGAAATGCCAATAAATCTAACAATCTAAGTAAAAGTGGATCAATATTTACAAAAATACAAATTTCTCAGATAAAGGAAGTAAAATGTAATATTTAAATAGACCTATCCTAGAAAAAAAAATTGAACAAATCAAAAATGTGCTTCCTATGAAAAATACGTACACTAAATAGATTCTGAACTGAATTTTACCAAATATTTTAATGATTCATCTTGATAACATATAAACTATATGGACAAATAAGCAAAGGAATCCTACCAAATTATTTTTTTAATGACACAAATAAGGTACTAATACTCAAATCATGAAGCTATCCAAACAAAGAAGGAAAACTATTTGTCAATTTTTCTAATGAATATGAGGTCTGAATTTCTAATTCTGTCAGCATATGTGATAATTCATGTCTCAAATATATAATCACTTTGGTATTTAAAGAATTTCTTATGAGTACTACAAGGTTCAGTGATTTGACTCTGGATTCATAGTAAAAGGCAACAGAGATAGGACTCAGACCTATATCTTCCTTGTTCTAAGGTCAGCAGCTATATTGCCTTTTAAGAAGTGAGATGTAGTTTTGTAAATAAAAACATTACTGCTATTTCCTTTTCCAGATTCATGAGTTATACCTTAGAAGCATGTATCTGCAGTTGCAAAAATCTTGGTCTATCAAAAAACAGATTGTATTCCATTATTTTAACTAAAGATATCTTTTACTATAACATTATTCTACTATACCTGCCTAAAATTACTGACTCAATCTGTCATTTATACAAATAGAATTAAAGTCCTCCCTTCACATTTGAAATGCAGGCTATCTCTAGAAAAGAACTGAGAACCAGAACAACCCCATGACATACACTGGCTCTGACCTTTCATCAAAGGAAAACTATGAAATGAGTCAAGAAACCTAGAGGACCAGCTGTTCACCTCTCTCTCTGTTAAGATGGGAATTAAAGGTGCCAGCTGTTCCAGATGTGTGGACATCTAAACAGTGTCTTAGCCAAAGGCTCATGTGCAGGCTCAGGGCAGCAGCCACTCCTGGTTTAACAAGAGTTTTCTGACTTCTAAGATACTTGGAGAAAACATTCACATCAATTCAGATGGGATGCAGTTTTAGACATTAATTAATGCTGACCTGCAGAGTCTTTGGAGGTTCATCACAGTTCTTAACTCCTCTTCAAATAGGCTTTTTGTTAAGTACATGTGGCAGTGATGGACACAATTAATTGAGTGCCTTGTCTTTAAAAGTTAACTATCAGTTATTTGTTACAGCCCAGATTAAGGTACAGTGATCCATGACATCTACATTACCTGAAGTTATCAACAAAAAAGTAGACTGCCTAGTGAGCGCTGGGAAAACTTGAATGATCTGTCCATGACAAGGAGAGTCTAAGGATTTTCACTGGGGGATATGTCATATGTAAACATAATGTCATATATCTGACCATCGGTATTTTCAGCTTTGAATCATTTATTCATTCAATGACACTTATTAGTTCAACTAATATTTAAGTTAAATACATACTGTAAAGGAAATCTTTTTTTGTTATTTTGGAATTATATTTAAAACCTATTAAGCTTAATCTCTTCTAGAGATAATTATCTCATTTCTTTTATTGCAGATGAAATATCTGCCTCACTTCCCTCAGTTTTTTTTTTTTTTTGGTAGATTTGGTAGATTATTTTTTTTTCCTGCAGATTAAAAAGGAACTTCCAGTGTCCCTCTCCTCATCCTTGTTATTTTCCTATAATGACCATTGTCCTCAGCCTATCCTGTGATGGTTCAGATGATCTCATTTGAAAAGACTTGTTCAGTCTCAAGTCCCCATCAGTATTTCAAGCTTTAAAATTACTATTCCCTCTTCTTCCTTTCTGTAAAACTCTGTTCCTAAGTACATCTTGAGAGAGCTAATTGGTTAGTTCACAAATTAGTGTTTCCCCATCTATAAAATGGGGATAAAATGCTCTGATCTCCCGGGCTTATTGTGAAGATCAAATGAAGTAATAGTTATACAACTTCTTAGGGTAGTATAATTCCTAAAACATTTTGATGCTTTTATTGTTGTGTAATCTTCTACTCATGCCTTGCTCTTCACGACCCATTTAAACTCTCCTTAGAGAAGATACTGACATAGTTTGCCATTTATTGTTCCAGCTCATTTTATATATGGAAACTGAGACAAACAGGGTCAAATATCTGGTCCAGGGTTACCCTGTCTGAGGTTGAATTTGAAGGCAGGTCTTCCCAACTGCAGGCTCAGTGCTCTATCTACTGTACCACCTAGCTGCCTATGTAGATGATATAAAATGCTAATTATCATCATTATTATTATTTATTGAGGTGGGGTAGTACAGATCAAAACTATTGATTATATTGAATGATGTAATGATAATTTCTTTTGAATTTTATTTCTTTTAATTCATTTTTCAATTACATGGGATAATTTGCTGGATAGGAAAAGAAAATCTATAAAAATACTGGTAAACTTGTTTCAAGCATTATATGAGATACTAATTTGAAAAATGTTCTTCCTTAGAGCTACATGATTTTAAGATGGCACTTTATAGATATTGTACCTTATTACCTTATCATTGAAATAATCTTTAATGACTGGAAGCATATATATATATATATATATATATATATATATATATGTATGTGTGTGTGTGTGTACATAATTTTTCCCTTCAGAGTAATTAATAAGATGTTATAAGATAAAGAGGAGTCCCTGATACCCCTGACATAATAACCACTGATCTCTTCTAAATCATTGGACCCACTGTCCATACACATAATTAAAAATTCTTGGACAAAAAGAGAGCACATAATGTCAAGATTAACCTCAACTATCTTTTAACTTTGTAGATGACTTTGTAGTTCATTAAAACAGTTTTTGTTGTGGTCACCAGAGGTGTTCTTACAATCTCAGGCAAAATAATTGCTCAATCAAACACTAAAAGCCATGTGGGAGAAGCAAAAACCCAGTATGTATGTGGAGGTATTATTGTAATAACCTAATTTATTAACATTAGTCAATCGAATGCATCTGACAGGCAAGTCTTTTTTATTTTTTAATCATTATAACACAAAGTGAAGTGTGTTATTTTCTAAAATGACTATAATCATTTTGGTTCATTCATGTCATTTTTTAAACTTGCTGCCTCCATGAATCCACCAGCTTTGTGATAGATTAATTTGGAAACGAGAGGGAAGATTAACATCATGTCTGCTGTTATTAGAAAAAAAAAAACCCAGTTAATCTCTGTGCCTAGAACTGTGCTTAGAACTTTATGAAACTAGATAGATCCATGACACAGTAAGAATATTCAGTTGCATTATTTATTTCCACCAAAATAGAACCAATGCTAATTTTGTAGATAACTAAATTTAAAATAGTGCTATTTTGAATGAATATGGCTATTTCAATAGATTCAGTATTGACATTCATTGAGACTAATCTTATATTGTATGCTTCAAACTTTCCCTCCTACTGGCTTGTTGATTCCCTTCAAAAGTGATTGACTGCTAATATTCCACAAGGTGTTTTTAATTATTAATTTTTTCTGATTATAAATGTATGTTAATTTTTTCAATACACATTTTTTATGAATTATATAGGCAGAGAAAAATCAGAACAAAAAGGAAAAAGCACAGGAGAGGGAAAAAAAAAACAGGAAAAAAGGAAAACATAGCATGTGTTGATTTACATTCACTCTCCATAGTTTTTTTTTTTTTTTTTTCCTGGATGCAGATGGCATTTTCTGTCCAGTCTATTGAGTTTTCTTTGGATCACTGAAGCACTGAGAAAAACCAAATCTTTCATAGTTGATCGTTGCACAATCTTGCTGTTATTGTGTACAATGTAGCTTTATTCACCATCAATTCATGTAAATCATTCCAGGCCTTTCTGAAATCTGTTCATCATTTTTATAGAATAATAATACTCTTTTACTTTCGAATAATATAACTTATTCAGCCATTCCCCAGTTGATGGACATCTAATCATTTTCAAATTCTTTGCCACCACAAAAAGAGCTGCTACAAACACTTTTGCACATATACTTCCTTTTCCCTCCTTTATGATTTCTTTGGAATACAAAACTAGTAGTGTCACTGCTGGATCAAAGAGCATGCAAAGTTTGGTAGCCCTTTGGCCATATTTCAAAACTGAGCTCAGCTCCAGAATGGTTGGAAGTTTTAAAAACTCCAGCAACAATGCATTACTGTCTCAGTTTTCCCATTATCTTTTCCTGTCATATTAACTAATCTGAGACATATAAGGTTGAACCTCAAAGTTGTTTTGATTTACATTTCTTTAATCAACCATGATTTAGATAATTTTTTCAATTGGCTATAGTTGACTTTAATTTCATCATCTGAAAATTGGGTTTTTTTTTATATCCTTTGGTCATTGATCATTGATTAATAGGGGAATGACTTGTATTCTTTGCATTCTTCTTGAATTTGACACAGTTCTTTTTTATTTTATTTATATTTTAGAAATGAGACCTTTATCAGATACAATGGTTAGAAAAACTTTCCCCTGGTTTTGTACTTCCCTTTTAATCTTGTTTCTTTTGGTTTGGTTTTGCAAAACTTTTTATTTAATTTAATCAAAGTTGTCCATTTTGCTTTTCATATATCTCTAGTTCTTTGATCATAAATTCCTCCCTTCCCCAAAGATTATCCCTGGCTCTCCTAATATGCTTATGACATCATCCTTTATGCCCAAATCATGTAACCATTTTGACTTTGTTTTGATATGGCATTTGAGTTGTCAGTCTTTGCTGAGTTTCTGATTTTTTTTCCCAGTTTTCCCAGCAATTTTTATCAAATAGTGAGTTCTTAACCCACAAGTTGGAGTTTGGAGGTTTGTCAAATAATAGATTACTATAGGCCTTGATTATTGTTTCGTGTGTATCTAATCTATTCCAATGATCCACCACTCTATTTATTAGCCAGGCCAAATGATTTTGATGACTACTGCTTTATAATATAGTTTTAGATCTCGTATTGCTAAGCTACTATCTTTTTGTATTTTTTCCTCAATTTTTTTTTCTTCCAGATGAATTTTCTTGTTTTTTTCGAGTTCTATAAAATAATTTTTGGCAGTTTGGTTGGTATGGCACTGAACAAGTAGACCAATTAATTTTCATTTTCATTATATCAGCTTTGCCTACTCATGAGCAACTGATATTTTCGCATTTTTTTATGTTTAACTTTATTTGTGTGAGAAATGTTCTGTAATTGTGTTCATATAGTACTTGGGTTCCATGGGGTTTTGAGGAAACCTGGAAAGAGTAGGTTTTCTAAAACTGTAGCTCCTGAACCCCACTGCCATGCTGTTCATTACTAATGTATGGAATAGAGCGAGATAAGGTGAAGACCTTACAGGAATGTATGAATTCTTTTTCGGTATTTTATTTTCATTATTTCTGTGTTTCCCCTATGACCTGTATAATATGTGCCAGCTCATATTTACTTGAGCCTTGGCCAGCTATTGTAGTGTTCTCTTCTCTAAAATATAATCATTCTCTGGGAGCAGATTTCTTGGGGGACTTCTGGAGGCAGCCTTAGTTTCAGTTCTGAGTAATAATCACTTCAAATGCAGCCAGGGGTTACAGTCCAGATTCTTTATTGTCTCCTTCAAAATAGCTCGGTTAGTTTTCTTAGAGCCTATCTCGCTCCTTAATTCCTAGACCTCTTGCCGCTAGTCCTTTGTCTCTTCCAGCTTCAGCCTCTAGCTCTCTCTGAATCCAAAGCCTCCAGCCAGCACAAAAGTGGAAGTTGGAATGAATCTGTCTTGCCTCCGAGAGTGAGCACCTCCTCTCGTGGGCTTGTTCTTTAGTGGGCTTGTCCTTCTGACTTGTGAATCTCCTGGACTTGTGAATCTCACACCGAATCCTGGATCTGAATCTCCCAGAGCTTTGAATGGGCTTGTCCTTTTATATGCTCTTTTAGGGGTGTGAACTCTTAAAGGTATGAAATGTGTGAACTCTTGCAGAACTCTAACAAGTACTAAGCACATTAGTGAACCAGAGAACTGCTAAGCACCATGCTAAAATTAGACAACCGATTTAGTACTTTGTAAGAATCCTAACAAGCTATAGCCATATTTACTTAACCTGAGCTGATGACATTTATCAGTATTTGACATTTATCTATATTTATTCTATTAGCTGACCACTATCTGCTTGATTAAGCCTGAAGGCCTGATTTTCTGTTTCCTAGAAATCAGGAGATTTGGGGGAAACAGAAACCTTCCATTCCAATCTCTCCAGATATCAACAATAAGTTAGATGCCTCCCCCTCCCCTTCTCAATGCTCTCTTACTTGTGATGTAATCTCTTGTATAAAAGTTAGTATCTTTACTACTTCTTTAGCCCTTCTACCACAAGCTTTCTCTCTCTTATCTCATGATGGGACGGCTCATCCTCCAGAGGTTTTCAATAAACAACTTTTCTGCCTTTTTTTTACTGAATGATCTCTGAGTAGTCATTTTGGGTAAGGGTTTTCTACATCCCTCACACTAATCAGAATTAATTGAATTCCATTCTTGCTGAGTTTAACAAGAACATGTTTTCCTTCCCAAACTGGAGCAGAAATGTAGACATTGTATAGCTAAGATCCCTGAGGAGAGTGGGGAAAAACTTAAAATACAAATGTAATCAGCATACATATAGACAATTAATGGTGGCAAAGAGTAAGAACATTGATTCTGCAAAAAGCTGGAAATTTAGGGAATACCCATCAATTGGGGGATAGTTGAACAAGTTGTGCTATATAAATATAAAGGAATACTATTATGCTAGAATTAAGTATGAGCAGGCTGATTTCAGAAAATCCCAGAAAGTCTCATATGAACTGATGCTGAGGAGTGAATTGAGCAGAACAGGGAGAGCATTGTACACAGGAACAGCAAGATTGTGTGATGAGAGACTTAGCCCTGCCTGACACACAGTGGTCCAAGATAATTCCACTTGTGATGGAAAATACCATCCATATCCAGACAAAGAACTATGGAGACTGAATATAGATTGAAGCATACTATTTTCACTCTCCTGCCTTTTTCAGATTTTTTTTTCTTCTTCCATAGCATGACGAATATGGAAATTTGTTTAATCTAATGGTATATGTAGAAATTAAACAGATTTTTTGCTATCTTGGGAATGGCATAAAGTGAGGGAGAACACAAAATTGGAAATCAAAATCTTATAAAAATGTTGAAAATTATATTTTACATATACATACATTTTACATATATATACATATATACATACATACATATATACATTGGAGGGAGAAAGAGTGTTAAAAGAAAAGAGCATGGGTCTTGGAAGTACACATCTCCTTTTGTGGAGTTCTCTTAGGTGTAGTTTTCTGTGAGATTCTTCTGATATTATATATCCAGACCATCTTTCTTCAAAGGGTCACATTTCAAAAACTGAAGCTATCTTTGGGCAACTGGCTTTCTTCTATTTTTGACCACTGACACTATTGGTGGAACCTCTGACTTTGATGCATCTCTAAAGCTTACAATAAGATGAGTGCCTGGACCAATCTTAAATCAGAGGGGAAAAACAGGTGGGTGACAGGTGCTCACAAATACATAGCCGCCAAGTAAGATAATACAGCTTCTTGAAACTATCTCCACTAGGCAGCTTATAGTAGTTCTTGCCTTATTTGCTATCAGGAAGAAAAAGAACAAGAAATCAGCGAGATATATTTATTTATTTTTACAGAACTGAGTTCTAGTTCTGTCCTTGAACTGAAGTTATTGTTGCTTGTTTTGTTTCCAGATCTGTAGCCAGCTAGAAGACTTCATTAATCATAGGTTTTGAGCAATCATTCATGGCTGAAAATAAATTTACAAAGATACACATGTGGGATTAGAAAGAGTAGGATTTATCTATACATAATCTTCATAACTCTCAAAAGTGAACAAGTATAAACATGATATAATAACTCAATGTATAATTCCTCCCTCCCCCATATCTTTAAAATCAACGTGAAACATGATGTTTAAAGACAGGACAAAAATAACTAGAATGCATCATTAACCTTCTAATCCCCTAGATGATGTTGGTTTTCTTCCCCTATCTTTTGCTTCTCTGTTCTTCCAGTTTGTGTTTTGTGGAAGAGTCAGAGATTGGAGGAGGATGAGGGAAAAACTCAGATGAATGCTAAACTGGCTGACTGAAGGCTGAATCAAATTCCTGTCTCTGCTAATTCACTGTGGGATTCTGATCAGGTCACTCCAGTTCTTCACATCTGAATTTCCTCATCAGTAAAATGAGGGGGGTTAGACTTGATGATCTCGATCTCAGCTCTAACAATCCACGGATTGCTTATTCATCCAGAAGTTGGGGCAGAGGAAGCCACAAGCAGAATTGCAATTATCAAAGAAGAAAAGGACATATTTTCATCCTCCCCTTATCCCACATATGCAAAATATTGTCAGCACTAAAACATAAAAAGAAATTCACTTAAATCTGAACTGGCTTCCTTCCCCAGAATAAGTGTGAAGTATTTCAGGTAATTGCAATTTTGCAAATAAAGTTCAAACTCTAATCTATACTTTTCTCTAACATACAAAGCATAAAACCCAAATTAAATATCAGATGAGACTCATTCTCCCCATTCCCTCAAATCCCATCATGCTTCTGGCAGGCAGCACGCAGATCATGGAAATTACTTTCAAGCTTTGGAAAGCCTCTTGCAGCAACCTAGAATATTGGATGCAGAGAATCAGAGGAGAGGTCACAACTTTGTCAAAGGCAGAAAGGCAGAAGTACAAGATGCATTTCTGTTACCATAAGAAACACTTTTTTCTCCTTTTACAGATTTAAATTTTTTTTTCTATCATCCATGATGCTAAGCAACGGTCTTTTAGAGTTATAATAACCAAATCACTGAAAATTATTTAAACAATAAATAAATGAATTCAATCAACTTATTTTGCATGCAAAGGTCAAACATAAGCATAATATTTCTATTCAATAGCAATTGGAATATTATTTACTGCTTTGATTTCTTCATCCTCATATTCAGTTTGAAAAAAGTGAGCATGTATTGCTGTCTTGATACTAAAAGGATCATTAATGAAACTGCTGATTATGCATATGTCTGTGCAGTGTTTAGCTGAGATTTTTATTCAACAAATTAGGTAAGTTTATTGAGCCAATTCTATAGACTCTTGATTTCTCCTTTCCACTCTTTGTTGGGGTGATTGTAATAGCAAGAGCAACATTAGTTGCTGGAGAAGATCGACCAGCTTTGTTATTATCGATAAGACTTTCAGTATTACATTAGAATAAGACTAAGGTCCCTGGGACATGGGATTGTTATTGACAGTTTCAGCATTATTATCACTGTTTTCATACTCATGGGGGTCAATTCATAGTGACTTGCTAGGTGGGGAACCATCATCTCCTTAAATCATCTCAGAGTTACTTCCATTAAAAAGTGGTAAATCATCATCCCTCCTCCTTTTCCCAAGTCTCAGGCAATGATCAACATAATAAACCAGAACACATCCAAGGCCATTCTTTTGAAAGATTGATGACTGCTGGTCAGGACTGATAAATAGACAGCTGTGTGAATGTTTTGAGTGATGGAAAAGTATTAGAATCACACAGGCATTTGCAAGACAGGCGATTTTTGGTTCATAACATCTAAAATTGGAAGGGACTTTAGAAGTTATTTGATATGACCTATGGGAGAATAACAGTTACCTCTCCAATGTCACTGAAAAATAGATAGCCAATCTTTGTTTTAAGACCTCTTTATTTTAAGCCTGAAGGGAATCCTGTCATCCTGTTAGGTAGTCAATTCTACTTAAGCTCTAATTATCAGAATGTTTTCTCTTATATCAACTTTAAATATGGCTAGAAGTTATACCATTTCTACCTTATTTTGTTTTTTGAGGTTAATCAGAACAAAGTTAACTCTTCTTTCACTGCTTTCTAATACTTAAAAACATAGGCCATATCTCCCCTAACTTTCTGCTTTGTTAAAATACCCTAGAGAAGAAAGAGTATTGTGATAATTAACATAAAGATAAACTATTAAATGTAAATAATAACAATAAAGACATAATGGTTTTTATAAAGACATTTATAAGAGTTATTCTTTTGATAAAGAATACCTCCGCTGATTCCCTTTACCAGTATTAATTGATATGTATATAGCAATGTCTAGTTTTTGAGAGCTATCTGGGGCACTGAAACAGATTAAGTGTAGTATAGACAAATGGTCAACATACAGCAAAGATAAAGCTTCAGCTTAAGTCCTTCTGACTCTGAGGCTGGCTTTGGTCATGTCACTTTTCAGAGATTTTTTATTATAGCTTTTTATTTACAAGATTATGCATGGGTAATTTTTCAGCATTGACAATTGCAAAACCTTTTGTTCCAATTTTTCCCCTCCTTCCCCCCACCCCCTCCCCCAGATGGCAGATAGACCAATACATGTTAAATATGTTAAAGTATATGTTCAATACAACTTTTCAGAGTTTTAAGATTCAAAATGTTCCTCCCTCTTAATATAACCTTAGGAGATAAAGGAAGTATGATTTCCCCCATTTTATGGATCAAGAAACTGAAATTCAGCAAAGTTGAAACCAAAAATTTATTTATTCTTTTCTAATGCATCAAGGGAAGCTTATTGGAATATTTAAGATACCAACCAGTTGCTTGGATAATGAAGACAGAGGGAGAAAAACAAAGAATGCCAGAGAGAGGTGGGGGAGAAGGAGGAGGGGAAGGAATGAGATGTGATGAGATGAGATGAGAAATATTAGTACAATAGAAAGTAGGTTAAAGCTTTGCATATCGAAATGACTTGAGAAAAGACTGGATTGTGGAACTGAAATGATGGGCAAAGTAGAAAAATGAACAACTTTTCCTTGAGTAGGGCAAATTTTGAATGAAAAAAAATTCAAGTAATCTCTGATATCTTCCCATATCCAGAAATGGGGAATGAGCTAGGGATGAAGATGTTTCATTTTCTGAGAAGGAATTTAAGGTTAAAAAACCTTTCTTTTAAAAATGACTATCACAATCCATAAGAATACTCTTATTATTTAATAATACTAGATAATGGTTTAGTCTTTCTATTTGTTCTTTTTAAAAATTTTAGTCTTTTTAGTTCTTTTTCTGAGTGAAGATGGCATTTTCTATCCAAAGTTTATTGGGACTGCTTTGAATCACAAGCCATTGAGAAGAACCAAGTCTTTAGTAGTTGATCATCACACAATCTTGCTTTTTTATGTATAATGTATTTCTGGTTCTGCTGTTTTGCTCAACATCAGTTTATATAAATCTTTCCAGGACTTTCTATAATCAGCTTGTTCATCATTTGTCATAGAACAATAATATTCCATTACCTTCATGTGCCACAACTTGTTCAGTCATTCCCCAATTGATGAGCATCTACTCATTTTCCAATTCTTTACTACCACAAAAAGAGTTGCTACATTTTTCCATATGAAATTTCAATGGGGTACAGACCCAGTAATGGCACTTCTGGGTCAAAGGATATGTATTATTTTATAATCTTTTAGGTATAGTTTCAACTAGCTCTCCATAATAATTGTGTCATTTCACTACTCCACTAACAATACATTAGTTTCCCAATTTTCCCACATCTCCTTCAACTTTTATCATTATCTTTTCTGGTCATCTTAGCCAATCTGAGAGGTATGAGGTGGTACCTCAGAGTTGTTTTAATTTGCATTTCTCCAATCAATAGCAATTTATAACATTTTTTTCATATAACTATATTTGGCTTTAATTTTGTCATGTGAAAATTATTCCTATCCTTTGACCATTTATCAATTGGGGAATGACTTATATTCTTATAAATTTGATACCATTCATCATCATTTTTAGAAATGAGACCTTTATCAGAAATGCTGGCTTTAAAGATTTTCTCCCAGTTTTGAACTTCCCTTTTAATCTTGTTTCTGTTGGTTTTGTTTTTGCAAAACCTTTTTAATCTAAGTGTAACCAAAGTTGTCCATTTTACCTTTCATAATGCTCTCTAGCTCTTCTTTGATTATATATATTTTTCTTTAATATTTTATTAGTAACATACAAAAGCAGAAGTATTTGTGGATGCTATTTCCCACAAATATATCATAATCCGTATGTGAAATATTACTGAAGGAGAATGGTATAGAAGTGGATGAGAATATTGATATTCAGAACATAATAATTATTACATACAACATTGTCACAAAAGCATCATCATAATGTTTAAGGAGTCTTGCATCCAGTCTGATAGCCAAAGACAATTATAATTCTCTTCTCTCCCACTGTCTCAAAGTTTGTTTATTAAGTGTCAGTTAAATCTCCACTGTGGTAATGAAATGTTATGGTAATGCAAGGTGCTTAATATTAAAGGCTTTTTTCATTAGAGATTAACCTTGGTTTTCATGAGAGTTGAAAAAAAATTCAAGTCACCATTGCACAATCTAAGTCGTAAAGATGTGCTTTTGTATTCATTTTGTATAAGATCACTCCTTAATTAACACAGAAAATGAAAGAGATACCATGAGCAAACATTGCATGCATGCTTCTTGCCTTCATCTCCTGGCTTGCTCAAAACAGTAGACCTTTAATTGGAAAGAAGTAATATCCAGAAAATGCCTGGAAGACTAGACCTGAATGCTCCATTTCTAGCAAAGATGCTAGCCTTGATACCTCTCTGATACTTAATCCCTAAACTGTTCCTGAATTTCTGTATAACTGAGCAGTCTTATAACATTGTATCTCTTTCATTTTGACTTCATGGACTTTGTCATGTCAACACTTGCCTATGTCTTAGTCCTCAGACCAGTTTTTGAGCTTAGGGATGCCTTGGAATTTAATAAACTCAAAAACAAATTGTTTATCACCCAATTCCCAAGCGCTCTGCTAAGGCATTAGGAAATAAAAAAGCAAAAATGATACAATCTTTGGTTGTCAAGAAACTTGTGTTCTATTAAGGAAAAAGATGATCTATTATTAATCCCTTTCAGAGTTAGTAATAAAATAATTTTATTGTATGAGTACTCAGTGTAACATTCTCTCTGGACTTATTTCTCCAATTTGTATTCACAAGGACAGGTTGGTTACCGAGAAGGCAGTGTTAATCACCCACCACTCTAAATATTTTAAGGATTAATCTGGGAGATTATATTTTTAATAGTATCATTAACTGTTTCCCTATCAAGTACTCTCCATTAACAATCCCAGTAGTTTGAATTAGCTTTTACCAAAAACTGTTATAACAAGGATGCTTGGTATTCATCATTTACTCCAAAAGTCTGTGATTCATTCTTCCACAAAATTACTCAACATCCATAGCAAGTACAGTTTAATCTTAAAATTTAAAAATTTAATCTTTGGTAGTGGATTAGGTCTGTAGGATACCTGTATGAAAAAAGGCTAACTCACAATTCTTCATTCTAACTCAAAGCTAGGATCCCCCACATACTTCAGCATAGCCAAGGTACTGGATTGACTCCAGTTGTGAGAATCACCAGATGCTTCATTGTGGTCTCTGGCAAATACCAACTTCTAGGGGCCAGACCTCCATGTGCTTCAGGAAAACTGCCCTTGTATCTTGCAACCAGAGGGTAAAATAGGCATTGAAAGAATCTACGAGGGCCGCTAGTTGGTGCAATGGATAGAACACCAGCCCTGAAGTCAGAAGAACCTGAGTTCAAATTTGATCTCAGATACTTAACACTTCCCAGTTGTGTGACCCTAGGCAAGTCACTGAACCTCAATTGCCTCAACCAAAAAAAAAAAAAAAAAAAAAAGATTCTAGCAATAACTAAGAAAATAGATTCCAAAGTAAAAGCTCTGAGGAAAATTATTGTCACATTTCACAACTATCACCTCAAAGGGAAAACATTGCTATTAGCCAGAAAGGGAAAAAATCAAATATTAGAGAGTCACAATCAGGATTACGCAAGACTCAGCAGCTGCAACATTAAAAGATAACAGGTTATAGGATATGATATTCCAGAAAACAAAAGAACTAAAATTACATCCAAGAATCACTTTCCCAGTGAAATTAAGCATAAAGTATCAATGTAGGGGGAAATACTTGCTTAATTAAATAGAAAGATTTCAAGTTTTCATAAAGTGAAGACCACAATTAAAAAAAAAGTTTTCTACTATTAAGAGTCAAGAATAAACAAATGCTAAGGGGAAAAAAGAAAAATTTTAGGATGGACTTAGGAGAGTATAGACATGATTGCAGAACAGAAGAATCAGCCAAATTCTTCTAACATTTTCCTCCAAACAGCTTTAAACTGATGCCTCAAACTGAATTCTGGAATGGCAGAGCTAACAAAAAAAAACCCAAAAAAACAATAATGTATTCTTGCAGACCAACACAACTTAGGAAGTTGGAAATAGAGATCTGTGACATGAGTGTGGAGACTGTCTTAGAACTCAAGCAGAGAACAAATCAGTGATGAGCTTGCATAGTGGCCATAGAAACAGAAGAAGCTTCAGGAGCTCTCAAGCCAAAGATGGTAAGGAGACTTGAAGCTAGTCAGAAAGAGATTACAAGAGAACCCTTATGCTATCCATGTGCAGAAGACCAGATTCTGTTTGGAAGATCTATGACCTATTCTCACTTCTGGTTCATAGTTCAAAACAGAAGAAAGATATTTTTGGTCAGAATGAAATGGGAATCCTGAAGAAGCAAATCCTCTTTAGTGACAAGGGATTAGGGAACCTAGGGATCATTATTGTTATTGATCCCAGTTGAGCAGAGCTCCTAACAAGCAGTAGGCATTTAAATATAAAGGAACCATAAATGCTTGCTAGGTAAGGAAAGTAGAAACCTATATAATTCTACCACTACCTACCACTACCATAAAGAAATGTTTATTAAAAGTTTTTTACATGTAACTGGAAATATTAAAAATAGTTAAAATAAAGTAAGATGATGGAATGTTGTGATAATGGACAATACTGAGTAATGCAATTAAGTAAAGAAAATTCTGACATAATGCTAAGTGAGAAAAAGCATTAACTGCAGAATGGAGTAAAAATTAACTTCAATAAATAAGAATGTGGGGCGAAGCTAGATGGTACAGCTATAGAGTGCCAATGAGGAACTCTTTCTGAGTTCAAATCTGGCTTTAAAGAAGTACTAGCTGCATGATTCCTCATAAGTGACTCAGTCCTGTTTGCCAAAGTTCTTCATCTTTAAGATGAACTGGAGAAGGAAATGGCAAACAACTCCAGTATCATTGACAAGAAAATCCTAAATGTGATCAAGAAAAACACCATAACTAAAAAGTAATTACAATTAAATGACAATATTAGTGAAAATTAATATGAAGAATGTACATGGCCATTTAGAGGAAGAAAATAAATTGGTATAATGATAATGAAAGCACTAAAATCTATTAATTGTCATGTTGATGTTTGTTGTTGTTTCTAATAAATTATGTATTTAAAAATACAAACAAAATAATACATACATATACATACACATATATACACATATGTATAGAGGGTATCTATTCCTAGGTTAAGAATGAAGCAAAACTCATTGATATTAACTGATTTTTATCCCTCTTCTTGCTCATTTTTTTAAAGAGGAAAAAAGAAGGAAAGAAAAGGAAAAATGCAAAAGAGAAGAGAAATAGTAAGAGAGGAGAGAAAGGAAGGGATATAAACAGAAAGGAAGGGAAAGAGAAAAATAGAAGGAATGGAAGTAAAAGAAAATAAATGAAATAAGAAAAATCAAAAGACAAGACCTTAATTGAGCAATTCGTTCTTATTCCATCCTTGGAGAAGATGTAAGTATTTTGAGTCATGCACTTACCCTAGTATTACAAAGATCCATGGAGGATTGGAAACAAACAAACAAACAAAAAACCTTTAATTTAAAATAAGAACTCATCTTATTGTTTGAATGACCAATTCACTATTGGAACTTTAGTTGATTTATCTTTAAAATTGAGAGAAGCTGAACTATGTGATCTTTACAGTCTCATTGAGTGATAAATATTTAACAGCTTGACATTTTTAAAGAGTATCCCACCTTGCAGCCTGTTCATTGCAGGTATTTTGATTTTCTCTTTCACTTATTTTCATTGCCAGGTAGTCTAGATAGCCTGCAGCTATATTTATTTTTCTCCCAGTTGAATTATTTCAATAAAATTCACAGACCTTTATTAAGCTCCTTCTATATGCATAGCAGTAAAGGAGGGGACAAAAAGTAGAATTAGTTCAAGGATACATGAAAGATATCCTTCCTGGGGGTGACGTAGTTGTAAAAGTTTTGAGTGGTAGTGATACACAAAGCATACAAATGGTATGAAGGAATTATAGGGGTAAATTGACCTAAAAATAATAACAAGAACTACGTTATCAACCAAAAGAGCAATTGAAAACTACAATAATTACACCCCTGTGCTGAAATGTCAATGAAAATAAGTTATACACATAAGGTTTTCCTAATTGATGTGGGTTTTATTAGGGGATAAGCAGGATTTATAAGAAAAATTACACAATGGGCTATATTTTTACATCACACAATGGACAGAAAGAAATAGGAATTAAGAATCTTACTTCATATTATTACTTGTTTACATCCTCCAAAATTCAGTAAAATAAAATTCAGCCTAAAGGCTCTACTCCACTAAGCTGTTGCCCAACAAAGTATTTTTATGCATTTAATCATTCATGATTCCATAGGAGTGTTAATCTAACTAAATAATAAGATCATAAACCAGATGAAGAAGAAAACAGGGGGATACATGTTCAATAAATATGTTCTCTGCCATAAGGGTAGAGAATACAATGCTTTAGTATACATTGAAGAAATATCTTGATTGGTTTTGAGATTCTACTGATACTTTAATTTTTGATCGCAGCAAACCACTGTACTGTGCAGAGTTAGCTGGAAGGAATCTGTAATCATTCAAAATAATTTGCACTGAATATTTTTACAGAAAAAATCCAAGATGTTAAAGAAAGGCTATAGCTCAAATTATGATATACATTTCAATATATGATGTATAAAGTTTGTCCATGAGTCTATAACATATTGATACATTTGAAAATTAAGGTAAACTGAAGCAATAAAATTCCAAGCATGTTTATTTCATTGGTAGTCAACAACAAAATGGATCTTGGACTCCTTAGAAATCTAAGACCATGAAGTAGGGCTTACTAATCTTCATATAGTTTTAGAAAGTGCAAGAAAATAAAGAACAAGAAGCATCACATATAGAAAACAATATGATTTCTTAGAAAAATGTAATATTACAGGCAGGAAAAAAAAACACTAATAAACAAACTGAACACAGTAGATAGTTGGGGTTAACATCAATCCCAATTTCCATCCTCCTGTCAGGAGAGGTTGATGATAAAATCTCTTTACTACTTAGCTAAAAAGAGATAGCACACTTTTTGTTGTCTACCTGTATTCTGCAGTATTTTTTAGTGAAATAAAATAACAAATCTCTCTTAATTATACATTCATGAAAATTGACTTTTAAATGTAACTTGGAGAGGAAAACAGAACTTCTAAACTTAACTCAAAGACAAAGAAACAAAGTTCAGGCAATTAAAGGATAGAATCAATAGATGAACAACATTAAATATAAATTGTAAAATCAATATTTAATTTTGCAATAGATATCTATGCATGTGTAAATGCATATATACATGTGTATACACATAGAGAGTAGAAATGGATCCTGAAATGGCCTAATAATTTGAAAAAAGGAGAGGGTGACTTAGATTCCCATTAAGGAATTAAAAATAAATTTCTATAATTACTGAAATTTTTTGTTTCAGAAATAAAGATCCTAATTTCAAAATTCTCCCACTGCTTTTATGAAGTCATAGTCATAGTGGTATGCAAAGACTTAATAAGTATCACACACAGAATAATGTATGATGACTTTAAAGAGCCTACAATCCTAATAAAAAACTTTGAAGAATAGAGTAAATAATGTAACCAGAAAAAAAAGAAATTATTGTAAAGGTGGTCTTTTTTGAAAAATATAGAAAACAGTTCACTTATTTTATCTACTGTTATCCTCATAATATCAGATAAAACTGAGTGAGAAAGGTCCCCAATAGAATGAACAATGTCTTTTAAATTACTAATTTGGGCAATAGCTACACAGATTTGTCATATATATGTATGTGTGTGTATTTACATACATACATATATGTGTATATACATACATACCATATCTATATATGCATATGTGAATGTATAAATATAGATATAGATATGTACATATACAAACATATGCTTTCAAGAAGGTTGTATTCCACTATGAGTGTAATAGTGATTTTTGGTGAAACATTCCAACTATTGTGGTCCTCTAATCTTTCACAGTGACCTCCATAATCCATGAGTTCATCAGCTGATCAACAATAAACACTTGGGAATTGCAATTCTAATAATGTTTTATCTTTGTAAATACATTTTAAGCAAATCTACTTGTTAGAGAATATAACAAAATATATGCTACATCAGTTAAGAAATCACAGATGAAAAGTAAAAGAGCAATTGGCAATATGATCATCCTCTTAATTGAATTATCTCCCTGGTTTCTATATTTGGTCCAATCAATATTAAAGTTCTTCAAAGAGACCTTGAGAGTGTTCTTGCCTGGATGGCTTCTTTTGACCACCATGTGAATGCCTGCCTTGTGTGAGCATTCTATAAAATAATCTTTTAGACAAAGGTGCATTTGACTTTCAGATAACATTTCAGCTCATCAGAGTTGTGCTCTCTGCAGTAGAGTTTCATTGCTTGGCAATTCAGCTGGACAAAGGACCTCAGGATCTAGTATCTTATCTTTCCATGTAATTTTCAGAGTCTCCCTAAGACAATTCAAATGGAAGCAACTCAGTTTCCTAGAATAGTGCTGTTAGATTTTCCAGGTTTCACTGGCATACAACAATAAAGTCAGAATAAATGTTCTGTAGATTTTCAGTATGGTAAGCATCCAAATACCCCTTCTCTTCCACACTTTTCATTGGAGCCTCCCACACACTGAACTAGCTTTGGCAATACATGCATCAGATTTATGATTTATATGCAAATCCCTGGAGAATATACTGGCAAAGTAAGTGAATTTATACACTCAAAATATCTCCATTTATTGCAAACAATGATTCTATATATGGATGTTGTTGTGCTGCTCGGAGAAGGATCTCAGTTTTCTTGATAGTATTTGCTGGGGAAAATTAGCACAAGTAGCAAAGAATTGAACCATACTTTGCTGCATCTCAGCCTTAAAGGCTGATTGTGAAAAAATCACAAACCAACTCTTAGAAGAACTTTGGCATCAAGAAGGTGGTCAATGTAAAGATTAAATAAAGAACTGTGCTAAATGACAAAATTACAAACTCAAGCTAACAAGTTGAGTCTATGTTCTAGGTGAGATTATATTTTATTTGGAGATTACAAGATTTAAAGTAGTGCTGAAAAGGGAAAGGCGAAGAGAATGAGTGTTAGGGCATGGGGATAGCTTGAAGTGAAAGCGTATATCTGGATAAAATAAGACTAAAGTTGGAATATTGTGTGCCATAGCTGTTCTAGTAGTAGAAATCAAGATTCTGGTGAATAGGAGGTATAGGAGATTTCCTGAGTGAACTTGATAAGTTATCAAAATGGCCGGGAAGTATGTATGTATATATATATATATATATATATATATATATATATATATATATAGTGTGTGTGTGTGTGTGTGTGTGTGTGTGTGTGTGTGTGTGTGTGTATATATATATATATATATACATATATATGTATTGGGAAAATACTATACATATTTGAATAATATATTAGCCAAAAGGTATATGGGAAAGGGAGGAGAACTTTGATATCAATTGAGACATAGACACTGTCATAGGATCATCCAGCATGGTGTGCCCATATCAAAAAGGCACTACTCTATTAGCAAAAGAAAATTGTGGTAGTTCAAAAGAAACATGAGTTGCACAAATATAGAGACATATCTTTCCCAGTCATAGACTATTTGTGCCCAAACTTTGGTAGATCCTTACAAATTTTCATTTGTACGATCAGTTACAATTAGACACATTGTACATTAACCCAAAATCTGTGATGTCTTTTGGATTTTCTTTGAGTATGAAAGATAAACAACAATAATTTGAAGCTTTTTGACTTGCAGAAAATATAACCTTTCAACATCCACAGCTTGTTTTATCAATTCATAACTTACATTATTTTTCCTCTACAAATTTTGCTAAGTGACAAACTGCTTTCTGGCTTCATGTTTCACAATTCGTGCAACATGAGCATTCAGGTTTAAGA
The DNA here is from genome assembly GCF_902635505.1 of Sarcophilus harrisii. Classification (NCBI taxonomy): domain Eukaryota; kingdom Metazoa; phylum Chordata; class Mammalia; order Dasyuromorphia; family Dasyuridae; genus Sarcophilus; species Sarcophilus harrisii. The sequence continues at coordinate 224,980,174 of NC_045431.1, read as the reverse complement.
TATAATAGGAACAAGCAGTCTTTTCCTGGTCAGTTGCTTCAGCATTGAAGCACAATTCTGTATTGCTCATTTTGGTGAAAGAGATAAGTGAAAACACAATTGTCTTTCCCCAAAATGACTATGTGAAAAGAACTATCTAAAACTGAAATTTGCTAATTTTATCTCAAACATTGTCTTACCATTCTGTTTAAATGTGGTCTTTATCCAAGGATTCATATGAATTAAAGCTGAAATAAGATTGTAAATCATCTGGCCCAAGTACACTAATTTAGAGATGAGGAATATGATGCCAAAAACATTTAAAGGCTTTATCAACTTTATAATATACCTTTAATTTCATCAATATAGTTATATGAAATTGTGAATTATTCATGCAGTAGAATGGATGTCTTTTTTGGTTTAGACAATGAACAATTTCTCTGTTGTTCAAGTTAAACAGCCACTAAAGTCAAAATTTGATCACCTCTATCATGCTCTGGGAAGAGTAATAGCTTAGGGATTGCCAAGTTTCATTGGGGTTCATTTCATTGAATATGGCAGTGTTGAGTAGAAGGAATACATAGAGTTTCTTTGCCTTGAAGTATAATGTATCTGGTTGGATGGTGGTTGTCTTTTGATTTTGAAGAGAACAATATTACTATATTGATTTAAAGATACAGTATGTCCCACTGTGGTTGATCACACCAATATAAGCTCAGAAGCTCTACCATAGGTTGGACCAAAATAGTCCATATGAACAGTTGATGTGGAGATGTCTCTAAATTCGCACATAATTTTCAGTGGCAGAGTATACTGGATAGTCCTATGTTAGTATCTTCCATGTCTCACAGTTGTTCTACATTTCAGCAGAGAGACATTGAGACTATCATTGTAATGTCTTTTTTGACCTCTCTGTGAATGCTTACTTGTGTGAGTTGTCTGTAAAATAATCATTTAGACATACATACATTTGGCATTGGAAAAATGTGACTATCCCATTGCAGTTGTGTTCTCTGCAGTAGAGTTTGAATATTGGGCAATTCAGCTAACTGTCTGATATCTTATTTTGCTGGGTAATTTTCAGAATCGTCCAGGACAATTCAAAGGTAGAGTATTGTTGGCTGTTTCCTTGTGGATGCAATGGCTACTCAGATTGCTCTTAGATTTTGTTGTCATTTAATAATGGCTCTTTTAGTATTGCAATGGCTATTAGATCTAATCAAGATTGTTTTTCACTCCACTGATGCATATTGCAATCCATCTATTTGTATCTCCCCTAAGCAGCTTTATCAGACCAAATAATTAATATCTTCTAAATTTATGAGATCCACCTGAAGATGTCAATAGACTTCCTTGATTTGTTTTGATATATATATATATAATATATATTATATATGCATATATAATATATATGTATAAATAATATATTTTGTATATCTAAGTATATGTATATACATGTATATGTGCATACATATAATTATATACAATATACATATTACACACACATATATGTATGTATATATATATATATATATATATATATACACACACATACATACATGTTAGGGATAAATAGACCCTATGACATATAGTTGCTCTGAGGTTAAGCCATTCATAATGATCCCTGAAACAAATTAAGTCATCTGCACAGTGGTTAAGTCTTCCAAGGCTGCTGGGAATCTTTCATTTCTCTCCTGACCTTGCCATGAGTAAGTAGCAAGCATTCTGCTCCACTTTACAAATACCCCAATGCACAGTAAAAATTTCCTCACCTATGAATACACCAATCTGAAACATACTAGATAAAAATGGAAATGTACACATAGGTTAGCAAAAATTCTTCAACACATGGAATTACACTTTTCAAAGTCATGACTGTCTCAGAGTATTTCCACTGATGTATCTTCACTCTCCCTTTCTCTGTTGTCTGGAGATGAATTGTGGCCAGCCTCTATGAATATATTACTATGCCACCTTACTTCATCACATGTCATTATACACTGAACACTAAGGTAACATCTATTTTTGAGAGATAATGTGTTGAAATATCTCAATCTTTTGAATAATTCAGAAATCAAATTATATTATTTCTTTTTTGTTGTTGTGGAGATAATGTGTTTTTTCTATTCATTCAGTCATAAGTTCTTTTGAAAATATTAATTATCCCTCCAATTATATGTAAGGAAAATTTGAAAGACTGAAGTACTTGAACAATTTTAAGTTCCAAATTTCCCCCCTTCTTTCTACAATTTTCTCCTCTCTGAGATAGTAAGCAATTTGATTAGATTATAGAAGTTCAAGCATGCAAAAATATTACTAGATTAGTAGATTGCAAAAGACAAAAGTGGGGAACATGCACTCAACCCCCAACAGGTCTTTCTCTGGAGATATATAGCATTTTTTTTTCTCAGAAGTCCTATGGGATTTTCTTGGATTATTGTATCATTGAAAATATCTAAGTCAATCACAGCTGGTCATCACACAGTATTACTGTTACTGTTACCTGTTCTCCTAGTTTTGTTTATTTCATGTTACATCAGTTCATGCAAGTTTTTCCAGGTTTATTTAATTATTTTCTGAAATCAGTCTTTTCGTCATTTCTTATAATGCAATAATAAATATCAAAAGGATAATTTAATCCAGTTTTGCCAGTATGGACAGAAAAACAAAACAAAACAACTACAACATGGATGACAGTCAATCTCATCACTTCAAGGAACTTTGGAGTAGTGAATTATTAAGAAGTCAATTTGAGTAAAATTGTCTTAGCATTTTCCAATTGATCTGTAACCAAATCAATATGAAGTTTTTCCTCCAATAATGTAAATCAGAACACATTCTATGATACTTATCAGTCTCTTCCCTAATTTGATTTGGAAATTCCAAAACAAACAAACAAAAAAACCCTACTGAATGAGGTGACAACCTTACTGCAACTGAGTCTTATGTTACATTAAGAATGTGAATGCCTTATCTTAAATCATATATCCAGTACATATTAGTGGAGAAATATGTACATAGTCTCTTGATATAGGTTTAGATTTATGTTTATACAAAGCTGGATATATAGGTATGAAATATGGATGTAAATATTTATCTTTAAATATATATGTCAAATTATATATATGTATGTATCTATAAGTAATATATAGATACATATATGCATGACAGAGAGACAAACAGAAAGAGATAAAAGAGAGAGGGGGGAGATAGAAGGGGGAAAAGGAAGAAGGGAGGAAGAGGGAGGGAGAGAGGGAGAGAGAATGAGAGAATAACTCTAACCCCAAATTGTTCTGTTTGGTGCTTTTAGGAACTCTGCTGAATCTTTTCTTGTCTGATTTACTAATTGGATGGCAACTGAAAATGAAACATTGCCAATGACCTTCTTAAACTTGGGAGACAAAATTAACATTTAGCCAAATTGAATTATCATAAGGAAGCAGTGGCTGGCAAATGTCTATTAGGTACCTTATTAAAAGCAGCTTTTTGTTTCACACAATGAGGACACTCAATCCATTAACCCCCCATCTGTGTTTGCTAAACACATATCTACATTTCCAAAGGAAAAGATACTTCCATAGTGGAGCCTCAGGCCAGAGAGAAAGCTCACCCCAGTTTAATAGCTTCTTAAGCCCCAGTGGAGCAACACTGGATTAAACAACAAAAGCATAAACAAATTGAGAGTGAACAGGAAAACTGGTTTCTTCCTTTTCTTTTCTTTCTTTGTTTTTGTTTCATTAGATAACCATCGATACACATTAAAGATCAATATTACTGATAGAAAGTTTTTAAAAGCCCTGCTATCTAGCAGCTTTATGGCTTGTGCTATCCAATGGAATCGCTTTGATGTGTCTTCATCTAGAGAGTGAGGTTTTAGCCAGAAATGTATAGTTCTGAATTTCTTATTGTTTTTTAAATGTTTGATGCAGAGCCTGTTCTTGCCTGTTATATCCACATAGCTTCCATTAGTGTTAATAGGGCAAAAGTAGTTGTTATGAATGCAGCAACCCTCTGTAAACTATGGCTAGTTATCCATATTTTTGACAATGATGGAACCTCAGTAGCATCATTAAAAGAATAAATGACCTTAACAAACAATACCACAAATGAAACAGTGCTTATTAATAATGGATAATAAAAAGGCACAAACACTTATTTGCGAGGCAAGATTGTCAGTTGTAACTGAAAAATCCACTTGAATAATAGTTGATTTTCTCCAAACTAAGAATACTTAAGAGAATAGTATTTTGTGATGGCAAAAGTATTGTCAATGAAAAAAATGCAAAAGAAGGTGAGCTAGCTGCACCAGACTTAAAAGGATATTATAAAGCAGTAGTCATCAAAACCATTTGGTACTGACTAAGAAGTAGAGTAGTGAATCAGTAGAATAAATTAGGTTCACAAAATACAGTAGTCAATGACTACAGTAATCTAGTGTTTGATGAACCAAAAGATTCAAGCTTCTGGGATAAGAACTCACTAATTAATGAAAATTGCAGGGAAAAATGGAGAATAGTATGGCATAAAAAAAGAAAAGGACCCAAATATGCAAAATGTTTTTAGCAGCCCTTTTTGTAATGGCAAAAAAATAGATATTAAGTGGTTGAATATCAGTTAAGGAATGGATGAATAAGTTATGGTATACAAATACGATGGAATATTATTGTTTCATGGAAAGTCATCAGCATAATGATTTCAGAAAGATCTGGAGACATTTACATGTTACATGAACTGATGCTAAATGAAGTGAGTAGAATCAAGATAACATTGTACAGAGCAACAAAAAGATTATGTGATGATCGGGTATGATGAACTTGATTCTTTTCAACAATGGGGAAATTCTAATAGATTTGTGATAGAAAGACGCATCAGCATACAGAGAGACAACTATGGAAAGTGAATATGGATCAAAGTGTAGTATTTCCACGTTTTGTTGTGGTTAATTTGCTTGTTGTTGTTTTCCTTTCTTTCTTGTGTTTTCTTTATTTCCTTTTTTTATTAAAGCTTTTTATTTTCAAAAGAAATGCATGGATAATTTTGCAATATTAATCTTGAAAAATCTCGTGTCCCAATTTTTCTTCTCCTCCTCCCCCCCAATCTTTCCCCTAGAGGGGAAGTATTCCAATAAGTGTTAAATATGGTAAAAATACATGTTAAATCCAATATATATGTACATATTTATACAATGATCTTGCTATACAAGAAAAATCAAATCAAAAAGGAAAAAAAGAAAAAAAAATAATATGCAAGCAAGCATCAACAAAAAGAGTGAAAATGCTATGTTATGATCCATACTTAGTTTTCACAGTCCTCTCTCTGGGTACAGATAGCACTTCACAAAATCACTGGAATCGGCCTGAATCATCTTATTGTTGAAAAGAGCCACATCCATCAGAATGGATCATCATATAATCTTTTTGTTGCCGTAAACAATGATCTCCTTTTTCTGTTCATTTCATTTAGTATCAGCTCAGGTAAGTCTCTTCAGGCCTCTGTGAGATGATCCTGTTGATCAATTTTTGTAGAATAATAATATTCCATAACATTCTTATACCATAAATTATTTAGCCATTCTCCAACTGATGGGCATCCACTCAGGTTCCAGTTTCTTGCCACTACAAAAAGGGGTGTCATAAACATTTTTCTATGTATAGATCTCTTTCCCTCCTTTAAGATCTCATTAGGAGATAAGCCAAGTAGAAACATTGCTGGGTCAAAGAATATGCACATTTTGATAGCCCTTTAGTCATAGTTTCAAATTGCTCTCCAGAATGGTTGGATCAGTTCACAATTCCACAAACAATGTATTAGTGTCCCAGTTTTCCTACATCCCCTCCAACATTCATCATTATCTTTTCCTGTCATCTTAGCCTATTTGAGAGATGTGTAGCAGTACCTCAAAGGTGTCTTAATTTGCATTTCTCTGATCGATAATGATTTAGAGCACCTTTTCATATGACCAGAAATGATTTTAATTTCTTTATCTGAAAATTATCTATTCATACGTTTTGACATTTATCAAATGGAGAATGGCTTCAATTGTAATAAATTTGAGTCATTTATATATTTTAGAAATGAGGCATTTATCAGAAACTTTGAATGTAAAACTCTTTTCCCACTTTTTTGCTTCCCTTCTAATCTTGTCTGCATTAGTTTGTTTCTACAAAAACTTTTTAATTTAATATAATGAGAATTATCTATTTTATGTTCAATAATGAACTCCAGTTCTTCGTTGGCCACAAATTTCTTCCTTCTCCACAGATCTGAGAGGTAAACTCTCCTTTCTTTTTCTAATTTGCTTATAACACCATTTTTTATGCCTAGATCATGAACCCATTTTGACCCCTTGGTATACAGCATTAGGTATGGGTCAATGCCTAGTTTCTGCCACATTAGTTTCCAATTTTCTCAACAATTTTTGTCAACTAGTGAGTTTTTATCTCCAAAACTGGGTCTTTGGGTTTGTCCAATACTAGATTCCTATAGTTCTTGATTATTTTGTATTGTGAACCTAACCTATTCCACTGATAAATTACTCTATTTGTTACCCAATACCAAATGATTTTGATGATCACTGCTTTATAATATAATTTTAGGTTTTGCACAGCTAGGCCACCTTCACTGGCATTTTTTTTCATTAATTCCCTTGAAATTCTTGACCTTTTGTTTTTCCAGATGAATTTGTTATTATTTTTTCTAAATCTGTAAAATAATTTCTTAGGAATTTGATTGGTATGACACTGAATAAGTAGGTTAATTTAGGTAGTATTGTCATTTTTGTTATATTTGCTCAGCCTATCTATGAGCATTTGATATTTTTACAGTTGATTAGATCTGACTTTATTTGTGTGTAAAGTGTTTTGTCATTGTATTCATATGGTTCCTGACTTTTCCTTGGCAGATAGACTCCCAAATATTTTATAGTAACAACAGTTGTTTGTTTGTTTTTTTTTTTTTTTAATGGAATTTCTCTGTGTATCTCTTGCTGTTGGACTTTGTTGGTAATATATAAAAATACTGATGATTTATGTAGATTTATTTTCTATCCTGCAACTTTGTGAATTGTTTCTAGTAGTTATTAGTTGATTCTCTCTTTTTTCCCTTTTTGATCTGATTTCTTTTGCACAACACCAGGAATATAAAAATATATTTAGAAAAATTATATTTAACCTATATTTTATTGCTTGCTGTTTAGGGAAAGGAAGGGAGGGAGAAATATTTGGAACAGAAGGTTTTGCAAAGCTTAAAGTTGTAAACTATCATCATTACATATAGTAGGAAAAATGAAAAAGTGAAAAAAAGAAAAAAAAAGATGTATTTCAAAGTTTGAAGCTTTTGAGTTCAATCCAAATTCAGCATTGTCTATACTTCTACATATTGTTGTACTTCTACATAGTCAAACAAAACACAAAACACATTGAGAAGCCACAGTGAGAAATTCTTCTGTGCTGTGGTCCATTTATTTCTGATATGAACAAATGATTAGAATCCTTCTGACTGTGTCACCATTGTAAAAGTATATCAAGGAGATGGGAGAATAAAGTTTGACTGGGAGTTAAGAAGTTGCAAAATATATTCAACAAATGAAGACATCCTGAGTTAGATGATTTAAACTAAGAAAGACAAAAAATTGAATGCACCTTGTTTTAGACTTGGAGATAGAAATCATAAGGTCATATATTGAGGGCTAGAGAGAATTTTATAGTTTGTCAAGTTCAATCAACCCCTACCCTCAAATTATTTTATTACACACAAATTTCAATACAAGAAATTGATAGATTGGTCCAGAGTCACAGAATTGATAAGGAAAACAGACAGTATTAGAAATTAGGTGTCCCTGATTTAAATCCAACACTGAACCCCTCATCTATCTTAATCCTCTCATTTAAAGAAGAATCTAAAGTTAAGAAAATTTAAATAATTAGCAGGCACTTAAGTAGTGAATGAAAGAATCAGATTTCTAATTCAAGTTATTTGAACAAGGCTCAGAGCTCAGAAGACATCAATTTTAATTCTTGCTCTGAAAGCTAGTACTTCTCTTGACCAAGTCAGTAATCCTTTCTGAGCCTCATCTGGGAAATGAAGATTTTGGATTAGATTAATTCTAAAATTTCTTTCTTCTAGATGATAGACCTATTATCTTATTATTTAATAGTATTCATTAACAATTTCATAGGGTATTAGATTTGGAGTATTAAGACCCTGCAGAGACCCTCTGACCCATTCTCCTGATTTTTTCAGATTGTACTTGCCTTAGATAACAAAGATAATAAACATCAGAGATGGGATATAAATTCTTGTTCTATGCTGAGAAAAATGTTCTTTCCATTGAACTAGTATTTTGGTGATGGGAAGTGGGAAAGGCTATTTGCATAGATTATTTTCATAAGTAGTTCAACACTTTACCTTTAACTTTCCACAGAAATTGTGTATTTAGGATTGGGAATCTCAATGATGTTTTAAAAAATATCATACTTAAAGGGAATTGAAAAAAATTATAATGGTCTTCAACTTTTGAGTTGAAAGAGCCATTAAGCTAGACCCAGAGTTAATAGAATAAATTCACACTGTAGAATTCCCTTTTGAAAATCAAGTTAAATACCAGTTCTTTATCTTTCAAACATCTTTTTGAACACTAGGGAATTTGGCATTGTTCAGTGCCTCTTTTTCTAAGATATGTCTTTAAAAAGAAACATTGAATAAGACAAATACATTTGTATAATAAATAGATGGGTTAAAGCATCATCATTGGGGAAAATACTGACATCAATGTATCACAGTTCCATTGTATCAAAATTAATTCCTATTGTTATATAAAGAGGCAAGGTAATCAGATTATAGATCTAAAGTGTTTTTTTTTCCTTATTTGCTCAAAATATCAAGAATTTAAATGAAATTTCCATGATGCCAAGATGATACGCTGTATAATTCAGTAAAATCACTTTCAAAAAAATCTTTTCTTCTCTAGGTTTAATATTTTCATTTTATTCAACAGATCCTTATATGTTATGATCTGGATACCATTCACTAACCTGATTATCTTCTTCTTTATACTTTCCAACTTATAAATGGCCTTCTTAAAATATAGTGCCCCAAACTCAATACAATTAAAGTGAGTTTAGGGGATTTGTTTGTTATGTTTTTTACTACACACATTTATTTACAACAAAGATATGATCATTTTGAATTTAATTTTGTTTAGCTTTCAAAAACCTTTTAGAAATGAAATTTCCATACCCTATTACAAATGGAGACTGATAATTTCTATTTAATTAATAGAAAACTTGGGTATGTGTTTGAAGGGGCTGGGGGAGAGAGAAGTATCAACAATAGAAATGAACAAATGCTATTTTCTCTAAGGCAGTGTTATACTCGTGACTCTTAAAATACATTCCCAAAACAAAGTACAATCTGCTCAGTCCAGGACTCCCCATGAAGGAATCTTCCTCTTTGGCCTTTTTTATCTTAGGGGCATAGCATAGTCCACTCTGTGAAGGACAAGTCTCAGAAGGAGGTTCTTTTCCTCCCATTCCCTTTCATTGGACTGCTCTGAAAGTAGATATTTTCATTTCAGTTTGGAAAAGATTCAAAGAAAGAGAAATGTGGAAACAACCATAAATACGAGCACATTGATGACTGTAAATGCAGTTTCATGGATTATCAGCTACATAATTGTGGCTATGGGTGAAAATAAAAGAAATAATACTCACTAAGGAAATATAGCTTGATCTCTCCCCCCATTCTTTTTTAGACTTTAGAGTAGAGCTTGGGGGAAAGAAATGAAATTTATTAAGTGCTTACTGTGTTTCAGAGATTGTCAAGTATTTTATAAATATTATCTCATTTGATCTTCAAGCTAACCCTGCTATTATAATCCTCATTTTATGATTGAGGAAACGGGGAAAGATATAGGTTAAATGACTTTCCCAGGAGCAACTAAGTGTCAAAAACTGGATTTAAACATTGATCTTCTTGACTCTAGTTCCAGTATGCTATCCATTGTCCCACCCACCTGCCTATACGAGAATATAGAAGGGATTAAGTTTATATTAGACCTTGTATTTATATCAGCTAAAGGACATCGCAGATGTGGGAAATTGTGCTAGTAATTCAGATTGCATCAAATTTGAGAAACTTATACTCTTAGTGAGTTCCCTAGAGCATTTAGAGGCTAAGTAGTTTGCCCAGTATCACACAGTTATTGTGAATTAGAAGTCCATTCCAGCTCTTCCTAGCTTGAAGGCCAGCTTTCTAAGCATCGCACCATATTGCATCTACATTTAACTTTTTTTTTTTTAATTGTGAAACTTACTTGGATATAAGAGGTGATTAATAACAGAGATATTTTTTGGGGGGAGACACAATAATAAGGGGAGACACAAAAATAAAATCTGAGTTAAAATGAAAATAATCACACATTAATAAAATAACAATAAAAGGATGATAAATGAACATAGAGGAAGATGTTCCCATAAAGATGAACACTTTATTTTTGATCACTTTAAATTATTCCTTTCCAGATATGAACAAAAAAGAAAATAAACACTTATGCTTTGATATTGATTGAATATCTTAAAACACTAGAAAAGATAAACAATAACCTATTTTTTTTAAATCCTAAATTAAGTGGTACAAATCTCATCAGTTAAGCAAAAGAACTGTCTTCCTTAAGTTGACTGGCTTTCCAATATTTGGTACCAGAATATAAAATATGTGACTTTTATGTGTTGTGATACACAATACATACTGATTCTAAAAAATACAAATAATAGAATTGGGGAGGTTTTTTTTTTCCTTATGAAACACTTCAGATCTTAAGTTAGTTCAACAAATGAATAAATATTTATTAATGTTTTGCTATGTATTATGCATTGTAGGTTCTGATGACAACCAATGGAAAGTCTCTACCCACAGTGATTTCATATTCTGATAACCCTGTGAAAATTCAGGATAAGTGAAACCATTTTAAAAGGGATGATTAGGAATAAGGTAGATTTAATACAGGACAATCCAGAGACATTTTGAAATGTCATGGTAAGGTTTCACTATGAAATAGGGGGCAACAAATTATGAACCACAAGTCAAATCTAGCTCATTGCTTTTTTTTTTTTTTTTTTGTATCTGTGAGTAAAGAATTTTTTTTTATTTTCAAAATTATTTTATTAGAAACCAAATATCCATTCATTTAGTCTACTTTTTTTTTTTTTAACTATGACAGAGGTGAATAATTTTAACAGAGACCAAATGTGGTGCCCTCATATTTGACTTGATCTTTCAAGTAACATTCATTTTGCTTTATTTTGACATGTAAAAAGATCAAACGATTACTAGTATATATCTATCATTAAAAAAAAGAAAACAGGAAGAGGAAATATATTTTAAATAGTTGAAAGAATTTTAACCTCAGATCTAAAACTGAAATTTTATTTTGAATGAGAACTATCCTCAATCACTACTATAAAACAATGAATTGCTTTGAAAATTAGCTTTTGTTACAGATTTAATAAAGTTTTTTAAACAATTCATCCTACTTAATTCACAAAGTAGTGCTTAGATGCAAAACATACTGTGGTAAAGTTAATTTGACAAAAATTTTAATTTTTTAATCACAAGATTAAGAAAGTTAAGGGCCTAATGTTGTAATGTTTGGTTGTGATAGAATACCATTGTTCTATAAGAAATGATGAGTAGAAATATTTCAGAACAACAACAACAAAAAAAAACATGGAAGAACTAAAATGAACTAAAGTAGTGAAAAGGGATGTGAATCAGGAGAATATTGTAGATATAGATAGCAATGTTATAAGTATTATCAACTGTGAAAAACTCAAGTACTATGATTAAGACAACGATCTAAGATAATTCCAAAGGACCCATAATGAAAAAATGGCATCTACCTCCAGAGAGAGAACTGATAAATTCTGAACATAAGTTGAAGCATACTTTCTAACTTTATTTTTTCTTGTTTTATTTTTGTCTGTATTTTCTTCCACAATTTGGATAATATGTAAATAAATATTAAATGCCTTCATATATATAATCAATATCAAACTGTTTGCCTTCTCAAGTTAGGGAAAGGTGTGAGAGAAAATTTGAAACTCAAAATTAGAAAAACAATAAAATTTTATCTGTAATTAGTCAATGTTTAATGAAATAAATAAAAATTTATATTAAAAAAGAATATTAATTTGGCAGCCATGTGCAGTATTTGTGAGAGAAAGGAGATAGGGATAACAATTAGGAGAGTGTAAAAAAAGTTCAGGAACAAAGTGATAAGGGCATGATCTACCATCAAATAGTGACCATAGAAATGGATTAAAAGAGGGAAATGTTAGATATATTGGTGATTTGGAACTGACAAAACTTAGCAAATAATTGTGACATAATAAAGAAGAGAAGATGGAGAATGACTCCAAGTATGTGAATCTGATTATGAATGAGAGTACCTTGAAGAGAAATAGAAAAATGTACTAAGGGATAATGAAAAAGAGCTTGCTTCAGAGAGAATAAATTAAGTACCCTTAAAATACATATTTTTCCTTCATTTCAGCAGGACACTTTTAAAAAATATATATGACTTTGCTCAGTTTTTAAATAAAACTTATTCTTCGATTGAACGTTATTCTCATGGATTATTTTACACACATAATTCACATTTTGCAAAGGGCATTGGGCTTGAGTTTAATTGTCACCACTGACACTCCCTAATTTTGTGATCTTGGGCCAGTCACAAACTTTAAGATACTCTTTTCACTCCTTAGAACATATCTACTAAGTCATAAAAAAGATTACTTCTTTAAGTGGCACATAATTGATTCTTTGCACATCCTCATACACTTTTTGCAAATAGAAACTTCCTGAATATAAAATTGGTGAAATAATAGCACCTATCCGCCAGTTTGATGCATCAAATGAGATATATCTACAATAATTTTGCAACATTTAAAAGTGCTATCAAAAGATAATTATTATTACTGCTATCATCATCAAACTCTGTGAATATGAATAAACTCATATCTACTTATTCAATATTCTGATAAGCTAAAGAAGAAATATTTATTTTAAATCAAAATAATCACTAAGCACTTGGTACCAGATATTACTACAGAATTTTAAATGAAAAGATGAAAGCAAATTGTTTCCTGATCCTAAGAAACTTATATTCTGCTATGGGATGAAAGAGAGTTGGTTTTGGGTATGGTGAGGCTGATGGAAAAGATAAGTATCATATAAATGCAGTTAAGTGTAATAAAACATCAAGTGTGGTATTGGCAAAAAAAAATCTATAAGAAAATTAGAGTGGAGAAAGATAACACTCACTAAAAAATAGAATTGCAGTTTTTATGAGTCAAACGTTATTTGCAAAGGAATCTTGAATTCCTTCTCATTGGCACCTACTTATGTATTTAGATGACATTAAATAATATAGAATATAGAAATGCATTGATAAAATTTTTATAAGAACTAATCCAGGTAGAGACTTCTGATATCTTAAACAGGGTTTAAACTGAAAACTATTTCTTGTTCTACTTTTATTTTTCTCCTACCTATTTTCTTCTAATTTTCTTATCATTCTTCATCCAATCTGGCACCTTTCTGGAAACTAAGTCTGTGTTCCGTTGTTGTTGTTATTGCTATTATTGTTTTTTGTTTGTTTGTTTTTTAATAGACTATTCTAAAGATTGGAGGACTCTGAGAAAGGACAAACACTTAAGGAAATAGCTATAAATAAATATTCTATTTTGTTATAACATTTTAACCCCCCCCCATTGTATCTCATACAGAGAAATTATGAATCCTGAGGCAAGCATTTATAATGGAGATGGGGAAAATTTTTTTGAAAAAGGATAATCTTCATTCATTAATTCAGAAAATATAATTAGCTACTTCAAAGGATATACTCTACTTGGAGCTGCCTGATATTGTTAGGTAGCAGCATGATATAGTGAAATGAGTAAGGAGAGACCTAGGACTAAATCCTCCTTCCTAAACATGAGAATTGCGTGACTATAAACAAGTCACTTTAGTTTCTTAACCTGCTAAATAAATAATTCGGATGTGGAGAATCTCTAAGTCTTGTGCATTTCAGTTGTCAAACTATGATCTTAAAAAATTAATAAAATGCTGATCCACAAAGGATTAACAATTAAAGGAAGTAAAAATTATTTAGTCATTTGATTTTCTTTGTAAGTGTTAAACGTTTGTGAATTAGTTACTGTATATCTAAAATCAGTCTTTCAAACTGTGTAGTGTATGATAAATACAGAACAGAAACTAATGTACTTAAAGGGGGGAAACATGATCACATTCATTAATTAGGATGATGTTTATAATTCTGTTGTCAATTGTAATTGTTTGTTTGAACCAAGGTCTTTTCGTTTTATTACAGTCATTAGTGTCTGTCAGAGAGAAGTGGGCTTAGATTTCCTCCATGCTTGGAAACTAAGAGCAAAGACATCGAAACAGTGTCTCAGTTAGCTTACGTTTGTCTCCTTCCAAATAAAACTGAAACTATAACCTAAAGGAATGACAATTGGATAGTTTATAAAGAATTTATATTAAGTAAATTCTTTAGACTTAAATGCAATTCATTTTTAATAGCTAAAGAAACCAAGGATTGCATTTTTTAAATATTGAAAAATATTAGTTACTATTCAAGGTCACATAGACAGTGAGACATAAAACACGATGTGAAATAGGCAACATGATCCCAGATGCATCTTTTCTTTTGGCTACAGCATATTGTCTTTGATCTTCCTTTACACATATGTATTAGTTATTTAATCAATAAGCATTTTTTGTATGTACTACATTCTAGCCATTGTGTTAAGTGTTGAGGATGAAAAGAAAGCTAAAATTAATTCCCTGCCCTCAAGGCACTAATAATCCAATGGGGAAGACATAATGGAAATAATTATGTAAAACAAGGTATGTACAGGGTAAATTGGAAATAATCAACAAAGAGAAGGCACTAAAATTAAGATAGAGTTAGGTTATCTGTAAAAAGCAGAATTTCAATTGGGTCTTTTTCATTTCTTTTATTTTTTTATTAAAGCTTTTTATTTTCAAAATATTTAGGTGGATAATTTTTCAACATTGATCCTTTCAAAGCCTTATGTTCCAATTCCCCCCTAAACCCCACCTCCTCCCTTTGATGGCAAGTAATTAATATATGATTTTTTTTTAATTAAAGCTTTTTATTTTTCAAAACATATGCGTGGACAATTCTTCAACATTAGCCCTTGCAAAACTTTATGTTCCAATTGTTCCCCTTCCCCCATACTCTCCCATAGATGGCAAGTAGTTCAATATATGTTAAACATGGCAGAAATATATATTAAATCCAAAACAGACATACATATTTATACAATTATTCTGCTACGGAAGAAAATTCAAATTAAGCCAGTAAAAATAAAGAGAGAAGCAGCAAAATAAAATGCAAGCATGTTGTGAACCACACTCAGTTCCCACTATCTGTTCTCTGGGTGTAGATGACTCTCCTCATCACTGAATAATTGGAACTGGTTTGAATCATCTCATTGTTGAAGAGAGCCATGTCCATCAAAATTGATCATCATATAATCTTCATCTTGCCATGTATAAGGACCTGATGGCTCTGGTCATTTCACTTAGCATCTGTCCAGGCCTGGAGCGACCTCTCTGAAATCATCTATTGGTTGTTTCTTACAGAACAATAATGTTCCTTAACTTTCATATATCAAGATTTATTCAGCCATTCTCCAATTGATGGACATTCAGTTTACAGTTTCTTGCTAGTACAAAAAGGGCTGCCACAAACATTTTTGCACATGTGGATCCCTTTCCCTCCTTAAAATTGTTTTGGGATATAAGCCCATTAGAAACATTGGATTAAAGGTTATGCACAGTTTGATAACTTTTTAAGCATAGTTCCAAATTGCTCTCTAGAATGATTGGATTCTTTCACAGTTCCACCAACTATGTATCAGTGTCCCAGTTTTCCCACATCCCCTCCAACATTTGTCATTACCTTTCCTGTCATTTTAGCCAGTCTGAGAGGTATGTAGTGGCATCTCACAGTCAGTTGGGTCTTGAAGAAAATCAGGGAAGTCAGAAAGCCGATGTGAAGAGACAGACTATTCTTTGCATAGGGAAAGGAAGTAAAAATACTTGGGGTCAGAAATGGAGTATTTTGTTTGACAAACAGCAAAAATATTATTTACATTTCATTTTGGGGTCTCTGTACCATAAATTAGATTATACAGTTTTAGTGTAGGTTCAATTTGACTCAGGGAAATTCCTTCTCTGAAAATGGAAGTCTAATGATTTAGATAAGCATTTCTAAAGTGGGAATTGTACTTTCCTTTTACAGGTACCCGATAGAATATTGTTCCAAACTGATTGACAGAACTACAGACATATCCTTTTCCTAACCATAATCACTTCATTATCAAATTTTCCATGAATTTACATGTAAATGAAAATAATGAAATAAACAATACTTAGTTCATTAGAAGAATTTAATTTTGTTATAATCATCCTTGTGTTGTATCTGCATGAAAATGTATTCAGGCTTGTATCTCCATTAGCAAAGATTCATATAATTACTTACAAACATATTGAAAACATAGTTCTTTCACAAAGATGGAATTGTTTACAGTGATGCTGTTAATACCTTTTTATGGAGAATACCTTTAATGTGGTCTGTCTAGAAAAATAAACAATCTTTGGAGTATTAAATTCTTGATTTTCAGCTGGAAGACAACTCCAAAGGCCCTTTAGTTTAACTTTTCCATATTTCAGTTGACTAATATTTTTAATAATAGCTAGCTAATTGTACCAATAGTATCATGTTTAATCCTTGCCAAAAACTTTGGAGGTAGACTCTATTATCATTTCCATTTTACAGAAGAGAAAATGGAAGCAAATTGATAGTTAGTGACTAGTGCAGGTTTATATAGCTATTAAGTTATTTCAGGCCAAATTTGAATCTTGGTATTCCTCTTCCAGGTTTCATGTTGTTCTTACTATACTACTTATATGTTTATAGCTTCCTGAGGCTTGGAGAGATGAAGCAAATTGTCCAAAGAATATCGAAAAAGTGGTTATTAGCAGAATGAAAAATCGAACCTGGATTTTCTATGCAGGAAGCATCATAGTATAAAAGGAATGATTATTGACTTCACTTTTTTACATTTGTTTTTAAAACTTTGAGTTCCGGATTCTCTCCCTTCCTCCCCCCATCTTACCAATGAGAAAGTACGTGAAGTTATGTTAAATATTTCCATAATAATTATACTGCAAAAGAAATCATAGATCACCTTCTAAAAACAATGAAGGGGAAAAAAGTATACTTCAGTTTTTATTCAGACACAATCATTTTTTCTCTGGGTAGAGATAACATTTTTTTTTATCAGAAATCCTCAGAGAAGTTTTGTATCTTGTATTGCTGGGAATAGCAAAGTCCCAATTGCTTATTGGCTTCAAAGGATTTCAGTTCAAATCCTTATCTGATACTTAGGACTTGTCTCTTCTTGGACTTATATCTTTGTATGCCTCAATTTGCACATTCATAAAATAGTGGGTTTGGACTCTCTAGTCTCCAGAGTCTATTATACCTATTTATATGTGGTGCTATGATTCAATAGCTCCTATGCAGTGTTTGTTCCATGCATTGTCCCATTTGGTTAACTAAGATCTATGGACTAGTTATCCCATATGTGAACCTCAGACCACAAAACTTTTATTCCAAAAAGGAAATTTTATATGACACTTACCCAACCAGTGCTTAAGTGACTTAAAGATGATGGGAGAGATCTGATTCACCTTAAAAGAGAGGTCTTGGGACAGATGCCTCATTTGTGTTGCTTGCTGAAACCTTTCAGGGTAGTCAGGTGGATTGAAATTGCAGACAGAAACATAACTTGGAAGTCAGCACATGGGAGAAATCATGTTGTAGTCAAGGAAAGCAAGACAAAGGTCCTGGGAAAGCTCTGAGCTGACATATTCTGCTAAGGCCACTGATTGCAGATGAAACTGCACTCTCACCCTACCTCCACCAGAGGCTGCTACCTATGCACAAAGGCTAAGTGTTTCTGTTCATATGAAGTTAAAACTGAAGCCAAGGTCACATGTTTCCTCTTAGGCCTTCCTTAGTCTGCAAACATCCAAGAAAAAAAAAGGATAATTCTTTTAAATAGAAGCTGTTTTTCCTAGCTCTTTAATCTACAGACAGGTACATTCCAGATAGAACTATTTTATTTCGGGTACTTATTACCTGCTGCTAAAGGATGTCTCTATTCTTACCCACATTCAAGTATGAATCTGAAATATTGAATTGCACTATTCCCTACTTATTATCTTCTTCCATATGGCTAACTTTATCTCACAGTGTCTGTCTCTGTCTCTATGAACTTGGATTTCTGTGTTTATGTCTTCATCCTGGTCATTTGACTATGACCAAATCTACAAAAGAAATTCAAGCATCATTGTAAATACAGATTTTACAGACTTCATGTGGGAAAGAAAAGAGAACTAGATCTCGTCAGAGATTTGAGATTATTTCTGGATTTTCCACTTACTAGGTATGAGAATGTAAGCAAACCACCTTATTGCATTTCAATTTTCTCATCTTTAAAATGAGTACTGTTATTTGTAATATGTATTTTATTATTTTTATTGTTGTCCTTCACATATGAAGAGAACCAAAATGGCATCTTAGTGTCAGAGTTAATGTACAGGGTATCCAACTGTTGCTGATCAGAACAATACGAGTACAGAAGGCTCAACCACAAGCCATGCACAAATGGGCCATGTGAACATTTGGAGTGGAGACATCTCTAAATTTGTATATCTCACTTTTTTTTAGAGCTATTGCATTACTTTGCTTATGGAACACAGTGCTTTCTTTGAAGCAAGGATGCCATGAAAAACAGTCCTGTGACAATATATCCCATCTCTCACAATATATTCTAAAGTTCTTCAGAGAGATCTTGAGAGCATCCTCATGTTCCTTTTTTGTCTCTCCATGTGAGAATTCACATTGAATGACTTCTTTGTAAAATATTCTTTTAGGCTAACCTATATTTGGCAATCAAACAACACAATTGGTCCATCAGAGTTGTGCTCTCTGCAATAGAGTTTGACTACTTGGCAACTCAGTTCAATAAAGAAGCAGTGCCTTCATTACCTTATCCTGAGAGATGATTTTCAGAAGCTTCCTAAGATCATTCAATGGATGTGGTTCATTTTCCTGGCATGGTGCTGTTATGGTAGCCTTTCCAGGTTTTGCAGACCTATAGCAATGAGGTTAATGAGGTTAGCACAATGGTTCTGTAGATCATCAGTTTGTTAATCAATCTAATACCTCTTCTCTCCCTCACTCTTCTTCAGAGTTTTCAAAGGCTCTGGCTATGTCTGCATCAGTCTTTTCATCCAGAAAGCATCCCTTGAAAATATACCGCCAAGGTGAGCGAGCTTATCCATAGCATTTCAAATTTCTCCATTTGCTATAATCAAATGATTCCACCTATGATTAATACAGTGCTTTCTGGTAGAGAATATGTGTTTTCTTAATGTTAATGGTCAGGTCAAAATTAGGACAAGCAGTAGAAAAA
Source organism: Sarcophilus harrisii (assembly GCF_902635505.1). Lineage (NCBI taxonomy): Eukaryota > Metazoa > Chordata > Mammalia > Dasyuromorphia > Dasyuridae > Sarcophilus > Sarcophilus harrisii. The sequence continues at coordinate 224,960,600 of NC_045431.1, read as the reverse complement.
CAAGCCATAATAAGTTGCATCTTATCCCACTAAAACTTCCAGGTAGTTCATATCCAGACTCACACTCTTAGTAGATAAATGACTCTGGTCCAGTCACATAACCTCCATTTCTTCATCTATAAAACAGGGATAATAATAGATCCTTCCTCGAAGGTTTATTGTGAGAATCAGATAAGACTTGTACAGCATTTTATAAACCTTAAAACAACATATAAATGTTGTTACTTTTTAATTATAAATTATTATTGGTAACAGTAATATAAGTATTATTGGTATTTACACCATGATGCAATGGAAAGGACTTAGGTTAATTGTAGATGTCAGTTCCTCCTCTCTCTATCATGGATATGAGCTACATGAGATCTTAGGGCCATCTTTTATTGTTGAAACCTTGGTCAGAGGAGCACAAAACCGGTAAATCCTAATAAGTTTGAAACAATGGAAGTATCACCTTGCTCTCTAATCCATCCTTCATAGAACAGAACAGAGAGATTCACATTTTTAAACAGAGTTCTGATTATGGCATCTCCATATTCAACAATCTCCATTGGCAGGTTTTTCCTTCTAGAATAAAAGACAAATTTCTCAGCATAGCATTTAAAGCCTTCCACAATCTGGCTCCCAGATCCCTTTTCAGGCTTATTAAACTATCTTTCCCTTTAAACACGCTATCCTTCAGCCAAATTGGCCTACTTATAATCTCTTAACTTGGCACTTTTGTCTCTGTGCTTTTGTAGAGTCTGAAACCTATTCCTGGAATGCATTACCTTCTCACTTCCACAGTAGAGCATCTAAGGGCATTACATTACTTATACAATGATTCCTGTAGAAAATTTGGTAATCTAAATTGAAGTTACTTTGTGTATCTCTATTCCTACATCTATAGGTCTTTAGTCCCTCCTGATTACTTTTAATAGTCAGACAGAGGTTATAATTACATCACAACAAAGACATTTATTGAAATAGTATGATGAAACTCCTAACTTCCATCTTGAAATCACTAAGATGTCAGATCCTCTATAAAACCCTTTTTAATTCATCTTATTGCTAGTGCCCTTTCTTTGCAAATTATTTCCAATTATATTCTGATTGATTTCCTATTAAAGTAACATAAATTCATTTTTATGTTGTATGTGTGTGTGGGTGTGTGTCCCTAATGTTGTACAACAAAGTGCCTTACATAAAACCAAAAAAAATAATAAATAAATAAATAAAAATGAAAATAACTATTGAGTTGAATTAAACTATGCTCACCCCACCAATTAAATTATGGATATTTGAAATATGAAATTATCTCCAAAATTACTATGAATAAGGTATTACAAAGTTGTAGATACCCATAATTATTGTGACATGAATAACTTCAATGACTTTGAGATAAGATGTTGAGTTTCGGTATTAATTTTGATACAAATTTTTACATATTTAGCTAAAAAAAACTCTTGGTTTGTTGTATCTCCCTTTACCACCCCCTTTTAATGTCTATTCATTTAACTAATAAAATCTTTTTTCCAACCCTGCTAGATTTACATAGGCCTATATACTTAGAGAAAATTTACATTCTTAGGCAAACTATCCATTAAATTGAGATTGCAGAATATATTTCTCAGCTGATGGTTTAAGGGGTAGTAAAGAATATCTGGGTTTTTAGATCTAAGACTGCATTAGGAGCAGCTGGGAACCAAATACATTTTCTATCATATCATTTATAAAGAAATTAAAGCTAGAACCCTGCTGTGTCATCTTCAATGAATCCCTTTTTATTATAGTCATTATTTTAGCCACTATCATTCCATTTCATAAGAGCTCCCTTTTTTCCTGTTCTGTTTATGCTTGTTGGTACAGTCATTGGAATATGCAACAAGAGATTTGAAGAGAATTTGACCATTCCTTAGAAAATTAATTACACAGTAAAAAGTTAAGCATCTTGGCTTTGTCATTGTCAAGTAATATATAACACTGGATTATCTTTCTCAGGATGCTATTTTGTGTTTTGCTTTGTTTTGTTTTCATCTCTCCTTTCTCTCCCTCTTCTTCTTCCTCTCTCTTTTTCTCTCCCCCCGCCCTGTCTCCATCTCTGTTTGTCTCTTTTTCTTTTTGTCTCTCTTCAAAGCACAATTCTGTGTCCTCCAAATGGCTCTATAATTTAGTGCTTCTTTTTCCCATCTTAAATAAGCTTATTTAGTGCTGTCCAGAAATAGTTATTCAGACAATAAGCAGAGATACTAAATAAAAGGACAAATAAATAAATATGTAAATTAAACTAGTGCAAATTTAAAGCCTGATTTTCTTTTCTTGTGAAATGTTCTCTGTCATTGCATGTGAGTCATAGCAGAAAGATGACCATATTTATTCTTTTTTCCCCTTTTTATTTATTTTTGCATTGTGAGGGTATGTGTCAGATGTTAATTGAGAAACCATTGTATAATAGATAATACTTCTTTTGGCCTTTATAACCCAGATTATCATTCTGCTGATTTCCTGGTGAAGAGGATTTTGAAAATTCAGTGATTTTTTTCTAGAAACAAAATTATATAACCTTTCTGTTGGTAACATGGGATGCATAATAAGAAGAATTGTGCTATAGTACCTAAAACCCTCCAAAACAAAACAAAAAGACAAAAACCTGTCCTCAGAACTAGAAAACTCTTCTTCAAGACCTGCTTTTGATGCTTATTGGTTTGGGATCACAAAGTGTTAGATCCTTTTATCTTTTCCCTTTCCCTTATTGATATGCTTCTCTACTTCCACAGATTTACTTAGCACAAATATGTAGACCAATCTCGGATCCATTTATGCACCTCTATCCTCTCTTCTCACATCTAGTCTTAAATTTCCAGATACTTAGTGAATATCTAGAACTAGATGGCCCCTGGAAATCTTAAGCTCAATATACCTAAACATTGAACTCATTATCTTTCCTTCAAAATCATTCCTTATCCAAACTTATCTTTTATAGCTCCAAGCATCACTCTTCTTCTTCTTAGGCTCATGCCCAAGGTTACTTTTGATTTTTCGCTATTTCTCAGGGTCATGCCCATATTGAATATTGCCAAGTCCTATGGATTCTAAATCCAAGACATCATATACACGTATATGTATGTCATATATACATATGTATTTATTCAGTTTTTTTTCAGTTGGTCTGATTCTTTATGACCTCATTTTGTATTTTCTTGGGAAAAATCCTGAGGCAGTTTGCTATTTTCTTCTCTAGCTCATTTTACAGATGAAAAGAACTGAACAAATGGTTAAATGATGTACCCAGAGTTACACAGTAAGTGTCTGAAGTCAGATTTGAACTCATAAAGATAAGTCTTCTCAATTTTCCTCTGATATTGCCACTATCTTGATGCAGGCCTTCATTATGTCATATCTGGATTATTGCAGCAGCCTTTTTTGTTATTCTGCTACTACAAATCTCTGCTCTTTCTAGTCCAACCTGCACTCTGATTTCACATTGATCTTCCAAAAATGCAAGTATATTACCACCACTTCCATCCCTTCTCATTCAAAAAACAAGTGGTTCCTTACTCCTCCAATAGGAAATATCAAATTATCTATTTGGCTTATAGAGCTCTCTATACCATTGCCCTTTCTTCTATTGTGAGTTTTCTTGTACTTCTTTTTACATAGTCTATTGCCTTGTGACACAGACTTTTTTTGCTATTTCTTGCATAAGATACAGTTCCCAACTCCCTGTATATGCTTTTTGTCCTCCCACGCCTGGAGTTCTCTTTCTCCTTTTTCCCATCTCCTGACTATCATTTCATTTAATTACTAGGCAAAATCATGGCTTTTTCATGAAGTATTTCCTTACCCCCTTTAATGCTAGGATATTCCTCCTGAGACAACATTCTTATTTTTCCTGTATATATCTGGCATGTGCTTATAATTCATCTCTCTGATTATTCTGTGAATTAAGAAGATGAAATAGAAATATATATATATATATATATATATATATACATATACATAGAGAGAGAGCAAGAAAGAGAGATAAAGAAGGAGACAGAGAGAGACAGAGAAAAGAGACAGAGAAAGAGAGAGGGAGATGGATAGAGGTCTCTATGTATCTATGTATTTATCTTTCTATATTTCTTTCTATCTATCTATCTATCCATCCATCCATCCTTTCTTTATAGCCCTAGCATGAGTGCTTGGCATAAAATAGTCACTTAATAATCACTTATTTACTTGATTGCCTGCCTTTATAATCAATTACTTACTATACATGTTACTCCTCAAACAAGTTCTTAATAATTTCTAAAACAGTGAAACAAATCACTGATTAAACTGATGCTAAAAGAATGTGTTTTCCAAAAGGCAAAGTGTACAGAAATTGCATTGAATAAGGATGTGTGAAACAGGAAGAATATAAAATGGGCCATCACCATTGGACAATGCTGAAATATTCTGCCTACAGGAACACTAATCACTACCCCACATGCTTTTTAGCTCTCCCTTTTCTATTCTTACTTGATATGGGTTGTTTTTGTCTTTCAAAGAAACTTTTAAATACACTGGTGTTGTTTAGTTTTTAATCATATTTTTAAAAAATCTTCTACTTCATTATCCAATATTGTTTTACCTAGTAACACTACCTAGTGCTAAGTGTACAAAACAAATTTAAAAATGCACTTGGTTTCTGTTTATAAAATCTTAATTGCAGTTCTAGCTTCAAAACTTAAAAATTATATGAAATTACATCAATTATTAAATCCTGCCAGCCTCTGTATATATATATATATATATATATATATATATATATATATATAAAATCAAATAATTTATCAGCACAATGTGCCAATCTTTCCAATATGCCAAATCTGTCATTGGGGATCAAAAGAAAAGATCTTCCCCTCCAGATTATATTCCAATGGGATCAGGTGACCCTATGTATATGTATATGCTTCCATGTTTATATATATATATATATATATGTAGACATGTAATTGTGTATGTAAAAAAGTACAGATAGATAGTAGATAGACAAGCATGGACATTTATATATGTGTGTGCATGTTTGTGTGTGTGTGTGTGTGTATGTATTTACACACACAATTTATAAAGGATAGTATTGGGAGGGTGTATGCTGGCAGCAGTTGGGAATCAAGAAAGCTTTATTTAGAAAGAAATTGAATTGAAGAAAACCAAGGATTTCACAAGTCAGAGATGAAAAGGAATAACAAGTAGGCAGGAATCATGATTAGTGAAAAGGTAAAGGTTTCAGTTACAAAGGGTCATTCTGCTTGGATCACAGAAAGTGAGTGTGTGGAAGGGAGGACAGGAGGAGAAAGTTCAAAGTCAACAAGGTAAGTTTACCTTTGATCCTATTAGCAAATAACTGCATTCTATTGAGGTAGGTATGAGTGTTTGCATGAATGGGTGTATGTGTAGGTGACATAACTGCCTTAGAAATGTGTGTTAATGACAGAAATGGTACTAATAATATTAAAGGAATATTTCAATGAAAATACTTTATAAATATTTTGTAAATATCTATCTGATAAAATTTATCATTTTTGTAAGACAGCCTAGAATGAAGAGAGGGATGCTCTAATTCTGAAAGTCAGAATCCCATGTTTCTCTTTAGGTTTCTTCATAACTGGCAGAAATCCTTCCAAGACATCTCCCATTTCCCATCTCCCATCTCCATCTCCCAAGTTCTCAGAACAAACTTCTACAAAGTTATAAAATCATGGAACGTTATTTGATGGAGAACAGTGAATGTTAGAGTGTGAACAATATATAATCTTGTCCAACTATTTTAATTTTGTAATTAAGGAAACTCATATCAGTGGTCAAAATTATTTGAAATAGGAAAGAATGATTTTGTCTCCAGTTTTATTATTGAACTTTTTTTCCATATCATCCAGAATGAATGAAATTCTTCATCGAAGTCAAATGAGCTGAAAAGGATTCCCTATATTTAGGAGCAGGTCCCTTATGGTTGTAGGGGGTATATTAGCTAAGCCCCATACAGACTGAATGGAAGAACTGAGAAGGAATGAAATGAATAAAGTAGATATTCCCTGATTTTCTATTTCTTTACCTTCCAATGAAATTCTGTTCTGAACTTCAAACTGAAAAAATTGTAGCAACAGGAGGCTGAGAAGATGGGAAAGTAGATGTGACGGATTGAGAAGAGTGAAATAAAGTAGAAAATGATAGAAAAAAGATAGATAAAAAAGAGGGCAGAATAAATGTGAAATAATAAATAACATTAACATTTATATCATTTACTATGTGCCAGACACTGTGCTAAACATTCTATAAATATTACATTTGGTCCTCACAATAACCTTTGAATGTACGTGTTATTTATACCCATTTTAGAGATGGAAAAACATGGGCAAATAGATTAGATGAGCTATCCAAGGTTTTCTGAGATCTTTTTGACTCAAACTATTGCTTTAACCACTGTGCCATCTAGCTGACCCCTGAGGCAACACAATGTGCCCAGAGTTAGAACAGCTCTATAGAATGTCTTCAAATTCAAAGCAGAGGCTCCTGGCTTTTCTTTCTCCTTTTCCTCTTTGTCTCCAGAGAGGATTGGTTGTATGATGGTTACTTGCTCACTTCAGACATTCCCAGATTCTCTAGGAAGCATTTTCCTTCCTTTTAAAAAGTTTTCTAAGGTGCTGTTTGATTGACTTGTTAAAAGAGGCAACTAAACCCCCAAATGAGTAGAATATAAAGAAACAGGTACATTCATTTATTTGCTGGTAGAATTCCACACTTGTAGATTTTTTTCTCCAGAAAACCATCTGTCATATTTATAGTTACAGACATCTGTGATTGTTGATGATCTTAAATTTTAAAATTTATCATGCTTTAATTTTTTTAAAAAATCTGTAATCATGCCTTTACCAACAAAATTACCAACAAAAAGCATAGCCTTTCCTCCAATTATTCCACTAGTGGAAATATACACAGTAAGTATTATTAAAGACAAGAGAATAATCAATTCAAACATTTTCATAGCAGAATTATATGTTGTAACAATTCAATTCAATCTGCAGTTATTATACTATTCCTGGTGGTATACCTCTATAATCTCTTTTACGCTGAGGTGGTTGGATTGCTTGAACTCAGGAGTTCTGAAGATTCACACTAGCCCAAGGCAATTAGACATTTGCACAATTTTTGCACAAATACAGTGAGGTCCAGGAGGTTGGGCTTCCATGCAGGATGAAGAGAGCTGAACCAGTTCAAGCTGGAAACTGAGCAATTCAAAGCTTACATGATAATCATTAGTGGGATTGCTTCCATGAATGTCTATAGAGAAAAATAGTGGGTCTATTTTGATTGATAATAATAATAATAATCTAGGACTTTTTATTAATGTCATTATTATTCTTGTTTGGTTTTTCTTTGCATGTTTGTTTTCCCCTTTTCTGCCTGATTGTGTTTAAGTGAGACAGATAGCCTTTATTCCTCAATTACCTCAGGCTCTCCTCAACCAGAATCAATATTTAACTTATACCAAATGGCCTTTGTCCTTTGACTCCTTGCATTTGTTTCTGTATTTAGATGAAGGTGTCTTGGAGATGACTGAACTTAAGAGCTTTGCAAGATCAAATCAGTTAAGTGCAAGTAGTCCAGGACCTGGAAGTCTAATAAGAATCTGACAGGAACTAAGTACCACAAAGCTGGAGGCAGCCTCAATGTGTGGCCCACTTGACCCAGTCTGACCTAGATAAAGCAAAGGCATGGATTCAGCTACTGGCTGGGCTGCCTCTGGAAGTGAACCTTGCTGTGTGAATGCTATGAAATGTTTAATTGCAATCCCTCTCATCCCAGGGACTAAAGTGATGAATGAGACAGTGTGATTGCTTTCTTATTTGGGGTTGAAATGATTTGTAACTTCTGCCCTTCTTATATTCTCATAGCAAATTATTTGTTAAAGAAAATTGATACTAATTTGTTCAGTCTTACTAGAATGCTAATCACTGGAGGGAAGAGATGGTATAATGGCTATCACTGGTGATGGATATTAGGTAGAATACACTGGAATGGGTGTTTGAGAAAATGATGTTATATATTAGAGAAAAATCAGCCTGCCCCCTCAAGGATATTTTCCCAGAAACTAAAGTAATGATGATGTACTCTTGATACTGGATATTCCTGTGAGAACAGGAATTAAGATGGAGATTATCAGATTTTTTAAAGCTATATATAGATCCTGTTTGTGATAAAATTGGGTCCTTTATACTTGGAGGATGCTCCAAAATGACTGTCCATTCATGAATTTCTTTAAGGATACCTTGTCTTTCAAGATTTATCAGTGGGAAAAATTGACTCCTTCTCCACCCTGGATTTTTAGATTGAAATTGCACATTTGTTTGTGTGTTCCTTTCATAAGGCAGATTGTCTCCTTTTGTGCTGACTTTTGTATTTGTTGATTTAACTCTTCCCATGTCACAGAATCCTGCACAAATATTGATAATGAGGCTAATAGAAGTATAGATTTTGCATCCCTAATATGTTGGTACCTAACTGAAAGAATATCCTCCTGTTTTTAAAGAGACTTACCCTGCTTCTCTTCATATGAGATCCTATGGATTCATCAGGTATCATTGGCTTGCTGACTTAGAAACGCTGAGTAATCAAGTGCAAGTATGCAAGCCCTTTTTTGGGGGGAATGCTCATTTTTATGGCTTTTCATCCTCTTTTTGGTTATTCCCTTACATAATTGACTTACCAGTGTGAGGTAAAGGGAAAACTTTATCACAGATTTTCTTAGATCCCAGACCTCCCTCTCTTAGCTACCATACTAGGTTATTTTATCAAGCAATCATCTGGGGAAGAGAAAGAGAAATGTCATTTTAGGTTGTCAGCAAAATGCACTTAATTTGATTCTTATTAGCTGTGTGATCCTGAACAAGTCACTTAACCATGTATATTTCAATTTCCTCATTTGTAAAATGAGCTGGAGAAAGAAACGGTAAAATCACTCCAGTATCTCTGCCAAGAAAATCCCAAATGGGGTCACAGAGAGTTGTGCATAGCTGAAATGAATAAATAAAAAAAGGCAATTTTTGTAGAAAGGAAAGAAGATCTAACAACAACCTTTAGTAAAGTACCTTTGAAATATAAAGATTCAAAGACAGAAATAAAACAATCCTTTTCCTTAGGGAGCTTATCAAACATATTTTTTTCTTCTGCTCAGAGAATTAGTTAATGTTCATCAGTGGACTAAATATAGGAAAAAGAAATGACAAAGTTCTCCAAGTCACATTATAGATTTAGTGTTATAGCAGTGAAATTATCAAAGGGATATTTTATAGAATGAGTTCAAATAAGATTATTATTATTATTATTATTTAAAAATTCATTTGGAAAAATATTGCAGAATATGAACAAAAAGATCTGGCATTATCAGGTGGTAAATTTTACTATAGATTATAAAAATAAGAATGCAGTGTATATGTATATGTAATATATAGCTATAGATATATAGATATGTGAATAGAAAGATTAATCAGTTAATTTGATTATATGAAAAAGAGAGTAGGAGAAAACATATACACCATATATGAGTTTGATAACACCAAATTAAGCAGAACACTGAGGAAGAAGCTCTCTTTTTCTCTGAAGTGCTGAAACCAGCCAATCCAATAAATAATTAAATAATGGGCAAATCTCTCATTACATATATTCAGAAAAGCTTCCTTCTCCCTACATAATAACAAAAAAACCTGAAAATGATCTAAATCTTCACTCATTAAATTAGAGAAGACATTGTTTGTTTCACAACTATTTATAAGAGAAAAAATAGAAAATACCATGAGATAGTAGAAATCACAAAATACAAAATAATACCTCTTCATTTTATAAAATTTAATAAAATTTTTCCACAAATAAAATTGTTCAATTTGACTTAGAATAAACTGCATAGGTTGTTATTTGTGATAGGGAGGCATTAATATATCTGGAATAATTTAATTAAATATTAAATATTTTAAAAGGAAGAGCCACAGATCTATATTGTTAAAAAATATTCTCAAATAGAAAGTGAAAGTTTCAGAATACTTTTCAAAAATGAGATTATTAAGAAAACATCTAGGATTATATTTAATCTCACTAGTAAATACTGACAAGGAAATTAAATAAATCCTATGGTTTGCCTTAGACCTATAAACTAGGAAAAATCCTAGTTAGCTGGGAAAACTAATTTGCAAGTGTATTCAGGACAAAAATAAAATTCATTAATTATTGTCAGGATGAATATTTGCTTCCCTTGTCCTGGAGAACAATTTGGAATTATGTAATAAAATTTATTGAGTTGTTCAAATTACTCAGATCCAGACATTCCACTACAGGTACCATATTCTACAAAGATCATCAGAAATGGCAACAGAAAAAAAATCATATGTACAACAAAATCCTCAATATTTTAGACATTCAAAAATCTGGACTTCTTGCTTTAATTAGAATACTCATACTAGGTATAAACTAGTACTTATAGTAAGCACAATACTACAACAAATGTTATTATATAAGCATTAAAACAGGGAAAAGTTATCATAAAACAACTAGTCTTATAGGTAAGGAAATATAATATGTGTTTCATAATTACAACCTTAAACAAAAGAAAAAAATTCTCTTGTGGAGAAATAAAACTGAAGAAACTAAAAATGAAATAGAATCTCTCCTCCAGTGTCAGGTGAAATGTGAAGGCTCATTGTTTATTCAAGGTAAGATCTTGTATATAACTTGTGGGGCTCTGGGACTATTTTATTAAGCCATATTCTGATCAGAAGGTAATGTCCTCAGAATAAAGGCTACTTCTAAAGATATCAGTTACAAAAAAAGGATGATTAAATTTTGGAAACATTTATTGAGAACGTTTAGCAAAGACCATTTTGGTACAAAAAACCTGAAACTAGTAGTTTACTTTCCTCAACAATCTTGAATCATGGGAAAAATTTAAAGAGTTAAACTTAAAGAAGTGGTTGCCAATCATATTTTTCCATTAATGCTTGTTCCTGGGTGGAGAGTAAATGACAGAAAAGTGATTCCCTTTATTATTTAGACTGATTTTGTTGCTCCTTGTTGATTAACTGCTGGACTGGCACAAGCAGTTTACTATTCAAGATCATTATTAAGATTGGCAGTTATACTTAAACAGATACTGCTATTGCTAGATCTCTAATTATCTTTTTCTAAGCTTTTAAACTTCAAAAGATAATAATGAGTTTAACCTTTTTCCAATACTCATTCATTAGAGATGAAAAAAATAGATACAAATAGACAAACATCTCTCTCTATATATATTTCTTTCATATATATATATATATATATATATATCAGCTGGTGTAATGAATTCATGGTTGCAGGATAGTTAGTGGAAAGATAAGGTAACTTCAGAACTTCTTGTTGCTGTTACTACTTCTTGCACTCAAAGTTTTATAGCATTCTTTCTTCTCAATACAAGGAGAAGAAAGAGAGAGAAAGAAACAAAGGGGAAGAGTGAGTTAGAGAGAGTATGCTCTTTTGTTCCCTCCGGTTTTTATTTTTATTTTTTGGTACACAAAGTTCTGACTCAGAAGCTAATAAAAAGACTTTCCATTACAATCCAATCAGCTGATCACAAAGTATTCAAATATTTATATGTTCATAAAGCTCTGAAATGGGCAAAGATCTCCAATTCACACTTCTAGAATAAAACTCTTAAGCTTCTGCCAGAGTTGGTTCCAGGCAGGATTTATTGTGCAAGCACTAAGATTGTGACTTCAATTCACCAAATCTCACCTCTTACATTTTATTGTTGTTACTGTGAAAATCCATCCAATGAGGATGTCTTGATCAAAGACTTCTATCAAGTCACAACTACAAATTCTTTGTTGCTTGTTATCTTCAGGAGGTTTCTGGGGCATTGTGTACTTAACCGATTTGTCAATGATCACATATCTGAGGTATTTGCAGTACAATCCAACCCAGATGACTGGAACTTCTACTCTAACTCTAATATATTTTAAGGAAAAAAACAACTTCATATCTTTACTCCATCAAAATTTGTGACATGAATTATTAACTATGGACAATATTAAATTCTGTTTTTTACTGGATAATATTTTTAGTGAATGTCATTTTACTTATTTACTTTCTCACTTGATTACTTCTACCTTATCTCTCAACCCCTTCCCTCCAGTAGCTTAACTCTGAGTCATTGAATAATTTATTCTCTAAGTGACAAAAACTTAGCAGGCCTTTGTAAAATAGATGAAAATTATGCTTATTCTTTCATCTGAACCCAATAAAAGTCTCCTTTAAAAAAGCTAGACAAGATTGCTTCAGAAATTATTGGTAAAGTCGGTTATGATGTAAAAATGTAATTTTCCATGGCATGCATTTGGTGCCTGGGGCTAGCTTCTATTTCATTCATCTTTCAGGGTCTATCTGGCTGAATTGTAACCCTGGCACCACTAATCAATTACAGATCTAATCGGAGATCATCGTCCCAGAACAATAAAAAGGCAACTCCTTTCTAACTACTCTCTCTATTCTTTAGTAAGCTGGTGCAAAATAGTAAAAAAGTTCACCTTTCATTTAAAAGAAGATAATATGAGAGGTTTGGAATTAAAAAGTCTGATGAACCAAATGACTTGATAAGGCTGAAGAATCACATGTTCCTGAATTGTAATCTTGATTTTTTTAACCATTTATTTTCTCAATTCTTTCTTCAAAATTATTCAATTAACTATGAATAAACTAGTAAAAAAGGGAAAATTTCTGATGGGCAGGATTATTATTGATATTTGTGTTGTATTTTTGTTTGCCCAATAAAAATTTATATGCAGCATCTTATTTGGATTTCATAATAGATCTGGAAGATAGATTCTCATTTTATAGATAACTGACCTGATACTAAATGAGGATAGATGAGTTGCCCATAGTCACACATCTTATAATCATTAGAAGAGGGATTTGAACCTGTCTTTTTGAGTCACTCTCTAATATTCTATCCATTATACTATACTGTCTATCCTAAGGCTGGCCTGCATCTATTAATTATATCCATCTGCTTTAGAATATCTGTGCTTAGAGTATTATATCATATCTGATCAATTCTGAGAAAGTTCTGGGAAACTCTTTTCTTTTCAAATTTTGTTCTTGTGGAAAATTTTAGGTCTATCTAAATGTCTTTCCTGAATTTCAGGACTCTGGAGTTCACTATAGTACTTCATATTAAAATACATTTTTTCTATTGCCCAGTAATGATTGGGTAGTTTTTTTTTTTTTTTTTTTAAAGATGTCTTCAATTCAGGTAACTACAAAAATATATTATCATTTTGAAGAATGTTATTTTTCAAAGTATGTCCTCTTGGACAAAGGTACTTTTTATACATTAGTTAGTTAGCTAATTAGTTTTTCACTATATCAGTATCAATATAACTCCTTCTTCCTTTATTTGTCCCTCCTTACCTCCTTTCCTTTCTTCATTTTTCCCCTCCTTTTCTCCCTCTTTCCCTCCCTCCTACCCTTCTTCTTCCTTCTTCATTCCCTATCCCCCTTCTTCATTTCCTCTCTTCTTTTCTTCCTCCCTATCTGTGTTCTTTCTTTTTTCCCTTCTTTCCTCTCTCCCTGCCTCCCTTCCTCCCTCTGTCTCTTCTTTCCTTTCATCTCCTCCTCTTCCTTCTCCTCATCTTCTTCCTGTAGGTCCTGTAATAAGAAGGGACTAAACAGAGACTATTTAAGGGCTAGGGCAAGTCTTTTTCATTGTTTTTTACACTTTCTGTGAAATAGACCAATAGTGTCTTCTACCAAGTGAATATTTTATGCCACATCTAATGACTCTTTTACCTCATCTATGGAGTCTAGATATGAGTTATATTCTAGCTGTATTCTTAAAAGGGTCAGAGGGAACACTGGGTAAAGGGGAAAAAAAGTGATCCATACAATTTTTAAAAGGATAACACCAAGTTTGGAAAAAGTCCACAAAAAATTAAAGCTTAGAATACAGAACAAGGAGCTACTTATAAAAAGGCCCTGAAATTTAAAGAATAATAATGTGTTATTCATTTACTGGAAAAATAAAATGCCGCACTTAGGAGTTTTTTCCCCTGAATTGCTAAGGGAAATTAACTTATCAAAAATGTTCACATTAAATTTAATTCCCCAATCAGCTTGTACAAAAAATAAGTTGTGAGATGTTAGCACCTTAAATGAACATCTCAGCTCTATGAAATTTACACATCAGTGGTATGTGAAGTGAGGGGACTTAGAATTTTCATAGAGAAGCATTCCCCTGTTCATGCTTCAGAGTCTTTCTACACACACCCTTTGAATAAGTGATGTGCATTCACTTTAGTTTTCCTGATTAATATCGCAGTCTGCCTCCTTAAATAATAAAAGCGATCCATTTCAATTCCCTAATCATAGATATATCTGTGATTTTATCTTGAACCTTGAGAAGATGTAGCATTTAATTTAATTCTAGAGTAAAACTTATGCAAATATATTCCTTTGCTTTCTCTCCTAACCCATTGAGCTCAAACTTCCAATCTTGTAGATTTCATTGAGTCATTTATTAAATTTAAACTCCCAGATTTATTTCAGGCTTCTTTTTTAATTTAATAGCTACTTCATATTCTTTATTTTCAGAGAAAGGTTTTTGCCACCATTGCTGCCTTTGCAAATCGATGACTTATCAGAAGCAGGAAGAAACTCTCCCTAAATTATTCACTAGCTTTAGTATTACATGATAAGCAAGATTAGAATTATCAACATACCAAGGTTCTCTCATGAAATATTTGAAACAGAAAAAAAAAACACCTTTTATTTACATATTTTAATTTCCCTTACCCTAATCCCAATTTGCCAATTAATTCTACCAAATCAATGTCTTTTTTCCAAATAGGTTATTTGATTTCTGTAGAAAAATCCCCAAAGAGTCTAATAGAAGTAAGAATTAGGTAAACTGGGTCAAAATCCTGACTCTATGTGATAGATAAAAAGTACAAGTCCTCCGTTCAAAGTACACTATTAGAGACCTCAGAGACTGGTCAGTCGTTCAACAATCATTTATTGAACACTTAACTGTGCGCAAAGAACTGTGTCAAATATTATTAAAAAGAGAAAAAGTCACTATACTTATGAGTTCCTATTCTGAAGGAGACGATGGAGAAATCACAATTTAATATATGCATGTACATATGTAAAATAATTTATTACATATGTATAGATACATACATATGGAGAGGGGGAGGAAGACAGAGAGAGACAGAGACATGGAGAAAGAGAGAGAGAGAAAGAAAGAGAGAGAGAGAGAGACAGAGAGAGAAAATTTCAGCTAGGAGGAAGAAAAATAAGGGAGGGCTCCTCAAGAAATTGGTATTTGATGTGAGTCTTTAAGAAAGTCAGGAGGTGAGAAGGGAAACGTAAGCATTTCAGAGAGCCAGTTTAAAGTCAAGAAATATCTGGATGGAATGTCTTGCAAAAAAACATGAAAATTGTTGTGTTCTTGGAGGGGATATAAAGTATATGAAGACAGAAAAAGGAAAAGACCAGAGTATAAAGGCTTTTAAATGCCCAACATTTTTATTTTATCTATTTTATCCAAAAAGTAAAAGAAAGGAATCAGAACAGACAATGAGGAAATCAAACTATTACTCTTTGCAGACTATATAATGATATACTTAGGAAATTCTAGAAAATCATCCAAAAACTTATTCAAAACAATTAACAGTTTTAGCAGTGTTGTAGGATATAAAAGAAACCCACATAAATCATCAGCATTTCTATATATTACTGACACAACTCTGCAGCAAGGGATACAAAGAGCAATTCCATTTAAAATAACTGTACAAAAAATAAAATATTTGGGTGTCTACCTGCCAAGACAAACCAAGAATTACAGGAACACAATTACAAAACACTTCTCACAGAAATAAAGTCAGATCTAAACAATTGGGAAAATAACAATTACTTATGTGTAGGCTGAGCTAATATAATAAAAATGACAATTCTGCCTAAATTTCTCTACTTGTTTATTGCATATCAATCAAACTGCCAAAATTTTATTTTATAGAACTAGAAAAATAATAACATAATTCATATGAAAGAACAAAAGGTCAAGAATATCAAGGGGATTAATGAAAAAAAAAATAACAAAGAATGGTGGCTTAGCAATACCAAGTCTAAACCTATATTATAAATTAAGTCATCAAAACCATTGTATTGGTTAAGAAATATAGTGGGGAATCAGTGGAATAGGTTAGATTCACAGGACACAATAATCAATGGCTATCATAATCTAATATTTGATTGTAGAGGGTCAAGTGTACTTGAAACAAGTAATCTTACAATAAGGTCTTAATTCTTTTTTTTTTTTTTTTTTTTTTTTTTTAATTTAATAGCCTTTTATTTACAGGATATATACATGGGTAACTTTACAGGATTAACAATTGCCAAACCTCTTGTTCCAATTTTTCACCTCTTACCCCCCACCCCCCACCCCCTCCCCTAGATGGCAGGATGACCAGTAGATGTTAAATATATTAAAATATAACTTAGATACACAATAAGTATACATGAATAAGGTCTTAATTCAGTGGAATTAAGGTGATTCTCTAGTTTACATATACTTAGTACTTGGTATAATTCTACAAGTTGACACCTGTTCTACAAGACTGACACCTATGATGATGTACTAAGAGCTAAGAGATCTGGGAAAGAAGAGAGACATTAATCAGGAAAACCAAAGTGAATGTACATCACTTATTCAAAGGGTATGTATAGACAGAGAAGACAGAGGACTGGAGGCTGGAGGACATACTCGAAGACAAAGACCCTCCTGGTGGCTGTCCTGTCTCCTTCACTTTTCCACTTAGACCAAGGCCCATCTGAAGATCCTCCAGAAAGCTACCCCAGCCACAGGTGAAGGAGACAGATTGTGAAGGAGATAATAAAGACTTTGGACTTTATTCTTTACTATTCTTATGGTGATTATTCTGCTGAAACCAAGGACCATTTGGAGGACCTCCAGAGAGCTAGTCAGAACATTACATTTGATAAACCCCCAAATTTCATCTTCTGAGATAACGAATCACTATTTGACAAAAATTGTTGGGAAAAACTGGAAAATAATATGTCAGAAACTCAGCATAAACCTATCTCACAGCTCATAAAAAATAAGATCAAAATGGGTACATGATTTGAGAATAAAAGGTGATAACCATAAGCAAATTAGGAGAGCAAGGGATAATCTATCTATCAGATTTTTGAAGAAGGAAAGAATTTAGGACCAAAAAAGAACTAGAGAACATTATGAAAGACAAAATGGACAACTTTGATTACATTAAATTAATGTTTTGCACAAAAAAGCAACAGAAACAGGATTAAAAGGGAATTACAAAGCTGAGAAAAAAATTTATAGCCAATATTTTTGATAAAGGTCTCATTTTTAAAATATATAAAAAGCTGTGTACAATTTATAAGAATACAAGTCATTGGTGAAATGATACGAACAGACAATTTTCAGATGACAAAATTAAAGCCATTTATAGTTACATGAAAAGTGCTCTGAATAGCTCTTGATTAGAGAAATTCAAATTAAAACAACTCTGATAAATCTACTCACACCTCTCAGATGGGCTAAGGTGACAGGAAAAGATAATGAAAAATGTCTGAGGGGATGTAGGAAAATTGGGACACCAATGCATTGTTGGTGGAGTTGTGAAATGATCCATCCACTCTGGAGAGCAATTTAGAATTATGCCAAAGAGGCTATCAAAATTTGTGTAGCCTTTGATCCAGCAGTGACACTACTAGGTCTATTTCCCAAGGAAATCATAAAGGAGGGAAAAGGACCCACACATGCAAAAATGTTTGTAGCAGCTTTTTTTTTTTTGTGGTAACAAAGAACTGGAAAATGAGTAGATGCTCATCAGGTGAGGAATGGCTGAACAAGTTGCAGTACATGAAGGTAATGGAATATTACTGTTCTTTTAAAAATGATGAACAAGCTGATTATGTAAAGGCCTGGAAAGATTTACATGAACTGATGCTGAGCGAAGCAAGCAGAACCAGGAATACATTGTACACGATAACACCAAGAATGTATAATGATAAACTGTGAAAGACTTGATTCTTCTAAGTGGCTCAAAAAGCAATCCCAATAGACTTGGGATAGAAAATGTCACCTTCATCCAGAAAAAGAACTATGGAGATTTAATGTAAGTCAACACATGTTATGTTCACTTTTTTTTTTTTTTTTTCTCTCCCATGGTTTTTACCTTGTGGTCTGATTTTTTTTTCCTAACATATTTCACAAAGTAATGTGTATTAAATCAATTAATTAATTATAAAATAAAAGATTAATAGAGAGCCAGAGATTGTTTAATGTATAGAAGGGTGAAATAGTTAATTATAATCCCCTCAGAGAATTCCCAGAATCAGAGATTTTCCTTTAGAGGATCCTTGGAGAGTATCTAATCCAATCTCATCATTTTATAGATTAGAATATCAAAGTTGAGAGTGATTAAGTGACTTGTACATAGTCAGAGAAGTGGTATCAAAGGCACTATATGAACTCAAGTGAATTAGTCCATCTAAAGTTTCTCAACCAATATGAGAAGCAATTGTCAAATTCAGGACTTTATGATTTCCATACTGACACTTGCTTTTTTGCCCTAGATAACCTAATTAGTGTTGATTAAAACAATGTAATTTGCAGTTTTTTCTCTGCCACTTACTATCCTGTAAAATTGGGTAAATCACCAATATCCCTGACATCAGGCCTTATAGCATATTTTAAGTTTTCTACAAGGTCAATCTTTTTAGCCTCAATTCTTCAATCTTTTGATTAGTCTTCTCCCAACTGATATAAGACTTTTTTATTCTCTGCCACCTATATTTTGTTGATTGAAACTGAATGCTCTAATTCAAATGCTTTATTAGAGTGCCATCCCTTTTCTTTTATAAAAAAATCATTTTTCATGCTACCTTTCTTTAAATTTTCTCTCAATTTACTAGGACATACATCAAAGCTTCTAAAACTGTGGGTCATTGACCCATATGGAGTCACCTAACAACATGGGAGTCACAGAATTATGATTTATTTTCAGTAAATATTTGATTTGCATACATATTTTGTATACCCATATATCCAGGCTTGTGTATAAATTTCTTGGATGGAGAGGGGCCATGAATGGAATAAGTTTAAGAAGCCCTGCTATAAACCACTAAACTTCATGACTGAGTAGATATTAGAGGTGGGGAATTACAGGTACTATTTCAGAGTCTCTGCTAAGCCTTTCTTAGATTAGAACTGAAAGTTTTTTGTTAGTCTTTCCCTCCACACCATACTTTTCTATGCCCTGTTTTATTGCCTTTCCTTTACTCTAGGTAAAGAACTTTTGTTTAAAAAAAATCTCTGGATTGCAAAAAGACAAAATATGACTCCTTTTATTTTCTCAATTTTACCTTGGTAGAAACCATGCTGCCAGAATCAGTTATCACACATCTATGGAGGGCAAAGGCAGGGTTCTTTTTTGTCACTGCTAATCCTTCAGCCTTGGCCTTAGTGCTGCTGTGGCTTCCAGGACCATTTAAAACCCTATCCTAGATGAATGACACTGAGAGAATAAGATGTCAGTATTCCTAAATATGCTTTCCCAGAAAATCACTTGCCCTACATAGCAAAGAAACAGTTTTAGCATCAATTTTCACCTGCTGAAATAAAAATGTGGAAATCCAGGCCAGATGGTATTAATTTCAAAAACCATGTTATCTTCAGGTGTTACTTTATACTTTAGAAACTGTGGCTCATTCCTTACCTTCCCCACATTGCCAACATGTTGGTGTTTTTTTCTTAATGCTCAGATATTACAATCAGTTTCTTATGAGACAGAATTGGGACCCATTATCAAATTATTGAACTACATCAATATAAGGAAAATCCTACTTGTAGGCATTCTGCTAGGTCGTTTGAAAGTAATCAAATTCGAGTTGGGTCACATACATGTATGATCATTTGCCCATAAATTAAAAAAAAATGAAAGTTACTTTCAAAGTCATCTGATCTGATCCCATTGTTTTCCAAATGGTAAAGCAGAAGGCAAGGGAAGCTAATTTGTTCAAAGTTACATGATAAAGTAATACAGTCGCAATTTGAACCCAGGTACTTTGATTAGAAATTCTGCTCGATTCCATTGTCCTTCAGAGTCAATTTATTTATCTGAATTTCTGTGACTTCATCTATAAAATGAACCAGTTGGACTATAATATCTCTAAGTTGCCTTCCAGTTGTAAAATTATACTCTGTTCAGTTCATTTAAATAAGATAACTAAAGTGAGGCAGAGGATAATCAAAATTATTTTACCTACTTGTTAAGTTTAAGATTCTCCAAATGAATTCATTCATAGAATCATACCATTTGGAGACATTGAAACATTTTGTTATGTGGAAATGTAGGTCTGGTGAGACAATTGACATCAATAAAAATGGAGTAATTAAAGGAAACCTATAATGAAGCAAAGAAAAATGGACATTTATGAGTACAGAATGTATAGTATATATTATACATGCTTTCTTGAAGTGGAATTTATTGATTCATATTTTGAATCCTGTCTTGTATTGCTGTTCACATATCTATTTTTTCTATTTTTATTTGAGTTTTAAATAAATAAATACAGTACAAACAAAAAAAATGGAGCATTGAGGATTATGAAAACAGAATTGTGATATCTTGGGAAGATAGCCAGTTTTAATGGAAAAAATGTCCTTGATAGTTAGAAGACAGGATAAAACATTGCCTTTTATACTTAATGATCACAGGCTTACATTCTCTAAGCCTCAGTTTGCTTATCTATAAAATGGGAGTGAATATAACTGTTGGAGATAGAGTACAGGATTGATATGTTAATTGAAAATGAGATAATGTATATAAAGAATTATCTAAACTTTAAAGAAATATAAAAGGAAGCTCAGACTTAATAGCTAGGCTTACAGAATTCCATATAAAGTACTATTCTTGCAAAGTAGCATAGGAAATTTTGGCAATTAAGAGTTAACTGTCATGTAAGGAATTGACTGTAGGCACTGAGACAGGAACAATATAAATTCATCCCTGAAGTGATTTCAACAGTTAATAGTCAATGGAGAAAAAAATCTTTGAGGAATTTGGAGAGTTACTGGTCTTGGAGAGTTGTCTTGGAGAGAGATCAATAAGACACTTTGTAAGAACTGAGTTTAACTGCCATTCCCAAGAGGAATTGAATTTTTATATGTCTTTTCTTCCTGGCAAGAACTAAAATGAATTAGCTTATTCTGTGAAGAAGTCAGCCTCAGATTTCTGAGGGAAACTGAGACAATTTGAGAGCTGTCCTGAGAAGAACTCAACCAACTATTTTCTTCTGACAAGATAAACAGTTAACTGGCACTTCTGAGAATTGAGGGAAAATGTCTTTCTGAGAGAAACTGACTTGACCACATTTTGAAAAGACATGAATTAAAATTATTCCAGTATTATGGAGATCGAGATAGGTGGCAATGAGTTAGAGCAGGCATTTTTGACTTAAGGTCTACGAGTATTTTACAAGTGAATTTTAATGTAATTATTTTTCTTTGTAATCTTATGCCTTTAATTTTATAGCTTTAAACATTTATCTAAGAAGGGATCCATATGTTACAGAAGATCACAGGATCACCAAAGGAAAACATAAGAAAAAGAAAAAAAAATACATATATATATATATATATATATATATATATATATATACATATATATATATAAAAAACATGCTTTTTTTATAAGGATGTGTGTGTGTGTAAACCTGTTAAAAGAAGTATAATCATCACCTTCATCATTCTTTCTTTTTTTCTCTCTCAGAGGTAAATCACAAGAAGTGATTCTAAGTCTTTTCTTCAAGGTGAAATCTTATTTAAATAATTATCTATAATTAATAATGCATATATTCAATGGTATTTCTAATTGTCTAAGCCCACACACTTAGGGCTTAAGAAAGAGAAAAAATGTAACTTTATTTTGAGGGGGAAATGTTTTTGTTTTTCTAATAAATGAACATGGAGTTAATTAAGAATTGAGATTTACATTTTAAGGTTGGTCTGTTCATTCTTGACAGAAATGCCAAACTCATATGGAAGCAGACCACCAAATTCTCAAGTCTATATGTTTGGGAATTTATGAAAATAAATAAATAAAAATAGACTACAAAATCAAAAATGTCAATTTGTAGTTTTCTAAGTCAACATGTAGTCTTCACTGATTTGTTTCCATATTCCCATTTGAGTATACCACATGAAACCATTTGTTACAGACTCTGAATCACTCATCTATGCCTTTCAAAAGAAGTGGTTTCATGTGGCCATTTCATCCATGAGATTGTGAAATACAATCTGAAATAGTCTGCTATAGAAACATTAAATATTATTGCAGATGATGTGAGTAGAAAATGAGTTAGCAGGTTATAAAGAAAGAGATAAACTCATTTTTACAAATACAATGTTCTTCAAGCTTTAAAAATAAACTTCTGGAAAATAGAATTAATTGACATTTTTCTTTGCATTCATAATGCCTAGCAAAAAGTCTTTGCATCATATGGGGTGCAAGAGAGTATTGGCTATAAGACTAGGTGACTTAATTTGGACTCTGTCCTATAAATTTCTACTTTTATGGCTGTTGAATCACTTCTCATTCTTGGACATCAGTTTCCTGCTCATTAAAATGAGATGCTTAGTCTAGATTTCTTTTAGGACATTTCTTAGCTCAAATAAATTGAACTTATAATAAAGCTTACACTAACACAGCCTAATTGCATAAGATGTGGCTCTGTGTGGGTGTGGGTATGTATAGGTATATGTAGAGACAGAGTGGATAGATGAGTGAATGGAGAGAGAAAGAAACACACAGAGACAGAGAGAGACACAGAGAAGGGATTGGTAGAGAGATAGAGATAGGTAGATAGATAGATAGATGGATGATGGATGGATGGATAGATATTTAGATAAATAGATGATAACTGGTTGCCTTTGGAGTTAGGGACTGAACATGTTGAATAAACACAGGAGAATGAAAAAAAAGTACAGGAATAAACATTTTAGGCAAACATCACCTAGTCCTATATAGATAACACTAGAACCATAAGTCTATGTGTGGTGGAATTAATGGGTTTAGAACAAATCCTTAGTTAAAAGACAGGGAAAATGAATTTTTAACCAAGCATATCACCACTTGCCTAAATTGGAATTAACTTGAATTTTGGCATCGCACACTATGGGGATGGCAGAAGAAAAAAAATGGCAAGGGAGAGAAGACTAGCTGAAATAGATTGCAGAATCCAGGAATATTTGAGACTAATTTAATGCTATTGACTATACACTCTGACAAATATGTTTTGCTACTAATAGATGGTTGCTTGTTTTATGAAAAAAATTCAATGCATTCTTTGACTTCATTTCTTATTTTTAAGGCAGGATAGTGTATAATGGTGTTTTGAAAAAGGAATAGGGATTCAAGGGTATAGATGAGTAATAGAGAGTTGGAGGCTGAAGAAAATTCACAATGACTGATGGTAATAGAGACAAAGCTTTTTGTTCAAAAGCAAAGAACTAAAAAGGGAGACAAACACAATACTGAACATAATTGGAGTGCACTCTGGACAAAACACTGATCAGTTTCCAGGATTTTCTTATATAGAAGCTAGCAAAAACAAAATCACATCTGGTGGAAAATTTCAAGAATTATGTGCCTGGTACAAAACAGATCTTTCCTGACTTTAAGAAGAAGGGAGAGTAGTCAGACCTGATAACTTGTCTAAGAAAAGTTACCAATAATCTATGATTGATTGCTGTTTATTTAATACAACAAATATTTTGATGCTGATTTTTGCATGCATCATAACAATACATCATAACAATAATTAAATTGTTTTCATCAATGAGAAAAATTTTATTATGAAGTTTTTGTTTCAAAATTTCATAAGCATTCCTATTAAAGGGTATAGGTTAAATAAGCTTATATTTAGATATATTATCATATTTCCTGAATTTGGTCATACCCAGTCATCAAACTTTTTTCCCAATGTTTTGATTGGGATGGGCATTCAAATGATTTGATCCAAGTTTTCTTTGGTTGTTATTAACAAAGAAAATTTCATTAGTGTCAATATCATTGATTTTTTAAGGTATCTTCTGAAATCATCTAATTAAATAATGAGAACAGCCTATGAAAAGTCTTATGTGATTTTAATTTGTGGTATGTATAACTCCTTTCTTAAAGTCTATGGTATAGATTTTTTCTCCCTGTGGAGATGAATTCTGTACCCTGCCTAAGTTCCAGGGCAGAGTTGGAGAGAGGAGAGTTTCAGTCTTCTTCAGTCTCCATTAGGACACTTCAAACTCATGTTGCTTTGGGAGCTTCTGGTTTCCATCTTCAGAGGAAAAATGGAAAATGCTATTGAATGCCAATGTGACTTCAAGTTGCTAAAAGAAAACAAACTCTAGGAAGATAAGAGAGGAATCTCCCTCATGTCTGTATCCCCAGCTATGTTACATTGCACTGGAGATGTTGAGAAAGTTCCTTGTGCGTGAGATGTAGAACTCTAGTTCTCTGTCTTTCTGTCTCTGTTTGTCTCTCTCTGCTTCATTCTCTCTTCTTGATCTGTGTCTGTGTCTCCCTCTGTATTTCTCTCTTGTCTCTGTGGTCTTTTCTCTGCCTCTGTCTCTCTCTTTCTTTGTCTTTCTCTTTGAGTTTCAGTCCTCCAATATGAATTGTCTTCTATATATTCTCCTACATATACTTTATTTAAGTTTACTTAGTTATCGGCTATCATTTTGTATTTTTTCCTCTTTGCTAGATATATTCTAAGATGAGAAGGGGATAAAAGGTTCTATTTAGAGCTTGGGGGCTTCTATTTGGAGCCCTTCACTCAATGATGAAACATAACAATCAGATGTTAAATTGAACCTGATCATCTCTCCTAGACCAACAATATTTAAAGGATTAGACAGATATAATAATTGTAGCTCGATTTCATCATTTTTTAAAAGATGGCATAAGGCCCTGTAGTCCCAATTTCCTACTTCTTTGCTTGGCAAAAACAGGCAGAGGGAAAAGAAGTTAAAGTCTATCCTGCCTCTTCTCAAACCAAATAGAGAAAAGCCATTGGTCACACGTGGAACTTCAACAAATGTGAGTCCTCTGTCTGTTTGGAAAAATAAAAATTCCCTTTAGTATGAAACAAGTTATCCTCATATCTCCAAAACAATAGTTTATACAAATCTACTGATTTATAACAAAAGCAAGCATTTCCATCTTAAATCACATAATTGCCCATATGGCAAACAGATTAATTACAATTCTTTGAACAAAATATTGACTTGCAATTATTGAAAGGCATTTCTTTGTGGTTTATCATATAACCCTCCTGAGTAAAAAACATCACACCATATTTTCAAGGAATGATCTTTGAATTTCAATTGCTGGGTATCTGATGCTCTTAAAGGCACACAGTTGAGTTCAGTTAAAGATATGATTTTCCACTGAATTATTGAATATCTAGTTTCATTTAAGTCATACCTTAGAATTGACTTAAAAATCCACTCTATTCAGTAAGTGTTGACATGCTATTTGATATGTAAATAATAATGCCATTCCTATTTCATTTGGTAGATTAAGGTGTATGAATGTACCATCAGCACAAGCTTAAAATGATGTAATGAAATTTATAAATTAGACAAATAAACACAAATTTAAAAGGAAAGAAAGAAAAAATGCATCAAATTAATGGAGTAACAACAGGATTTCAATTGAATTCAAGTTTTGTCAGTTATTAAAGGCTTACTATGTGAAGAGCTTTTCATCTGGAATTTGTAGACCTCAACTGAAATTTTCCTCCATTATACATATTCATACTTCCTTTTTAGTCTTCCTATTTGTGGTCAGCAGATGGGCGAAACCAGATTGAGAGTAAGTGATAGGCCTTAAAGCTGTCAGTGAGTTAAGGGATGTCTATTCCAAGCAAAAGAATAGACATTCCTCTGGTGGAATGGACAGTTAAGAACAATGTGTTCCAGTGCCCAAGAAGATGACTGAAAACAGACTCTGCAGAGAACTTGGAGGTTGATCAAACACTGAGGATGGCAGAGTCATCACCTGCATCCTGGACCATCACCAATCATCCTATTTTTTTTCTTTTCACTGGATTTCTATGATTGTAGAAGAAAGTTAATTTAGAAGTGTAGAAGAAGTAGTGTGGAAGAAAGTTTGTGCATTTCTGATTCATTTAAATATAATTAATGGACAAGTCAAGACATCATCAGTGATATCATTTATCCTTTTTGGAAATGTAGGAACAAAAACAACGACTGCCTTTTAATAATTTCCTTGAACAAAAGTAGGTAGCCATACAAAGTCTGCTTAAAAGCACATTCCTTTGGCAGAGAGGGATAGGGGAAATTTATTTTTAAGGTTCAATAATGAAACAAAAGTATAGTTTGTGATTTCTACAGACCAATTACTGCAGGAAGTTCAATCCTTAAGGGAGGTATAATATGTTCATTCATTAATAACTTCATTCATTAAATGAATGACATGTGAACTAATAATAACAATAAAGGTTAGAAAGTGATAAGAAAACTATTCTGGAGATGTTTGAGGAGGGTGAGAAAACTACCAGAAAGCTTCTTGGAAGATAGGGCATCAAAGAAGAATATTGCAAAGAATGCATACAGATGAAGGAATGCTTTTAAAGAATAGGATGGCAAAAGTAATATCTGAATATATTTGGATGGAAGATAGTAGAAAGAAATTAGGGAACATCTACTTCAGATTGGATGGAATTCAATATGTGTGCAAAAGGAGTTACATGGAATAAGGGGAATAAGGTATTTTGTTGATTGGAAAGTCTTTAAAGTCAGACTAAGGCTAACTAAACAAGGCTAACCTTATTTTTGGATAAAAAGTGTTCATACTAAAAACACAATGTGAA
This sequence comes from Sarcophilus harrisii, assembly GCF_902635505.1. Classification (NCBI taxonomy): domain Eukaryota; kingdom Metazoa; phylum Chordata; class Mammalia; order Dasyuromorphia; family Dasyuridae; genus Sarcophilus; species Sarcophilus harrisii. Next base: position 224,933,639 of record NC_045431.1, on the reverse strand, counting down.
GATAAGAAAAAAGAAGACTTCAATTCACTTGAATTCAGTTGTGTAGAATGAGTGTCTAATATGTGAGAGAGGATTATAATGTTCTTATATTCAGAGTTGTAATGAACCTCTTATGTCAACTAGTCCAGTCCCTTCATTTTACCAATCAGAAAACAGAAATTTAGAAAAGTTAAACTACTTGCTCAAAGTCTCACAAATTAAACTAGCACTAGAGCTGCTGTGTAAGTCCAAGTGCTTTGTTTTCAAACCTATTGCTTTTTCTATTGAAGGATACTACCCCTCCTCACTCACTTTCTAGAGCAATGTGGGGTTTATGGGAATTATATAATGATAAAAGGAAATGATACTACCTGGCCTCAAGCAATGAATATTATATTGAATTCATGGATTGGGTGAGTAAGAGAAAAATGAGGGAAAGTAATGAGTTAGAAAGTGGGATTTTGATGCTGGGGTGACTAAATTAAGGGTAGTACCATGAGCATAAATTAGAATCTTTGGGTGAGATGATCCTTATGAACTGAGATTTGGATGTTTTTATTTTGATGTGCCTGTGGAACATCTGGGTGGAAATATATAACAGTTTCTGGGTTGAGATGCAGTGTCATATTTCAAGGAAAAGTTTTAGGAAATGGAAGAAGAAGAAAGATTGAAGATGGATGGATAAATGGATATTTGACATTAATTAGGATAGTACAAAAAAGATGATAACTAGGATGTTTAAGGGCATCAAAATTGAGCCATTGAATGATCAATGAAAGAAACTGAGTATGTGGTACTTAGGTTGGTATAGAGGTAACTCTGGGGAAATATATCAAATATGGTTTAATATTAAAATGGCTCTCAGGTGGAACCAAAATAAAAATTGTTCTGTTTATCCCAGAGAGCGGTGTTAAAAGCATAAGACAAAAAAAGAAAATAGGAAGAGTTATGCTTAATGTATGAAACACATTTGTTACAATTGGACAGGAAAAAGGATTATACACTACTTCAGAAAATATTGAGTTCCTCCTCCTCGGAGAGCTTCAAGCAAAGACTGAGTGGATTTTGGTTGTACATATTGCTGAAGAATTATTATTTAGGCCAGATGAATTCTGAAATCTCATCTATTTTAGAATCATCGACTTTGCAAAAATTTGCATAGAAATTATATGGAAACAAAGACAGAGGCTTAACACTTAGGAAGAAGAACAAAATGTGACTAGGGTTTGAAAAGTCCATGGAAAAAATGTACTGGATTGTTGGTGGAATTGTGAACTGATTCAACCATTCTGGAAAACAATTTGGAACTATACTCAAAAGGTTATCAAACTGTGCATACCCTTTGATCCAGTAGTGTTTCTACTGGGCCTATATCCCAAAGAAATCTTAAAGGAGGGAAAGGGACCCACATGTGCAAAAAAGTTTGTAGAAGCTCTTTTCATAGCGACTAGAAACTGGAAATTGAATGGATGCCCATCAGTTGGCGAATGGCTGAACAAATTGTGGTATATGAATGTTATGAAATATTATTGTTCTGTAAGAAATGACCAGCAGGATGATTCCAGAAAGGATTGGAGAGACTTATATGAACTGATGTTGAGTGAAGTGAGTGGAACTAGGAGATCTTGGTACAAGCCAAGAAGAAGATTATACAATGATCAATTCTGATGGACGTGACTCTCTTCAACAATGAGACTATTCAGATAATTTCCAATAATCTTGTGATGAAGAAAGACATCTATACCTAAAGAGAGGACAGTGGGAACTGAGTGTGGATTACAACAGAGCATTTTAACTTTTTTTGTTGTTGTTTGCTTGAATTTTATTTTCTTTCTCATTTCTTTTCCTTTTTGATCTGAATTTTTTTTTGTGCAGCAAGATAATTGTATATGTATACTTATATTTGATTTACATATATATTTTACTGTGTTTAACATATATTGGATTACTTACTAGGTAAGGGGGGTGGGAGAAGGGGGGAATTGGACCACAAGGTTTTGCAAAAGCTTCAATTAAAAAATAAAGGGAAAAACTAGTTGAAAAAAAATCAGAAAAATGTACTAGAGAAAAGGAGTAATACACCTCCTAAAAGTTTAGCAATGAAATATCAATTAGATGTAAGGTAATAGCTTGAATAGATAGTATAGTAAAGGGAATCCTCCCTATCTACAACCTAGCACTCTTTGCACTTTAAGTTCTTTTTGCAAGATCTATCAGAAAGTCATTTGCTTTTATAATCTCACGAAATGCCAAATCACCTGGATGTATTTTAAAAATAATTTCATATAATAAATGTAATAAACTAAGACAAATTTGCTCAGTAGATAGGAAAATATGCCTTAATAATAATTACACTGTTACTTTCTATTTGTAGCTAGATAATTTAGAAATTTTTAGATAACTAAGTTACTGTCATTACATCTGCCAAAACAGTAAGGTTGATCTGGTAAGCAGAAAAAGAGTAAAATTAGTTCAGATAAAAAGGGAAGCAAATACTCTAACAGCAAATGTATTTAGGGATGTCTGCTGCTCTAGTCAAGTTAATACAGATGCAGTCAGTGGAAGAAACAAGAACTGATATGTAGGGATTAAAGCTGTTTTTACATATGATCAGAGAACCATGAAGTCAGTCAAACTATCAGTCAACTTAGGATAAGAGTCAGTCTGATTCTGAAGCTAGTTGTTTGAATAAATTAGATCCTCCTTTAAAGCTCTGTTTACTCAAAAAAAAAATTTAAACACCTCAAAATTTAACCAATTGCTCAGTTCGTTTTCTCAAGTTTAGGCAGTGGGTTTTACCTATGGTTTCCCCTTACCACAGGATTGTGAATAGAATATTAGCTCCAAGAGGACAGGAAAGAAAGGAGAAACATGTTTAATAAGAGTTATGTGCTAGACACTGTACTCAGAATCATTGTTCCTCTTGAGTCGTTTTTTTCTTCAGCCATACTCTATTCTTTGTGATCCCATTTGGAGTTTTCTTAGCAAAGATACTGGAATAATTGGCTATTTCCTTTTCTAGTTTATTATACAGATGGGAAAACTAAGACTTTTAGTGTCTTGCTCAGAGTCACACAGGTAATAAGTATTTAATTCCAGATTTCAAATTAGGAATATGAGTCTTCCTGACTCCAGGCCCAGTACTCTGTCCACTGTAGTATTTAGCTACTGAGTAAAGAGGATGCATATAAAGGGTGTCCCCAAAACAGTGAATTTTAATCTTTAATATTACACCAAAACTTTTGAAACATGATGTGCAAGTCAAAAGAAAAAAAAATTTCTGTCTTCAAGAAGGTTATTCTCTGATGGCAGAATACAATGCAAGAAAGGGAACTGAAACAATACCTCAGGGGTTCTCAAACTATGGCTCACAGGCCAGATGCAGCAGCTGAGGACGTTTATCCCCCTCACTCAGGGCTATGAAGTTTCTTTATTTAAAGACCCACAAAACAAAGTTTTTGTTTTTACTATAGTCCAGCCCTCCAATAGTCTGAGGGACAGTGAACTGGCCCCCTATTTAAAATGTTTGAAGACCCCTGCAATACATTGTGAGAAAGAAAAGATGGAAGTATCTTCTCCATCTCAAATGGGTCCATTGTTTTGAAGTCTGAAAGCCATACAGCCAGAAAAGATGAGAAAGCTGAATTGAACCTTTCCACAAAACGAAGGCATTGGGGTACTCTTTGGATTTAACTCTACACTACTTTATTGGTTTTGTATATATTGAAATCCAAAAAGTTGGCTCCTCTGCGTTGAATTTTGGGCAGAACATAGAAGAGCATCACGCAAATTAGGTACCGTTCTGCAGACTGCAATCAGCTTCACATAAAGGAACTGGTAATTCAGAGAGATCCCAAGTCGATATCTTTACATATGATTCAGTGATGGATATACAGGCTCTATCTGTAAATAATTGTTATAAAAAATCAACTAAACAACACAGCACCAATTAAACAATATTAAAAATAATACTAAAGTAACTTCATCTAATTTATATCCCCTGCCCCCATTGCTTCTTTTATGTATCTGCATATTTGGGTGACAACATATTAGGTGCTACATCCCTACCCTCTGCCTCCATAATAATCGTGATAATTAATGGCCTCTTAATCAGTAATTTTCTTTTACAACCTGATTTTAATATATCTGGAGGCATTTGTAAGAAATTTCAGTTGCTCTTTATGTAGCAGACTGAGCACTGTCTACCAAAATTGTCCTCTAGCTAAAGCTGTCTTATTTCTTAATTCTCCTTCACAGAACAATATCTCATCTCTCTTCTAAAGTTTGTATTATAATGCTTCTGAGGTAGGGATGTTAGATCCCCATACTGTCCATCTGCTGGTGTGTAAAGTGTCCATTTAGACAATTCAAAGTTCCTTTATTTTGCTTCAATTTCTCAATTTTGAGTTTTTAAAAAACAGTTAAAAAAAAGCCAAAGAAAAAAGAAGGGTGAAATATATCAATCATAACAATTATGCAATTGTTTTCTTATGTGTTGATGCCAATTCCTAATATTTATGTTGTGACATATAGTTTGCAAAGTATTTTATATTATTTTTGTGTTTCACAACAATTGGGGAAGGAGAGTTACCATTACCACCCACATTTTAGAACTGAAAAATGGAAGACCCAGCTAGGACATGTGATTTCCCTAGGATCATACAACTCATATAAGTGTCTAAATCATTATTCAAACTCAGATTTTCCTGACCCTAAAATTCTATTGACTGTGCTACTTACCTAATAACTCATAAAAGTCATAAATGGTTTCCTTCATAAATAGTATCACAGGAGAAGAGACAATTGTTGGATTCTTAGAACTATGCTTAGATTTCTTTTGTCCTAGAAATCAAGGCTAGTTGTGTGATTGTGTCTAAGTGGTTTACCTCTCTGGACCTTATATTTCCCATGTGAAAATCTAATAATAATAATAATTTAACACATGATCCCTGTATTCCTCTTCAGCTCAGCAATTATATAACTCTGCCTATTATTAGGTGGCTTTTAATACTTTAAAAAATTATTGAGGCAGCACAATATTCTAAAACCAAGCTTTCAGAAGAATCAATTATTCTTAGCATGTGGCCCATTTTGATGGGACTGGAGAGAGGGGAAGAGAACTATTTCCTTTGAACTTTTGTTGTGCCACAGTTCCCTTTTATTGTCTTGACTCAGTTTCCCTAAATTGTCCTGCCTTGGTTTCTCTGAATTGTTCTGCCTCAGTTCTTAATTGTTCTGCTCAATCTTGCAACACTACTCCTCCCTCCTCTCCAGACCCTCCCTACTTATCAGAATGTCCGGTGCCTCCCCCCATTCTGTCATTGTTCTTCTTTATCCCAATTTATCAGAATGTCTGGTGCCTCCCCTCACCCTGTCAGAACTGGATTGATAGTCTGTTCCCACTCTCAGTGCTGTGACTCTGCCCCTGCCTCTGTCTACACCTGTAGCTGAGCCACGTGTCATTGAGAACTCACATTGTTTGCTGGATGCTTTGGACATTGGTCCTGAGGGTAACATTCCCCCAGCACAATCTCTCCCTTTCAAATAAAATATTAAAAACTCTCTAATCTCTATCTTGCCTCAGTTTCTCCAGCATTACACTTTTATGGGCCAAAGTTAGGTGAATTGCTATTTATCAACTGGAGGTGAAAATGATAGGTGACCCATATAGAAAATGTAATCACTGAAGTGAATATAAAATGATACTATTTATTGATTTGTTTTCTTTCTGCCTATTTTTTTCCCGTATTCTACCACTGCAGTTATGATTCGTTCGTAATTTCCATTTTGAGATCCTCCCATTTTGAATTTTTGTATAGTTATTACCTTCAACGGGCAATCCCATTTAATTCACAGTCATCAAAAATCCATTGTATTCAAAGCACTTTTTTCACTGTTCATGACAAAAAGAAAAACAAAACAAAACAAAATAAAAACAGCCCCTAACCTCAAGGTACTTACATTAATATCATGTACCCAGATGGTGTTTATACAAAGCAATGCAGAATAATTAACAGAGAGAGAGAACAAGCACAGGGACCAGATAAGGTAATCTTAATGATTTTATAACATTTTTTGCAATATACTAAAATAGCGTATAAATGTTACAACATCATGCGATTTCAGATTTGAAAAGGAACTCAGAGGTTTTCTAGTTCAATTCTTCCACTAAAAAGAATTATTTTTATAATGTATCTGGCAAGTGATTTTCAGGTCTTTGAAAAAGAAAAAGAAAAACAAAAAAGCAAGAAAAGGTTGTTTTATTTGGTTCACTGGCTGACAGTAAAGTAGCCCAATAGCTAGAGCATCAAGCTTAGAATCGGAAAGTTCCAAGTTCTAATCTGGTTTCAGTTACTTTATTAGCTGTGAAATTCTGTGCAAGTTATTTAACTTCCTTTTTGCCTCAGTTTCCTTAATGGTAGAATAGAGATAATAGCAGCATCTACTTCACAGGATTAAATCAGATAGTATTGAAAAATAGTTAGCACAGTGACTGGAATATATGAGGAACTATGAAAATGTTGATTCCATTCTATTCCCCTCTCCACAATACTTATCATTCTTTCATAATCACTTTGAAGGACTGATTATTATCATGACAGCCTCTTCCACTTTCAGAAAAACCAATTATTAAGACATTTTTTCTTACATATTAATATCATGTACATAAGCAAAGTATATACAAAGTAAGATGGAATATTTTAAAAAGAGAAATAGCATCCTTAAGAACAAGGTATTAATTTATAACAATATATGTAATAGTATAATATGATATAGTACAGAACAGTATAGCACATGGAGAAGGAATGGACACCAAGAGAAAACCTTCAGCCCTCCCCAAAAAAGTTATGAAAAAGTCAGTGAGGGCACAGGCTAAGAATGAAATAAGAACTTGTCAGGGATATTGTGGAGGAACTTCCTTGCTCAGAACAGCTCAGGTGGGGTGATTGCAGAGGTCTCTTCTAAGATCCTATGATCATACTTCAGGTCAAACTCTCCTTCCATATATAGACCAACACATAAGTCATCTTATTATGACACATCATTAAACTAGGTGATATCATTGTCCTCTCTCACTAATTATAGAATGATATCTTATGTGGCTTTGATTGAGATAAGCTCTATCTTCCATGTTCACATGGAGTAGCAGCATGGTTTAGTGAAAAGTAACAGGAAGCCTGAATCTATTCCTGTCTCTCTGACACATAATGGAACAGCCCAAGGCAATTGTGGAATTCAGAAGCTTTTCGCTCCCATTGAAAGTCAAAGGTCTGGTTTTAATTTTGGTTTAACCAGCCACTGAAGGTCAGATGCTTAACTGGCTCCTCACACTTTTGAATATCTTCATAAATGGGTTCTGCCTCATAGAAGTGGGCCAGGAGTTTTGTGAGCACATCCTGAGACATGATATTTTCAATACTTCATTGCCTGGCCCCAGATAAAAATAGAAGGGGCAAAGCTTAGAAAAAGTGAAAAAGAATAATGATGGGGTAGGAAAGAAAACTATTTCTCGGACATTTTATGACTTGCTGAAAGTTTTGAGTGGAAGATATGATTAAATAAGAAAAAAATGTACACCTATTCATCACTGAAACATGTTCTAAGAATCTTAGCTCATCTTCATTTCTAGTTTTCTAAGAATTTCTCCTGAATGAATGACTAAAACAGTAAAAGAGGATCTGCCATCATTTAGCACCCAATACTCCTAGAAAAAGCAGAACATGTTGTGTTATTTGGTTCACTGGGTATTCCTTCATAATGTACACTTAATAAATTGTCATGAAGACAACTTTGATGTCTTCCATGGGAGGAGAAAAATTATTTCCTCATGAAGTCAGCTCTGAAAAATAATATAGCAATGATAAAAAAAATCAGACTTCTTTAATATCAATCCGACAAACCCAAAGCAATTTTAAGTACATCCCTTTAAATTATATTCCAATTATGAATTTCTCAATCCATTATGTACATTAACCATCTGGTTGTTCAGACTTTCATTCCTCTCTCCCTCCCTCTCTCCTTTCCCTTCTTCTTCCTTCCCTCCATCATTCCTCTCTCTCTCCCTACTTTTCTTTCTTCTTTCCTTCCTCCCTCTTTCCCTCCTTCTCTTCTTCCTTCCCTCCTTTCCTTCCTTCTTTCCTTCCTCCCTCCCTTCCTCCCTCCCTTTTCCCTTCTCTTCCTCCTTCCCTTTTTCCCTCCCTCCCTTCCTTCCTTCTTTCCTCCCTCCCTCCCTTCCTTCCTTCCTTCCTTCCTTCGTTCCTTCCTTCCTTCGTTCGTTCCTTCCTTCCTTTCTCCCTTCCTCCCTCCTTTCCTTCTTCATCCATTACATGAGCTATAGAGGGAAACAGCAAAATACTCCAGTATCTTTGCAAGAAAACTCCAAGTATAGTCACAAAGAGTGACACAACTAAAATGACTAAACAAAACCAAAGCTTATACAATGATAAGCTTTGTTCATCCAGCAGTGAATTGACCCTTTTTTTTCTTTTGCTTTTAGAAGTCCATTTTCTTCAATACATGCTATGTTTCCATATGTTTGATTTTGATCAATATTCTTATAGGAAAGGATATTGCAGAACTTCTTTCAGAACATTAGAGGATTTACCAGAGGTTTGATTGTACACGGTGATGGTATGTCCCAAATCTAAGAACTGAGATGCATGTGTTACATATGAAGGGCATGAAAAAAGGAGATTGTCCTTGTAAAGGAAAGATAATGTTATAAAATCTTTGCACTCACTCAAGTATGTCACAATATTACATAAGTGCTGTAATTTGTATTGACAGCATCTGTTACTTGTCCTGGCCCAGAGGGTGTCAAACTAAGTATAAATTTGAAAATGCAAATTTTATGGCTTCTTCTTGAAGCTAAATTCTCACATTATACCTGGAATAATGAATAAATTCAACAGATTTACACTTTTCTCTTCTTCCTCTGATCATTAATCCCTTCTATTCAAGGAAAAATAAGCTTTACTGACTATATTTGTATATATTTTGTTCATCTGAATATACCTAGATGTTTGAGTATATATAAGTGTAATAATAACAGGAGTGTAGTACAATAAGCCATGCTGTTGACAAAGTCAGGAAGATCTGTATTTAAGTCCAGCCTAGGCATCCATTATCCTTTCATCCATAGAACCCTGGTATCTTTCATCATAATAATTTGTAGATAATTTGTTGATCTTCCTTGGTTGGGGAAGTTTCTGCAAATGTGCTTTTTGATCACAATGAACTCAGAGTTAGACAATGAGGATGAATGAAGAAATTAGTAGCCCTAGGAAAAAAAAAGTAGATTCCTTAAACTTGATTTGCTTGCTTGAAGTGGTCTATATCCTCTAACTCTTTCAGATCAGAAAGGGATCATTAAATACTTGGCAACATGCAATAATTATTTTTGATTCCATGGTATTTTGAAATTTAGGAAACTTGATCTTCAAGTCATTTTTGCATAATAGGTATTTTATGATCTTCTTATATCTAATTTTTAGCTGAGAAAACTGAATCCTAGAGAAATGAAGTAGTAAGGTTATGCAATCAGAGATATTTATACATATAATACATGAATGTATGTATGTGTATATATATCCTAAAATTACCATGAAATGTTATAAAATATCATTTTATTAAATAATAAAATTATAAATTATATATAAATAATTAATCATAATAAATATTATAATATCTGGCATTTACCCAGTACTTTTAGGTTTACAAAGTTTATAGATAATTCTTTTTTTATTTTCACAATAAGTAGGTTCTCATCCAATTTTACAAATGAAGAAACTGAGGCAGATAGAGGTGCTATGATTTGCTCACAGGTCATATAGTTCATAAACATCTGGATAGATTTGAATTCAAATTTTCTGGTTTTCAAGTCATATAAGTTATCCACTGTACTGAATCATCCAGTTGTCTCTGGGAAGAAGGACATTGCAAGGAAAAATATTTTGACCTGAGAGGGTAGAACCCAGAAATATGGTAAAATTCAGAGAGTCAAAATGTGATCTGTGATTGAAAAAAAATAATCTTCTATAATAGGAGCTGTTTAAAAGAGGAATGGAAATTGGGTTTCTACTCATGGGAGTTCTTTGAGCAAAGGTCACATAAACCATTTGTTGGCTATGTGGTAGAGGGATTCTATTACATCTTAAACTCTATGATCTCTGAGACCTTTTTTTTTTCTTTGCTTTTCATATTCTGTGCAATTATTAACTATCAGACAGTCTGTTTTACATTCAGACTTCCAATATTCAAGTTCATACCTGTATTATTATTAATCACATGGGTTACTTCTTTATCCTCCCATCTGAAGTCACTGATTTTACCTTATCTATGCATTGTGCACATTTTCTAGAATTGGAAGTCAAGAATTTTCCTTCTAAAACTTAATAGTTGTTTGATGATGTACAACTCAGTTGACCTCTCTGAACTTTAGTTTTTTTAATGAGTAAAGTAGAAAAAAGACTACCTACATCATAGAGTCATTTTAAGTATAAATAAATTTGTGTATATTAAAGATTTTACAACCCTTAAATCACTGTGTGATTCTCAGTTATTATCATCATTATTATATTAACATTCCTAAAACAGCTCAGATTTTGTGATTCTTCCTACTTATTCTGAATATAACCCCAACATATTTTATCAGAGATATCTACCATATCCATATAGCAGACTACAAGGTCATGCTAGACCATTTCAAATTGATCTAAAAGACTCAATTGGTAAATTTTCTATAGAAGGCATAAATGCCTCTGAAATCAGCAAATACAAATGTGGGTATGATTTATTATTTTGTTGATTGGTTAGATTTAAGAAAGTGATGGAAAATTTTTCAATAATGTAAATTAAATTAAAAGTAACCTATAAATACTGGATGGTTCTCCATCCAAATGTGGGATGTTAACCATTTACCAACACACCTATGTCTACATCTCAACCACACTGTAATACTTGATCTTCCCCAAACAAAAACTTTACTAAGGTTGCTTCAATTAGAATAAGAGTTCCCTTAGAGCAAAGGCAATGTTCTATTTACATCTCCAGTATATAGCAAAATCCTTGGCAGATAGAAAATATTTAATAAATGATTACTCATCCAACCATCCATCTATCTACCCATTCACAATTCATAAGTTGGACTGGATGGCCTTTATGACCCTTTTCTATTGTGATACTCTGTCATTCTGTAATTGCCACTCCTTTCTCCAAAAATACAAGAGCTCTTTCTCTCTTCTGAATTCCTCTCAGACATGATTTGCACTACTCATGACATTTATTACATAGTTCTTTGTATTATAGCTACCTGTTCACTTGTTTTCTCTCTCCTATTTCACAGAAATTTATTTTATAGACACTTTAAAATATGTTGGCTGTTCATCTACACTATTGAAGAAAAACACACATGCTGAACTGCTACTCAGGCTATGTCAAGAGAACAAGATGGCCATGAGCATTATGAAAAGGGAATCTGTGCAGACCCTGTGGACAAGAGTTACACACAATATGCTTGCATGGATAGGTTGTTTTGAATCATTATAAAGAACATCACATACAATTTAGACAGATTCACAGAGTCACTGAGGAATTGGTACATTTTATTCTAACTTTCTGGATGGCAGAAAGCCAACAAAACCTTATTTTGATCATGAAAAATCAGATGAATAAACTTAGACCTGAATTTCTCATAGTTATGACTTCCTTAGAATGGCTTTAGGAACTACCTGGGGATAATTCACCATCTTTTAATTCATTATTTGTAGCTCTAACTTGATAGTAACCAGCACATAGCCGTAAAGGTTGTTTGGTTATAACTGTCAGCACAAATGGAATGGAGGATTGTATGTAATATCTTTGTAAGAATGATAAAGCTTTGTAATCAGTCTAGGGACCAGGGGGCCTCAAACTTTTTAAATAGGGGGCCAGTTCACTGTCCCTCAGACTGTTGGAGGGCCGGACTATAGTAAAAACAAAAAACTTTGTTTTGTGGGCCTTTAAATAAAGACACTTCATAGCCCTGGGTGAGGGGGATAAACATCCTCAGTTGCTGCATCTGGCCCGTGGGCCGTAGTTTGAGGACCCCTGGATCTGAGGCTAAACAACGTTTGGAGCTAAAACGTTATGAACAGGTAGGAGATCAATCTGAACAAGATACATAAGATAGTTTTTCAAGTCATCATTTCCCTTTGATGTGTAGGACCAACCACAACCTACAAGCAGATCTCAACCTATCCCAGGTGATCAGGACTGTTCTTCAGATGTCATTCACACTCTGACTTTCCGTGTCCATAGTCTCTGTATGTATAAGTATTAGTCGGCTCTTATGCCTGGAATATTTCCTTAAGATTAATAGAATCCTTGGCTTCCTTCAAGCCTCATCTCCCTTAATATTTCTACAATTTTTTTCAACCCCAGAAGCTACTAGTATACTGAGGCTATTTTGTATTTACTATTTACTATATTTTATTAACGTTTTTCCCTCAATTAACATGGGAGCTTTGGGAGTGGAAAAGATATTTTTGTCTTTTCTTTGTAACTACAGTATTTAGTAGACTCTTCAGCATATCATGTCAAATAAATGCTGCAATTTGATTGACAAAATTCTAACACTTTGTGGTTTTACAAAAGCATTATTTTATTGGTCTTTGAGATAAGGTACATTGCATTTATTATTTTTCTTAGCATAAAAACATTAAATGAACAAGATCCAGGTGCCTTGATTTTGAGTTTTTTATACTTCATAAATTCATAACCTATCAATTTTCTGATTTGTATGGATCAAAATACCAGCTTTGACACAGAGAGTATATTAAACTAATGGGTAATGATGTTCTCAAGATGACACAATAACACTATTGCTTCAATGATTTTTTTTTGGTTGTATTTTATGTATATATATATAATAATAATAATAATAATAATAATAATAAAACCTTTGTTATGTCTCTAAACAAAGGGAAATTCTTCAAACCCCACTGCCTTCAGTTCTCAAATACAGTTACCTTGTGGACAAATAATACTTTCCCGCTTCAAAGATCTCTCTACTGCCATCCTTAACTACACTCATCAGGACTGGTTGTTGCCACTTTCTCTTTAACAGAAAATAGAACAAACTGATAGTGAAGAAAAATACTAAACATTTGTAGAACAATTAATATGGAGCTTCAACTGTCTGAAGACAACAGCCATGGTAGAATAAGCATCTTTCCCTTAAATCCTCACCTTTTTTAAATGGAAGAGAGACAAAATGTAAAAAACTTAAAATGTTTGATTATTGAAATCATTTCAGGTGTCTCCAACTCTTCATGACCCCACTTGGAATTTTCTTGGCAAATGAAGTAGTTTTACATTTCCTTCTTCAACTCATTTTACAGAGAAAAGATTAAGGCTTTTCTCTCACTAAGATTAAGTGATTTGCCCGAGTTATAGGTATCTGAGATCTGGTATGAACTTTTCTAACTCCAGGTCTATCACTATCTACTCTACCACATAGTAAAACCATGTTTTTTTCACTTAAGAAAGAGAAAAGGAAAGGAAAGTACCAATATTTTAAAGTTAATTTTGTCTACAAAGGTTCTAGGGAGATAAATGGGACCAAAGAGTACTAGATTTAATGCACTTGATCCAAGAGCAATAGTAAAGTTGATTTCTTCATAGTTCGTAGTTGCAGAATTGTTGAGAATGGGGCAATGCAGAGGAAGACAAACAAGGGAGGAGGATGGAGAAAGAACTTACATCTCAGAGCAAAACGGTTGTCAAGGAGATGAGGAGAGTATTAAAGTATACTACTGAAGTTGCTGTATTCCTGAACTTAAAATAGTGGTCTAGGAAAGGTAGTCATACCAATAAGAAAAGTAGAACCCCCAGAGGAGAAGTATCTCCAATGTTGCAAGATGGCTTAAGAAGATGGACAGGGAGCAGAGAATAAAATGACTTTTAGTGACTTAGACTTTCTTGAAATAGTGATCTAAAAGAGGCAATCATAAATTAGGATGGTGGAACTTTAAAGTATAAGCTTCTTCCTTCCTTCTTTCCTTCCCTCTTTCTCTTCTTCCTTTTCCTTCCTTTTTTCCTTTCTGCCTTCCTTCCTTTTTTCTTCCTTCCTTTTCCCCTCCTTTCTTCATTCCTTTTTCCCTTTCTTTCTTCCTTTTTCAATTTCTTCCTCTTTTGCTTTCTTTTACATTTTATTATCTCTTCCTCCTACTGACTCTCACCACAAAAATTAATTTTAAAAATTTCATAACAAATATGAATAGGCCAGTAAAATAATGTGTCTTCCTGATCATGTCCAAATATTCTTGTCACATCCTGGATTTTCAGTCTATCACTACTCTGGCAGGATTTGGTTGGCGTGAGTCATCTTCAATTATCTGGACTCATGATTTATTACTACATGAATCCCATAATTCTAATGAACTTCAAAGTTATTTTTTCAACAATTTTATTATCATTGTGTAAATTGTTCTCCTAGTTGCTTTCACCTCACTCAGATCACAGAATCTTCCAGTTTCCTATGAAACTTTTCATTTAAAATTTTTTTTTGGAAATTACAGTAATTTCAAATTATATTTCTATCCCACAATTTGCTTACCAAATCCTCAATATTTGGAGTATTATCTTGAAAGTGCTAATGATTATAAATGAGGCTTCTACAAATATGTTTCTACTTTTGGGTGCTTTTCATCATTCTTTTATCCTTTTGGACCATAGGTCTATTAGTAATATTATTGGGTCATAATTTAGTGAATTTTGGAAATGGCTCCATATTGTTTTCCTAAATGACTATATATATATATATATATATATATATATATATATATATAAACAGATCTACCAGCAATACATCAGTGTGCCTGTTTTCTTTAAGTCCCTGCAATATGTACCTTTTAAAAATCAGTTTTGGCAGTCTTATGGATGTGAGGTAGAAAGAACATCATTATTGCTTTAATTTGAAGGGGTTTAAGTTTTTCCAGTGAAGTATGATGTGATAAGAAAGAAAAGGCCAGAGAATAAAAAGCAAAGTGTTAATGTGAGGATTCAATGAGATGAACTATATGAAGTATTTGAAAATATCAATGTTCTCACCAAATATTTGAAAAAAATCACCACGTTATCATTTAGTTGCAATTATATGTATAAAGCTCCAATCAAGATTTCTCTAAAATATTTATAAAATTGACAGAATTTACTGTGACAGCACAAGGTCAGCTATATCTTACTGTGTTCCAATAAGATCAGATGATAAGATATCTGTCTATTGATTAAGGACTAGACTAGTATGTTTGTAGAGGCTATAAACATCTCACCATCTCCACTAGAAGCACTACCACTCACAAAGCTCATTTACTAAGGCCTAGGAAGGTCATGATTGTGAAATTTATAGAGTGCTGGACCCAGCCTTAGACAGCTCTGCCACCTTGAGGAAATCAATTTATTTCTTTTTGCCTCAGTATTTTCAACAATAAAATGGGGATAATAATAGCACTTATTTTGCAGGGTTGTTATGCAGATTAAATGAGATAGTGTGTGTAAAGTGCTTACACAGGGCTTGCCATATAATTGTTGCTATGTAAGAGTGAGTTTTTTAATTAATTATTCCTATTGTTGATGATGATGATTGGGGTGAAAATAACCTGCTTTGATCAAAACACAAATTTTTAAATATAGAAATTAAAATTAGATAGAAATGAGCAACTGAATTTCAGTTTTTTTCATATATTGGGTTAACGCTATTAAAAACTTGACATGAATGTGAAAGAACCAGAATTAATCAAGTCATTCAGCACCAAAGGTCACATAGTTATTTCTCCTGTCTCTAAGCAGAGAGCTGCATTGAAATTAACCCAGACAAATAGGTGTCTTTCTTAAAGGTTAAATATGTATAAATTCATATATAAACCCACATAACTAAGTGGAAGCTTGAGGCAGGTACCTGGATCATTGAAACAAGAAATCTCTACTTGGCTCAATTATCTGAATATTTTAAGGATTAGCTTGAGGGCCCAATTTATTCAGTTAATAGACTAAATTCTCATTTCTCTTCTCATTTATAATGAGAAAGGCAATGGATAGAGAACTAACTCTGAAAGCAGAAAAACATGGGTTCAAGTCTTGTCTGTGATATATAGTAGCAATTTAATCCCCCAAATTCACTAAAATCATAGTGGTAACATCAAATTTCTAGGACTCTGGAGAAAAGGTGCCAGCAGCCTAAAGTATAGAAGAAATTTTCTTACCTGGGAGCTTGCTACATTAAAGATAAGTCTAGATTCTATTTCTACAATCTCGTTTTACATACTATTACAAGCTAAATAAGTTAACTCGAGTTTTCTGTGTGGAAAAGGAAAATGCTCTATATTTTCTGATGAATCTTCTAGTTAAATACTGTTCCTCTATGGGCTACCACTGAGTATTTTATACTGATTTTAATTCCTTTCTGACAGCCAATTCTTCTCAACCTTGGTATTTATTTCACATTATGTTACGAGAAGCATTCAATCATTTGGATTGAAGTCAAAACCTTTGCAGTCAAAGGATTTAAGTTCAAACTTCAACTTGGCCACTTAGTACTTGTTTGAACTTTCTGGGCCTTAGTGTTTAATCAGTAAAAATCCTTTCAGCTTAAAATCTGTGATCTGGTGCTCCATCCAAAAATGGACACATCACCCAAAGGAGTATTCTCTTCATTTGTCTCTTACCTAGGCAAGCACAGACACCTTGCCACATTTTCTGACAGGTTGAATTTCTGCTCCTGATTTGGGGAAGGATGAGTCTCATACTCCCTAGTTACTGTTCTCAGACATGGGAGACTAAGAGGGAAAAAGACTAGAAAAGAAAGAGGCAAGCCATTTCACAGTTGACTTTTGAGAATATTCTATCAATAATCGGTCTCCTCCTGATTCTCAATAATTAATCACTATGAAGACTGCCCAAGTCACAGTCTGGCATTAAATTCATTAACTTGGTTCTTTAAATCAGGTGACTGGTTACATGTCAACTTTTCCATGAATTGTGCCTATCTGATGGACTATGTCTTGCAATCTCATCAAGTTGATTAAAGTACTTATTTAATGAAGTGGATATCTTCTGTTTCTCCTTCATTGTACTATATTTTAGTGACACACATTATCATAACATTTTCCTATTCCTTCCTTATTAAAAATTTCATACAGCAAATAATATTTCATAAAACAATAATAATATCAACACAACATAAAACTTCCAGAAATATTGACATTTATATATCTGTCAATCAGAAATAACCTATTATGTGTCAGGAATTATGCTAAGCACTGGGGATACAAGAACAAAGTATCAACTACTCTTTATTCAGATAAAGTTTACATCTAGTGAAAATGCAAATATATTTACAGCACATGTAAAATTAACAAATATAAATAAAGTGTAGATAAATAAATATAAAACATATATACATACACACATAAATGACTGTGTATTATACATATGTGTGTACATATATATATATTCATTTATAAATTTTAAAAGATAATATTGTACTTAACTTATGAGAGGTGAGAGTTAGAAATTCAGAATTGACAGTGCTTTAAGAAACAAATATGAATGAGTTTCAGTTATTTGAGTGTCTGATAGATGAATCTATAGTAGGATTTGGAGAAAACATAAATGATGATAGAAAGTCTACTTTAGGCAGTAGAAAAGTGGCTTTTGAGATCATGCATGAATTTTGGAATTTTTAAATGAAGTTACAAAAATCTTATAGCTAGGTATATGACTTTCTGAATTTTGTTCCGATTTCCTCATCTTTAAAGTAAAATTATTAGCCTGTTCCATCTCAAGCCTTTCCATAGAAAAAATTTGTTTGTGTTTTAAGTATTAACTAAGTATCATAGGCTAATGATGATCATTTCTAGAGTTTTGGGACATATTTTTGTACACAATAAGATACATAGACGCACATATGTATATGTGTATATATAGTTATAAACACACATATATCTATCTGAGCATGTGCATGTATATACATATATGTTTATATATGTTTCTCTCTCTTTATATATATATATATATATATTCATATACACATACATGCTTTGAGTGAATTAAGCAAATAATCTGACACTCTGCTTACATGGAATTAAACATTTTACCACTCAGTTTCTAAAAAGAACATTTTTATTTTATATTTTGAAATTAGGGAATTATCAGAGTTTGTAATTTTGAAAGACCCACAATTATTATTTGTTTGCAAACAGTGTCATGGGTATTTTTGTTTCTAACAATCTTCAGTTTTATTCTTTCAGGGTTTTACCTATTTTAGAAAATATGACAAGTATAATGAAAGGCTTTCACATTAAATTTGAATTTACAACACTATTTTCATTTTTGTTATATATAAAGCATTTAAAAATATGAAATCTGTTTTAAAATGATAGTTTCAACAGAAGCTTCAATACATTTAATTCACTTTGTTTGATATTTTGCATCTTTGAATTTGATCTGTTTGATTATATGAAAGTCTTTCTGCCTTTGTAAAGAAAGGGTGACCTCTGGGCAAGGACTTTATAGTGCTAAATAAATTCTCCTATAAGATAATTAAAGAGAAAAAAAAGTTCATCCAATTTGAGTGTGCAAGACATATTTATGGAAACATTGAACTGATTGATTTGGATTGAAGACAGATTGTTAAAGGGGAACAGGGACATATAGTTGAAGAAATAGGTTGGGGTGATGAATCTTTAATATCAAAATATAGAATTTGGGCTTCATGTAGTAAACCTGTAGTTCTTAAGGTGTGGCTCAGGGAGCCCCAAAGGTCCTTAATATACTTTTAGGGGGTCCATAGAGTCAAAATCATTTGTAATATTAGCACATTTGAATTTTTAGTATGATAAATTTTGGTAGATACAATCTACATAAATATTTTACAATTATTATACAGGTTATAATTGAAATAATCAAGAACTGCCTCATTTTTTTTTTTTTTTGCTGAGGAAATTGGGGCTAAATGACTTCCCCAGGGTCACATAGCTAGTTAAGGAGCATTCAAACAACATGGGCAGCCCTTTGGAGTTGCACTCTTTTCAGTGAAACTTGTCAGTTAAGATCAGAAAAAAAAAAAAAAAAAAAGACCTCATCGTATAGTAACTTCTTTTGCCAGATGATCTTCTGAACCTTTCTAAGACAATCCACATGAATGGAAGCTACTCAGTTTCCTGAAATGGCACTGGTACACTATCAAGTTTTCAGAGTCATACACTGATGAGGTGCTTGTAGACTTGCACTCTTGTAGACATTCTAATAGCTCTTCTCTCCCTCACTTTTTTGGAGCATCTCAAACACTGAGCTAGCTCTGATAATACAGTCATCAACCTCATCATCTTTACGTAAAAAACACTACCAGATAAATGTATGTACAGCATTAAGAATTTCTCCATAACAATTTCTCCATTTTATTTAACTGTGTATCCATGCCTGGATGAAGCAGGGCTGCCTGATGGAGAACCCATCAGGTTTGTTTGGTAATTATCAAGCCGAGAATATATCCACCATTATTGGCAAACAAAGTCACAAACCAACTTTCCCTTTACTTTAGTCTCAGCTTGTAGCTTTACAAGTTACACAATTGACTATTTTGGCAATGAATCAATGTCATTTTCATCCTATTAGAAGGCATCTAACACTGAAGACATCATGTTAAAATCCATGGCAACAAGCACCCAAAACTACTTCATCCCATTTGTACTGGGAAAGCACCTGAGCAGTGTTCATTATTCATAATCTTTGCAAGCAAGCTGTCATGAAATTGGGATACAATACTGATAATATCTCTGGGTATCCACATTTTGCCATGGACTTCAAAAACACTCATGACTGATAGTATCAATGGCTTTGGTCAGTGGATGAAAATTGTGCACAAATTCCTAGCATTTCTCCTGGAATTTTTGGGCAGCAAACACTATATTGACCATTCCTTTGCCTTTTCTGATGCCAAATTGACTCTCAGGTAGATGATCATCTTCTGGGTGAAGGAGAATCCTATTAAGGAGGACTCTGGTAAGAATCTTGCCAGCAATGACTGAGAGAGACTTCTCAAAACAACAACTAAAACAACAATAATAGCAGCAGCAGCAGCAATAGCAACAATCACAACAAAAATATATTTGTCATATAACAACCTATTTCATTTTCCTAGAATCTATGATAATGCTGCCCTCATAATCCCAATTTATAATCATTCACCATAAAAAGTTAATTTCATTTTTATGAAAGGCAATATGGAAGGCAACTCCCAAAAAGATATTCTCAAAACACAATTTAACTCTGTCATATATAATATATATATATATATATATATATATATATATATATATGTGTGTGTGTGTGTGTGTGTGTGTGTGTGTGTGTGTGTGTGTGTATATATATATATATATATATATATATATATATATATTCCCTTTTGCTTCTAACAAAAAAAAATGAAAGAAAATTTCCCCGATAGGAATTTCTAACTGTTTAGGGTCTGTCTTGGGCTTACCTTTCCAGACTAACAACACATTTTCCCTCTTTATGTACTTTACAGTTCAGCCAAATTAGATTATATCCTATTGTTCCCATGCACATTCCATCTTTCATTTTTGTTAATTGTCACAGCTATGACTCCATCACCACTATGACTCCATCCCTAGAATGTAGTCCCTTTCTACCTCTGTCTCTTAAAATCTCAAGCTTCTTTCCAAATTCATCTTATTTTTCATGTCTTGTCCCCTCAATTCCTAGTATCCTATCTTGAAATTATTATGTATTTATTCCGTGTATGTGTACCCTTTGTTCAATTTTTCTTTTGCACTAATAGCCTAACTTCCATAAAGCTCAAAGATTCTATGATTATAGAACATTTCCCCAGGCCTTTGCCTGTAACAGACAAACTTAATATTCTTACATACAGACATGCATGGATTAAACACACACACATATGTCTGTATGTATATATACACATACATTCATATGTGTACATACTATGTGAGGGAAGAGGAATAAGTGACAACAGAAATAAAAGACATGAAGATATTATTTAGTTGAGATCTACTCCATGAATGACCATTTGATGTTTGATACTTTAAATCGTATTTGCTTTTAGAACTGGAGAAAGTTCATTTGCTATAAGAATATTACATGTGGATATTTTGGATTTCAGATACATAAAAATTTAGAAAACAGGAAGAGAGGCTGTCAAGAATAATAACATGTTTGCTCAGGCAAGAACATGTCAGCTTTAAATCAAGTAGAAAGAAATGAAGAAAGAAGAACCAGAGACCTTAGAAAATCTTTCTTGCCATTTAATTTAGAAGGGATTTGTGTGTATGAGTGTGTGTTGAATTTCATCACATTTTTGCATCTTCTCTCACAACAAAATATTTGCTTCATTGCATCAATCAATCATCAAATACTTATTAATTTCCTATGGTGTGCTAAGCAAAATGATATAGTAAATTTTGGAAATACAAAGAAAAAAGGAACAATATTCCTATCACTTAAAGAACTTGCATTTAATTGAGGAAATAAAAAATATTTATTATGCAAAGTTTTAAAGAATAAATATAAAGTCAATGCAAGGTGTTTTAATATAAAGAGGTATTAGTAGATGCAATTGGTGGACATCTAGGTCTCACGTAGAAGGTAGTGCTTTGTCTGAGCACTGAAAAAAATATTGGATTATATATAGACAAGGTGAGAAAAGAGTACATTTCAGGAATGGGCATTGGCCCCTGCAAAAGCACTTAGGTAGGCAATGGGATGTCATAAATAAAGAACAATTTAAGATGGCCAGTCAAGACAGAATATAGAATGTATGGAAGGAAGTGATATATAAGAAATCTGGGAAGATAAAATGGGGTCAATCATGAAAATTGGAGGATATATTTAATAGAGTAAATTGAAGATTGAGGAGATATTTTGTTTTCAGTAGGTTAGTATCATGGTCAGACTTCACTGGCATCTGTGTGACAAATGGTTTAGAGTGGGGATAAACATGAAACAAAGAGTTCAATGCAGAACCATTCCTATAACCCAAGACAGAGTATAAGGATCTGCAGAGATGAACAGAGGATTCCTTTCCCCCTGTGGAATATCTGAGAATATTTACAAAAGTGTCATTTTCAAGGATGTAAATACATATATAATTATAAAAAAATTCATTTATAATGTGCGTCCATTGTCCTTTTGTTCACATACAGGATTCTTTTTCTTATTGAAAAGCAAAATATTCTAGCTAATAGAACACACGGCTTGGAATCAAGAAATCCCAAATTCAACTTCTACTTTGGACAATGAAGAGTCTTAATCAGTCTCATTTTTTTATCTATAAAGTAGAGAAAAGAAAGTATATAATGTCATGGAAATTGATTTTTAAGGATCAAAAGTAAATTGTGCTAAGGAACATGAAACTCTATGTCAGCTATAATTATTGTGATGACGATTTAGTGATATAATGAGCAGTGATTGCAAAATGGCAGTATATAATGAACTAGTTATAATGATGATGATATCCCTTTGTCTTTGATATATTTGATGGGCTCTTTATTATAATACCAGCCCATTCAATGTTTGGCCCTGTTCAAATGAAGGGAAGTAGCATACCTGGGTGCAAGGTTAATAACAAGGGATAAAACAAGTACCTTAATTTACAAATGAGTAGAATAAATAAAAGATGAACCTGTTTAGGAAGAACAAATAGCTCAATGAATAAAGCAATGGACCTAAAGTCAGGAAGATCTCAGATATTTACTAGCTATATGAGTCAGGGAAAATTGCTTTACCCTATTTGCCTCGGTGTCCACATCTGTAAAATGAGCTGGAGTAGAAAATGACAAAATACTCCATTGTCTTTCCAAGAAATCTCCAAATGGGGACATAGAGAGTTGGACATCACTGAAACAAAACAATAACAACAAAAGCAATTCATTTGAAGTTCTTATGAGTCATAAATATTCTGAGAATTTTTGTGAGTTGATTTTGAAAGAGAGTGACTAGTGTGATGGGATACAAGCCAGTGAGCTCAGACATTATGACAAGGCATCAGCCATCTTAGTTGATGCAGTTTCTTACATAGAACAAAATGAGATTCATGATGACATATAATTAGAAGGACTTGTGACAAATTAAAGTATGTACAGATATTCTGTTACTAGTTATGGTCTGCTAACTAAGAGGAGGAAAAGTCTCTTCAAACTGCTGATTTAAAGGAGTGAAGGTATTTTAAAAATACTAACTAATCAGAATGCCCTTATTCTCTCCAATGGAATTATTTCTGCCAACTGGTCTTCCAGTGAGAAGGGAAACATACTTTTAAGAAGAGGTCTCAGGACTTCTTCATCTGAGTTCTTCCTCTTGAGTAAAGAAGATCATAAACTACTATCCTATAAATTTCAAAATTTCAGAAAAGCAAATTACCAGAAGAATTGAAAGTAGAGTTTATACTAGGATTTGTGATGACCTAGATAACTCTGAGACCCTGAAGAGAGAGAAACAATTTTCAGTACTTAGCTTAACAATGGTGAAGAAAAAAAAATCATCTCTCAGCAATGTCACATTTTCATACGAACTTAGTGGCTTCAATGTCATGTAGAAATTACCTTAAATAAATTTAACTGGAGAAGGAACCAAGATGAAGTAAAGGTAGGGACTCACCTGAGCTCTCCCCAAACTCCTCCAATATGTTTAAATAATGACCCAAACAAATTTTGTTTGTTTAATATTGTTTATTTGTTTAATTTTGTTTAAAATTTGCTTAATATTTGTTTGTGAAAAAATTTCAGAATCCCAAAACAGACAAACAATTTTCCAGCCAAAAACAATTTAGAAAATCAGCAGGAAAGGTTTCTTGCATCAACATCTGAGGGAAGTACATTTATGGCACAGGCTCAGTCCCAGCAAACCAGGAGCTGACAATAAGGCTTCTGACTCAATGGCAGAAGTGATGGTTTACAAACCTTTCAGCCCAGAGACACCAAAGGTGACTTGGAAGGTCAGGAGGAAAGGTTTGTCTCACTAGGTAAGAGGACATTACAAAAATAATAAACTAGAAGTGGGCCTTGGGAGTCACTGAATTGGCAGTGGCAGCAGCAGCAGGGGTGATGGCTTCAGGAAGTCTCAGTCCACAGATGGTAAAGGGGTAAAAAACTGGTCTGAAGGAGGTCTCTTTACTAGCACTGAGGCAGGACTCTGTTGCTTTTCCCTTATTCTGATGCAGGACATAGTCATGGTTCATAGTCCTCTGGTGAGAAGCAGAAGTACCACACTAGAATTGACAGCCAGAGTGGAGAAAGGACCTTCCTCACACTTCCAGGACAGAAGTGAGTGCTTTTGGATACTCACAGACCAAAGCATAGGCCAGGAAAATACCAAACACATTTCTTCTTTATCATACCAACTTGGATGAAGTGAAAACTTACAAGTCCCTAGCAGGATTTCTGAAAACAGCTGAACAAAACTCTGAAGCTTGGGACATTGAACCATCTATCTTGGAAACAGAGCCTAACTTTACCTGGGAAAATGAACAAACAGAAAAAGATTCTGGTCATAGAAAGTTACTATGGTGACAAGGAAGATCAAAATACACACTCGGAAGACAGAGCTTCTATACCCAAAGTCTACAAGAAAAATAAGAATTGGTCTCAGACCAAGAAAGAGCTCAAAAGGAATTATGAAAATCAAGTGAGAGGTGAGAAAAAATTGGGAAGAGTGATGCAAAAAAAAATTACGAAAAGCCAATGAGAAGAATGCTTTAAAAAGCAAAATCCATCAAATGGCAAAGGAAGCACAAAAAGCTCACTGAAGGAAATAATTCTTAAAAATTAGATTGATCAAATGGAGAAATCAAGAAACAATAAAACAAAACTAAAAGAATGAAAAAGAAATAGAAAACAATGTGGATTATTTTATTGGAAAAACAACTGATCTGAAAAATGGATCCAGGAGAGATGATTTAAAAATCATATATGTATAAATAACTTTCTAACATAAACCCTTGCAAAACCTTATTTTCCAATTTTCCCTCTTTCTCCCCACACTCTTCCCTATATAGGAAGTAATTT
The DNA here is from genome assembly GCF_902635505.1 of Sarcophilus harrisii. Lineage (NCBI taxonomy): Eukaryota > Metazoa > Chordata > Mammalia > Dasyuromorphia > Dasyuridae > Sarcophilus > Sarcophilus harrisii. The sequence goes on along the minus strand of NC_045431.1, from coordinate 224,908,581 downwards.
AATATATATTAAACATGGTAAAATACATATTAAATCCAATTCATGCATACATATTTATAAAATTATCTTTCTGCACAAGAAAAATCAAATAAAAAATGAGAAAAAAATAACAAAAAGAGTGCTATGTTGTGATCCACACTCAGTTTCCACAGTCCTCTCTCTGGGTGTAGATGGCTCTCATCATCATAAGATCATTGAAATTGTCCTCAATCATCTCATTGTTCATATAATCTTCTTGTTGCCATGTACAATGATCTCCTTGTTCTGCTCATTTCACTCAGCATCAGTTCACATTAAGTCTCTCCAGGACTTTCTAAAATCATTCTCTCTGATAATTCTTATAGAACAATAATACTCCATAATATCCATACAACATAAATTATTCAACTATTCTCCACTGAGGGGCATCCACTCAGTTTCCAGTTTCTTGCCACTACAAACAGGGCTGCCACTAACATTTTTTCACATGTGAGTCCTTTCCCTCCTTCAAGATCTCTTTAGGATATAAGCCCAGTAGAAATACTATTGGATCAAAGGGTATACACAGTTTGATAGCACTTTGGTCATAGTTCCAAATAGCTCTTCAGTTTGATTGGACCTCTTCATAATTCTACCCACAATGTATCAGTATCCCAATTTCCCCACATCCCCTCAAACATTTGTCATTATTTTTTCTTGTCATCTTGGCCAATTTGAGTAATGGCTATTGTTGCCTTAATTTGCATTTCTCTGATCAATAATGATTTAGAGCATCTTTCACATGACTAGAAATAGTTTTAATTTCTTCATTTGAAAATCATCTGTTCATATGCTTTGGAGAATGGCTTAAATTACTATAAATTTGAGTCAATTCTTTACATATTGTAGAAATGAGGTCTTTATCAGAACCTTTGAATATAAAAATGTTTTGGCAGGTTAATGCTCCCCTTCTAATCTTGTCTGCATTAGTTTTGTTTGTACAAAAACTTTTTAACTTAATATAATCAAAATTATGTATTTTGTGTTCAGTAATGAACTCCCGTCTTTTTTTTTGCCACAAATTCCTTTCTTCTCTACAGATCTGAGTGGCAAACTATCCTTTATTCTTCGAATTTGCTAATAATTTCACTCTTTGTGATGAATCCATTTCAACCTCATCTTGGTATAAGTTATTAGGTATGGGTCAGTGCTTAGTTCCAGCCATACTAGTTTCCAATTTTCCCATCAGGTTTTGTCAAATAGTGATTTTTTTATTCCAAAAGATGGGGTCTTTGGGTTTGTGAAAATTTGACTATCTAATACAGATCTCAGGAAAAGCATAAAGGAGTAATCAGGAAAATCAAAAGGAACTTAATAAGTTCAATATTTTATATATTTCTAGATGGGAGGATGATTCTTGTAACTCAAAAGAATTTTTTATTAGGACAATTAGAAGGAGTATATATAGAGAGATGTGAGTTGAATATGAAAGTATATTTAAAATATTAAATTAAGGGGTGAGAATGTATTAGGGAAAAGGAAAAGGTAGAGTGGAATGGCATAAATTATCTGCCTTAAAAAAGACAAGAAAATCTTTTATAGTGGAGGGAAAAAGGGAGAGGTGAGCAGAAATGAGTGAACCTTACTCTCATCAGAACCGGCTCAAAGAAGAAATAACATACACATTCAATATAGGTATGGGCATGGAAATCTATTTTACATTTCTGGAAAGAAGAAAGCAAAGGGGATATTGGAAGGAAAGAGGGTAATGGAAGGGAGGACATATTGGGCAAAAGAGTGGTCAAAAGAAAAATATTTTTAAGGAGAAACAGGGTAAAGAGAGAGAGAAAAAAGAATAAATGGAGAGGGAAAAATACAATTAGCATTAGTAATTGTGAAAAGAATTTTGAAGCAAACTTCTCTGGTGAAGGCCTTGTTTATCAAACATATAGGTGAATGAATCAAATTTATAAAATAAAAACAAAACAAAACTATAAATCTCCAGTTGATAAATGATCAAAATATATGAAGTTTTCAGATTAATTAAGATCCTTATAGTCATATGAAAAAATACTCTAACTCACTATTGATTGGAGAAATTCAACTTGAACCAATTCTGAGATACTACTTCATACCACCAGATTGGCTGGTGGAACAAAAGGAGAAGATGACAAACATTGGAGGAAATACGTGAAAAATGAGACTTAGATGCATTGTTGTTAGAATTGTGAAGTATTTTAGCCATCCTGTAGGGCAGTTTGAAACTATATCCAAAGGGCTATAAAATCATGCTTGCCCTTTGGTCTAGAAATATCATTGCTAGGCATGTATCCCAAAAGAATATAAAAAAAGGGAAAATAACCTATGGGTATAAAAACTATTTATATTATCTCTTTTGTCAGGGAAAAACATTGGAAATTAAGGGAATACATTGGTTCGGGAATGACCTAACCATGGTATGGTATGTGTTTGTTATAGAATATCATTATTCCATGGGAAATAATGAGCAAGATGCTATCATAAAAACCCACAAAGTCTAACCCTTTCCTAATCAACAATAATTGCTTTAAGCAAATCTCATATAATATGACTTTGTGGCTCTTAATCATATTAGTTGTCTTTCATTGGATTATCATTGATTAAGCCATATTTTTCCCCAAATGGCATTGCAAGAATTGAACACAATATTCTGGGCAGCGTAGAGCAGAAAAAGACTGCCCTTATGTAGTCCTAGATATTATTCCATTGCTATTTTGCAGTTTTATCTTACATTTCAAGATCCCATTTGCTGTTTTCTTTACAGAGATGCTGAAGTGATTTGCCATTTCTTTCTCTAGCTCATTTTACAAATGAGGAAACTGTGGTAAATAGAGTTAGGTGACTCCCAGAATAACACAACTAGTAATTGTCTGAGACCACATTTGAACTCAGGAAGAAAAATCTTCCTGATTCCAGTCCCAGCACTCTAGTCAGTGAATAACTGACTCCATTCCTCCCATACTTTACTTATTTCGTAATACATCCATTGACCAAAATGACTTCCTTTACTGTTGAGAAATGTGTTTCCCATCCAGAAAAATGTCCAGATAAAGTTTTGAAGAAATGCTTTCTAGGCATGTTTCTTAATTATTATACTTGTGGTATTAATAATTGGCTCAAAGAAGAAATAATATTTTAATCTAATAAGATTTCTCATCCATTAAAATGGAATATTAATATTTGCAGTATTTACTTCTTGTGATTATTACTAGGAAAATGTTTTGTAGTACATTGTCCCAGAGGAAATTTGAGCTATTGTCATCATTTTTGATTTAAAAATATTTTTGTCTTTATAAATCCCAACTGCAGATGGCTCTTTCCTTTTTCGGGGGTGGGGTAGAAATTTAGACTAATTTATCTGAACAACTGTTTTCCTTTGGATGCCAGTGAGAATTAATGGAAATGAATCAAAGTAAATTATTCAACCAATGTTTTCTCTTGCAAATTCCCATAAATAGGAGAGATTTTGAAAAAAAAAAAAGGAAATTGTGATGAGATTGCAAAGAGATGTCAATGGATAGAAAATGATGTGCCTTTGATATAGTTTTAAGATATAAAATATTTTTCATTTTTTGGTTTGGAGAAATTACCCAGTTATTTCAATTTTGCACTGATCTTGATTTAACAGATTTAAATCAAACTGTAAGCTTTTGAATCCTGTCATTCCATTCTCTGGTGTGAGCAGAGCGCAAATGTTTTCCCACTTTGTTGAAAAAGTGTACATACTCTTCTGAAAGATTTACACTTTGCTTCACCTCTTGGATTGGAAAATACAAAAAGCTATTTGCAAAAGGATTGAAGATATCTGAAATATGCTGATAGTTTCTTTTTAGTAGCTTGTTTTAAATTCAGGTCAGAAAGCTTCTATGATATTGGAACTGAACACAACAACAATGTTTTGACATTGGATATCCTGGAATGAACCATGGCTCATTCATAACAAAAGATGCTTTGATTGAAACAAGCATGAAACACATTGGATAAAATCAGTTCAAAAGAGAAGTCAGTTGTCCCTGGGGCAAAAATATAGAGCTTCCTAATGCTATCGGGACAGAGTTAAAATCATCAATGATTATATCTTCATGTGATATAACTATTTAAGTAGTCAATCAACCAATATTACATGCTACCTACTTACAACAACCTTTAAAATTTAAATAGGAGATACCTCTAGAATTTGAGGACAAGGTCAAAAATTAATTCACTGTTGATGAGGATAGGGTATTCTCCACATATTATAAATAATTCTTAATTTAAAAAATTAATGATATTTGTATTGAAGCATAAGTCCTTCAAGATCCAACTGTACTAGAAATTTCCAAATAAGTGGGGAAGCTAGGTGGTGGAGTGGTTAGAGCACCAGCCCTGAAGTCAGGAGAACCTGAGATCAAATCTGGCCTCAGACACTTAACACTTCCTAATTGTGAGACCCTGCGACAGTCACTTAACCCCAATTGCCTCAACAAATAATAATAATAATAATAAATGAAATTTCCAAATAAGTACCTTAAATATATCTAAAAATTGACTTGTCTAAAACCAAACTCATAATCCTTCCCTAAAATCTTCACCTCTTCATAACATTCTTTGGTTTTTCAAATTCATGAATATCCTTCCACTCACATAATTTAGCTATCTTAAACTTATCTTTGACACCAGTTTAGAATGTCATAATGTATCATCTGGAATATTGCAATGATCTCCTAATCAGTCTCCATGACTCAAATCTTTTTCCTTTTTAAACTGTCATTCACAATCTGCTAAAGCAAAGTTTCTTAAACTGTGGGTCATGATCCAATATGGAGTTGTGTGACTGAATTTGAAGTTCGCAAAAATCTTGACTACAGTAAAAGATTTCTAATGCAATTACCAAAAATCAACTCCAAATCAAACATATAATGATTCTGAAGTATTTCTGGTATCATGATTTGCATTTCATTGCATGTCTTTACTGCAGTTTTGACTTTGAACATACAACATGTGAACTTTGTGCTTAACATTCATGAATACTGTCAGAAATATCATGGGTCACATTAACATTTCTTAGGGGAATAGACATGGGTAGAAAAAAATTTAAGAAGCACTATGCTAAAGAAATATTCCAAAAGTAAACCACTGACTATATAACACTTCCAGTCAAGAACTCTAGTGTCTTCCTTTTATTTATTTCTAATACACCAAACAAACCAAGACACAGCTGAGCTTCCAAGGCATATGAAATTGGATGCTACTTTATCTATGGTTCAGAAAGAAGAAAATTCCCAAAGATAGATACTTCTATTAACCAGAAACCAGAGAGAAGACAATATGTAAGTCTATATACCTTTTTCTTGAGTGTAAAATTTATTATTTACTGTCATTATTTACATGTCATATACTTGGGAAGTTGGGGTGGTCTTTCAGGGTAAGTTGTAACTACTAATTCCCAGACCACTACTCCATCATCTTAATTTTTTTTAATTTTATATATTTTTATTAAGATGCTTTTAAAGAGATCAGCAATAAATTTCATCCTTTTTCATTATAAAGTTGTTCCTACCTGAACAATTGTTTTGAAAATCCAAAGACTGTTTTTATGTATTACCTATTCCCACATCTATTTTATCAGAAACCTCATAGCCCTTCTCAGATTGTCCCTCACTCACCCTCATCTGGGAAAGCTCAGTAGTTCAATAAACCCACAGGTTTAGCTTCTCTTTTTATTATTGAATTGCTGGTTGGTTTCATTCCCAGCTGAACACGTAAGTGACAGACAGTCATGGTGAAGGTAATAAGGATATCTTGATTCTAAACCAAAGTAAACAGGCTGTCATAAAAATGTGGAATTGAATAGATTACAAACTAAACTCTCTCTCTGAAAGCAATTATTTCTGAACCTCAAATCTAATAATCTGTAATTCTGAAAGCCAAGGGAAGTAATCATTTGTTGCCCAATCAATTTAAAGCAGAAATCTGCATGATGGTGCAGATAACAGTAGAGAAAAATATTTCTTTACACTGGCACAAATAATACACATCTATTCTAATACTTATTGAATCTCAATTTCTTACAACAATAGCACATTATACAATCATCCGTATCATTATATAATAACTACGTGGGCAAATACGAGTATGTTCTGGTGCATTGGTACAAAGAGAACATAACAAGGAAAGAAAAATGCTTTTCCAAAGGAAAAGCATTCAAGGCAGGAACTTGCTAAGAGGATATTTAACTCTTTACCTGACTTTCCTCTTCTTCTTAGGAACCTGACAAATTTGGAGGGAAATCTAAATCTGATATGGAATATTTGTTTATTACTTTAAAAGAAACTTTCTTAGAAATACACACAGAGACATTTGTTACATGCAATAATTATTTCTTTAATAATGTCATAATTGATGAATAAAAATGGAGGAAAATCTAGAAAGAAAGTCAATTGGGGAAATTAATTATAAAAATATCTGATAATGATGTATATAGAAAAAATGTAAGATTAATGTGTAGTCAGACATCTTCCAATACAGAAGTAGTCAAATGATATGAAGCAAGATTCTGAAAAAAGGAGATAAAAATTATCCAAAATTAATGACAACATAATCCAAATCCCTATTAATAAGATGTGAGAATTAGAACAATCCTTCAGTTTTCCTCATATCTATCAAAATGAGATGATTTTTAAAAATAATAGTCATTATTAGATATGCTATAGAGAAGTCTACTTTTAGGGTCAGAGTTAAAGCAACAAATAAAATATTGACTGTTTTTTTTTTTTTAGCATTTAACCATCTACTAAATTAAGGGACTTTAAAAAGACATATATTGAAATTACTATTATTATTCTAAATAAATAATCAGAGTTTGAACTTGCTTTATGTGAATATCTCTTTAGAATAATAACAAAGGCAACAATAAAAAAAATCCTTACAGCTTTTTTTACTTTAATCAAAATAAAAAATGTGTTTTGTGTTCCTTTACTGTTGATATAGTATATAATAGACTTCCTCTTGTTTATGAGTTTTATTTATATTGTTCAATTTTTCTTTCCCTATCTTCTTTATTACTACAAAACATGCTATATACCATATATAACATATTTGTTTTCAAATAACCCATTGTGTACCTTTATATTTACATGTTTATAGATGAACCATTATCGATTGTCTTTGACCTTTGATGTCTCAGCAGAATTATATCCCCATATCTATCACTAACCAATTATTTTACCACTGGGGAATTCTTTAACCTCTTTGAGCTTTGGTTTCCTCATCTGTGAAATAAATGGCTTTAGTTAGTGGAACTTGAATTTTCCTTCTCATCCTAATATCTATCTATATCTATATCTATCTATCTATATATGTGTGTAGCTATATATTTATATATATTTTGTATATGTATATATGTACATATACATGCATATATGTTAAGGTTATGCCTTTAAGGTAAATAGAGTGAAGAATGACATCCCTTGATATTGGATCATGGAAGCTTAGAGTTGGATGAACCTGAGAGTTCAATTATACCAATCTTTTTCCTGCATTTTGGTATCTCATAAAACATCCTTAAAAAGTGGTTATTTGATTGAATGTATTTTATTAATGGAGGACACAACATTATGAGCTTACTCTATGTTGGATAATTCTCATTATTAGAAAATTCTTTCTTTTATTGAAATAAAATTAATGATTCTATAAATTCTAAACAATGGTTTATAGCTGCCTGAAAGATTTCCATATTGCAAATCAATAAATATTTTAAAATAGTCATTGTAACCCCAAATCTAATCTTTGCATTGAACATCTTCAGAAACCCAAAATAATGCACTTAACCTTAACCCCAGGTTGTATATTTTTATGTAAGTATGGTATGTTATGGTATGTATGTAAATATATGCAAATATATGCTACATCACATGCAAATTATATGTATATATGTACATGTGCAGACTTTGAGAGATAAAGGAGGAGAGAAAGGGCTGGAATTATTATGCTTTACAAAGTCATGGATGATGAAGAATAGGACATGAATAAATGACTGACCAACAATAACATATGTATATATTAATACACATATATATTGGAATAATCTTTGCCAACTTTTCCTATAAATGGCACATTTTAATAGTGTTTCACTCTGGTCCCAGAAAAAAAGGAAAATTGGAATCTAAGAGCTATGGAATAGAACAATGAATTCTACTTTCATGATACATGATAGATTAAAGATACTCAACATGTTTGAACAAGACTATCTTCTCCTTTGTTCTAGAAATGCAATGTTATTTCATCTGATTCTTAGTTTTGTAATTATGAGTACTCATTTAAAATCCTTATGAGTTGTTGTGTTGAAATAAAAGCATCATCTGGTTTCATCCTTTCTTGAATATACCTAAGACAATCCTGAGATAATAACCAAAATTCCATTGCTAGAACCATATCAAAAATCGTTAGAGATTTTTAGTACTTGTCAAAATATGTACTCTGTTTCTATAGGCTTTAAGAATCCATGAGTAGAAGATTGTAGATAGCTTTATTAGTACAACCAAAAGTTATTTTCCCAATATTTTGAACTAATTAATAATGATCTGGCTATGAAATCCACATTCAGTAATTCTAAGTAAAGTTATTTTTCTATCTCAAAACATGAGAGAAGATGTTAAATAATATCGGATTAAGGGATCTCAATGTTAGAAGGGACATAATAATTCAACTACTTTCACTAAATCAATAAAATAAAAATCAATCAACAAATATTTGCAATGGGCTTACTAAGTGCCAGACATTTCCATAAATAGTGGGATATAAAAATACAAATGAAACACTTTCTTGCCTCTAGTAATCGACATTCTGATAAGACACCATGAATATATAGTTATATTAATGTAACTCAGGATAGTTTACTTAGAATATTACTTGAAAAGGCATAGTAGCAAATACATAGATATAGGTGTAGATATACCTACGTAGGTATAGATATACAATCTAAAACTCAAACATCTGAAACTAAAAGGACAAAGAACAACCAAAAGATTTGTTTCTTTCAGTTGAAAGAAATGAGAGTTTAGAAGGAAAAAAATGGCTGGATCAATAAAACTAGATATTTTCAAAACATGTCCATCCTAACTTATACGTTTTCCTCAGTATGAAATTTGACATCCAAAAGTAGAAAACTTGGTTGTTTTGTTTTTTTTTTTTTTTTTTGGTTGTTTTTTGCACACTCTTTTTCCTATATTCAGAACAGTTGTCTAGGATCTCTGAAGAGACAAAAACAATGTCTTCTCATTTGTTTCCCCAATGCCATAAACTAAAGTTTCCAAATAGACAATGCTACATTATTCCATATATATTATCAGAAATCACAATCAACTCCAAAAAGATAAAATTTTATAAACTTTATAGAAAAAAAGTTATTTACCTCAGATTATAACAAAATATACATTTTATACTTTAGCAAGTTTATCTTCCTCCTTGCTTTGTCTGCCTTATAGGTTCTTTCTCAATCTAAAAGCAGAAGAAAATTTAAAGACAAAGAAAACTTTCTTACATCTAGAACATAAACATGGTTCCCATTGAGATTTCCAAGCTACATGGAGCTCATCCCACAGGGATCTGGCACCTTGGGTCATCCATCGCCCTTTCCTTGAGTGAGAAAATGGTCCAAAAGTACTCTTCCAAAGATTCCAGAGTAATAAAACCATTCAACGAAATCTGCAAAAGAAGTGTCTCTGTGTACATAGGGATAAATCAGAAGAAAAAAGTGTCCCTTTTCACACAGGACAAATTAAAAGTCTCTAGGATTCCCTCTAGTATAGATGAACCCCAGAGAGTTCCAGGCAATTTTCTCCAGATCCCTTATCCACAAAAGTACCCAAATTCCCTGAAAAATTTGTGTAACTGCTAGAGCAAACGAAATCAAATTGCAAACCTATTCTACAGAATAAGAAAAAGAGAAGGCTCAGTTAGAAAAGTGGCAAAAACATGAACTACTTATGGATTTAAGGCATAAGCATTATTGCTGAAACAAATTGCTGAGGTATTTTGTTTTCACACAGAGTAAACGATCTAGGTTCTCTTTAAAGGGAAAAAAATGGGTATTTCTACCAGTCTATAGCAAACTAATGATTTCAGATTTCTTATGAAAATCTTAATATTTGTATTTAAGTGGGACTCAATATAGAATATAGCAATATATCACTTTTTATATCAAATTCATTAATACAAGATTATCAATATTGGAACAAACAATAAAATAATGAAAAGCTTGCAAAATTATACTCACAGACTTTACTTGTAAGGGAAAGCAAACTGGGGGAGAATGATTACAGATTAAAAATTTCCTCCAAATTTATCTAGAATGAAGGTATAGGTTATCTCAAAAATCCAGTCTCTGGCAGAGATTCTTTAGAGATCTCCTCTTAAGCAAAGGGCCTAAATCTATCATGCATGAAAAACAACATAAAACATAGGAGGTTTTATAAAGAATGTTTACTTTGGGGGTTATAATAGACTTGTAAGGAGTAAGCAGTAAATCACTGTAACTCTCTCATATTCATCTTCCACTTTAACTCTCTCATATTTATCTCCAAACAATGATAAAATAATACCCCAAAATAAATCCTAGAGCAGCAAACCAGCAAAAATGGGGTAAAATAATCGTTAATCCCAGGGAATTTGGCAGGAAAGGTCTGCCTTATTCAGATAAGAGGGAAGATGCAGTATAGGACATGGAGCATTCCAGCAAACTCACCTCAATATAGTAGCAATAGATCCTGACCCCTAGTGTGATGGAGCAGGCAAGCATCAATATTAGGATCTATCCTTTCACCCCATGTTCCTCAGCATAGGCAGGGTAATGGAAAGACTCCAGCTCTGAGAACCACTTCATGCTTTAGCATAATCTTAAACAAACTAACAACCTCCGGCAGCCAGACCTCTATATGCTTCAATCTAGCCCCCAGATAAACAGAGGAACAAACCCCACCAGATTCAGGACATCCCAGACACTATCACTAAGACCCTGCCTCAGTATCACACAAATTGGCAGATATCTATGACCTTCACCAGCATTAATCAGTTCCCACTCCCACCTTCTCAACATTGCACTAGATACTAAGGTCTCCCTTGGACTTCAAGGCAACATTAGTGCAGCATCGTGAACAGCCAGGACATATAGTCCCTGGCATAAGAATCTTAAGACACTGTTCCTTCCACTATGGAAGCAAAGTTCAATTTGAAAAGAAAGAGAAAAACAGTTAAAATGATTAGCAAATATAGAAAGTTATTTTGGTGACAGGGAAGACTAAATCACAAACTCAGAAGACAACAGTGTCGAAAACGCAAAGAAAAATCAGAAGTGGATTCAAGCCTAGAAAGAACTTATGGAAAAACTAAAAAGTAGCTTAAAATTGTATTAGAGAAATACAAGAAAAATTGAAAAAAGATAATGATGTAAGAAAATTATGGAAAACAAAATTCACAAAAAGTGTCAAGATCTTGGAAAAAAGATAACAATTGCATAAATAGTCCAACTGGCTGAAGGAAAAAGAAGATAGAAAAATCCACTTGCAGGGGTAAGAGGGTTGGGGGAAGAAACACAACTTCTTAAAAATTGCAATTCGCCAATAGAAAAAAAAACTGCAAAAATTAACTGAGGAAAACAACTCCTTAAGCTAGAATTGAATCAATAGAAGTTAATGATTCTAAGAGAGATCACAAATCAAACACATTCAAAAGAATGAAAAAAATAGAAAAAATAGAAAAAAATAGAAAAAAAAATGAAAATATTCATAGAAAAACCAACTAACCTGGAAAATAGGTGGTGGAAGACAACATCAGAAGCATTGGACTACTTGAAAGCCATATTCAAAAAATCCTTGACAAAATCTTTAGACAAATTGTCAAAGAAAAGTGGCCTGATATCCTGGAACCAAAGGGCAAAATAGATATTGAAATAATCTACTGATTACCCTAGAAAAGAGATTACAAAATAAACACTTAAAGGAACATTCAAATTATAGAACTATGAGGTTAAGGAAAAAATATTGCAAGTAGCCAAAAAGAAGTAATTGAAATATTAGGAAGCCACAATCAGAATTTCACAGGATTTAGCAGTTGCAATATTAAAAGACAAGAGGCTATTTCAGAAAGCAAAAAAACTTAGGATTACCAAAAATATCACTTAACTAGTAAAACTGAACATAACACATCAAGAGAAAAATGATCATTCAGTGAAATCAAAGAATTTTAAGCTTTCATAAGCAGAAAATTAAATAAAACTAAATTAATCAAAATTTAATCTCAGACATCAAGATCCAAGAGAAGCACAAACAAGTACAAAAGCAAAAGCAAATATAAGTATTCAGTAGAGCCAAATTATTTACATCCCCACATTACATGTGGGGGAGAAAAAAAAAGAAGCATACTAGGTGCAGAAGGAAGAGAGAAATAAAATGGGGTATATTTTTCACATGAAGATCCTTGAAAGACCTATTAGAGCAAAGGCAAAGATAAGAAGGTGGATGATGGGTATTATTTGAAGTTTACTTTCATCATTATTGGCTCAAATAGAGAACGATATTCACACAATAGAATATAGATTACAGGGAAGCAGGAGGGGAAGAGATTAATTTACTAGGTGGTGATGGAACTGAAGCAGGAAGGACAAATTGGGGGAGGTGATAGAAACAAAATGTTAGTGATATGGGAAAGTGTGAAAGAAAAGAGAGGACAAGTAGGAAGAAAAATAGAATAGAAAAAAATGCAGTTAGTAATCAGTACTGTGAAGGAGAATGGAATTAACTCTTCCATAAAATGGAAAGAGGTAGCACAGTGAATTAAAAACCAGAATCCTACAATATATTATTTACCAAAAAAATATACATGAAGCAGAGAGACACACAGAGTAAAGATAAGGAATTGGAGCAGAATCTATTATGCTTAAGCTGAAGAAAAAAAAAAGCAGGAATAATAAATCCTCATCTCAGAAAAAGTAAAAATAGATTTAATTAAATGAGTTAAGGAATAAAACTGATGTTTCCATGAAATGTACCATAGATAATGAAGCAATATCATATATGCACCAAATAGTATAGCATTTAAATGCTTAAAGAAATTAAGTGAGTTAAAAAATAGAAAACAAAACTATACTCTTGGGGGACCTTAACTATATCCTTTCAGATAGAGAAAACATTGTTCAATGGATCAGCAACATTGTGTGATGACTAACTATGAATGACTCAGCTCTTTTCAGCAATACAATGATGCAAGACAAGTATAAATCATTCAGGAAGGAAAATTCAATCCATATCCAAATAAAGTACTGATGGAATTTAAGTACAGATCGAAGCATATTTTTTCATATTTTATTCTTTTTCATGTTTTTCCCTTTTGATCTATTTATTCTTTCCCAACTATAGCTAATAAGGAAATATATTTTACATGATATCATATTTATAGTTTATATGAAATTTCTTTCCATTTTCAAAACAGAGAAGGGGAAGAAAAGAAAGAGAAAATTCAGAACTCAAATTCTTGTAAAAATAAATGCAAAAATTGTCTTAAGTAATTAAGAAAATTCAGATAGTATTTTTAAAAAGAAGGTATAATATACAAATATATTCTCATAAGAATATATGTATATATAAATAGACATATAATATATATATATATAATATACACACAAACACATACATACAGAAATAGAGGGAAAGAGAAGGGCAAAGGAAAGGGTCACCAAAACATAACACAACATGGCATATAAGTCAACAAATAGTTATCACCAATTATGTGCCAGTTATTGTTTTTGTAAACATATTTGTCCATGTACATACTGTCACAAAAGGGGGATTGTCCCTGTCCCTGTCTTTGTGGTTCATTATAAAAGGTCACTGATTGTTTTCTCAATGATTTCCAACACTACAGAGTCATTGTTTACCAGTCGAAGCAAACATTTCATTTTAAGGGGGTTATAAATATTATAAATGCTTGTTTTGCCTTGATATATTAAGTTAGAGCTTAGTTTTCTATTATTTCTACTTAGTACTCCTAGGTTTTCACTTTAGGGCAAAATCAAAGTGATCCAGCCCCTCCTCTTCAGTATGATTATTTTCCAAATACTTGAAGAAAGGAGGAAGATACAGAACATGGAAAAAATAAATGACTATTAAACATTTCTGAAAGAGAGGAGATCAGGTTATTGACTCTCGGAGACATAAAACAATAAAAAATAGTCAAAATGGGGGGAAATAGAAGAAAGTTTGAAACAGAATAAACAAGTGATTTTGAAAATAAATTAAGGAGAAATCATTTAAGAGTTATTTGACTAGCTAAAAGGCATTATTCAAAATTATCTAGATATCATATTTCAAGAAACTATAAAGGAAAAGTATTGAAAGTGGTCTTAATCATCTCAATGTTGAAAAGAGCCACATCCATCAGAATTGATCATAGTATAGTCTTTCTGCTACCATGTACAGTTATCTCCTGGTTCTACTCACTTTATGTAGCATCAGTTCATGTGAGTCTCTCTAGGCTTTTCTAAAATCTCTTGCTGTTCATTTTTTGTAAAACAATAATATTCCATAACATACATATAGCATAACTTATTCAGCCATTCCTAAACTGATGTGCATCCACTCAGTTTCCAGATCCTTGTCACTACAAAAAGGGCTGCCACAAACATTTTTTGCACATGTAAGTCCTTTTTCCTCTTTTATGATCTCTTTGGAATTCAGACCCTGTAGATACACTGCTGAATCAAAGGGTATGTACAGTTTGATAGCTCTTTGGTCATAGTTTTTTTTGCCTTTCAGAATATCAGATCCTAGGCCCTTTGATCCTTTAAAGTGGAAGCTGCTAGGTCCTGAATAATCATGATTGCAGCTCCTTGATATTTGAATTGTTTCTTTCTGGCTGCTTGCAATATTTTCTCCTTGATTTGATAATTATAAAATTTATCTACGATATTACTTCGAGTTTTTATTTTGGGATCTCTTTCAGGAGATGATCGCTGAATTCTTTCAATAACTATTTTACCCTATGTTTCTAGGACATCAGGGCAGTTTTCCTTGATGAATTACCAAAAGATGATGTTTAGGCTCTTTTTTTTTAAAATCATGGTTTTCAGGAAGAACAATTTTTCTTAGATTGTTTCTTCTAGATCTATTTTCCAGGTCATTTGTTTTTTTAAGGAGGTATTTTACATTTTCTTCTATTTTTTCCACTTGTTCTGCATTTTATTTGGCTAATTCTTGATGTCTCATTGAGTCATTCACTTCCATTTGTTCAATTCTAACTATTAGTGAATTGTTTTTTCACATAGATTTTTTATCTTCTTTTTTGCATTTGGCCAATTAAACTTTTAAAATTAGTTGTTTTGTTCATTTTTTTTCTGTTTCACAATTTCTGTTTGTTCAAGTTGGTTTCTTTTTTCAAATCTATTTTGTAAGGAGATATAGTATTTTTCCATTTCATTAAATCTATTTTCTAAGGAGTTTTCTTCAGATAATTTATGTATTTTCTTTTCCAAACTCTTCTGCAAGGTTCTCATTTCCTTTCCTTATTTTTCTTCTAATTCTCTTTTAAGATCCTCTTTGAATTCTTGCAAGAGAACCTTTGTGAAAAGGTGACCAAGTAATATCACCCTTTGGGATTTTATTTGGAGATGATTTGCATTTAGTGTCCCCAGAGTTTGAGGTCTCTTCATCTCTTTTTCCATAAAAGCTATCTGTGCTGGGAGTTTTTTTTTTTCTTTTTGGGTCATTTTTTTTTAATTGAGGTCTGCTCTTAAGGTAAAGGGGAAATTGTTCCAAGGTTCCTCTTCAGGCAACAGTGGCTTTTTTGCTGCCCTAAGTGGGTCTGGCTGGCTTTCTTCCTGTGCTGGGTGGACATGGCCAACTTCTACATTATTCTTGGATTCAGCAGCTCACTATTTGCCTTTTATATTTGCGTTGGATGTCTCACAGCTAATTTGCTGAGCCACTGACTTCTGAACCAGGACAGAATAGCTAAAGCTGCTCTACTTTGGCTAAGGGCCTCCAAGTAGTTTCCCTAGTAGGCAGATGCCACACCAGCCTGACTCACTGTGCTGTAGGTCTGTGCTCAACCACCTTCCCTCCCATCCTTGGTCTTTCCTCCACACCATTGCTTAATTAAAACAAACATTTTCTGAAATTCTTCCAAAATATCTTCTGTTGGAAATCTATTCCCCTCCAAATATTTGTAGGTTCTGTCACTCCAAAACCAGTGCAGAAGTTTGATCTGATCTTGATCTGAGGATGCCAGGAAGAGCTCAGATGAAGACCTGTCTGCTCTCCACCATATTGGTTCTGCCTCCTCTTTTTCTTTTTTTTTTAATTGTACCTTAAACCATGCAAGTTAATCTACATGTGATATCTCTTAATGAACCTATGAGACAGGTGCTATTACTGTCATCATATTATAGATGAGGAAACTGAACTTGAGTGGTTGTGTTGTGACAAGATCACACTGTAAGTATCTGATGCAGGATTTGAATTCAAGCCTTCATCACTCTAAGACCAATGCATTATATACAGTGTACCATCAAACTTCTTCAATTGATGAGGTCCAAAAATGAGATTTTAGACTACAGCCTAAGCATCTGGTTCTTAAAATATTCATATAATTGTAACTCACATGAATTTTTAAAGTAATTCCCTCAAGCCTCTACTTGGCTTTGTGACTTTAAATATATATTTGAAAAGAGTAAAAACTAAACTCTATTTTCAACAGGTGAAAACTGAAACCATAGGTATGCCAAAAAAAGGAAATGGGATTTTAGTTCAGCTACAAATATCATCATTTGCGTATGTGAATATGTGTATATGTGTGTGAATGAGTATATGTGTTTACAAGAGCATCATAGCAACAGCATTTGTTGCCCAAGAGGTTCTTATTGCTGTATTTTTAAAAAAATATATCTTGGTAAAGGAATTGAAAACTGTGCATGTCCCCACAGGGGCTGCAATTTTACTTTTTCAATTGTATAGTGCTTGAAATGAAACATTTCTATAATGTTCTTTAGCTCGTTTAAGTTGTACTCTAAGGAACAGAGAATACTAAGAACTTAACCCAACATGAGGAAGTATGCATTTGTCTGAAAGTCAGATGTGAGGAAAGGAAATTCAGAAAAAAGCCATCAGGAAAAGGTTCTATTTAATACATTGATTTCACTAATTGTGGTTCACTTGAAAATAAGCCTATTTTGTGAAAGGCTTCTATGAGAAAATTGAATGTTATTAAATCTATCACCCCTGATTTTCATTATTAAAGGGATTGGGTTAAAGAGATAATCATGCTGGTCACAATGATAATGGGAAATTATTGCCTGATAGGGAAGTAGAAGGAGTAAAGTTGAAGAATTGTGGGGATGAAGTACAAATTGGGGTGTGTAATTGCTGGGGTTCTAGGGAAAGAAAAGTAGGAATATTTGAAAATACACAAGATTATCCATCCTGACTTGAATGATATTGAAAGCGAAAGAAACTTGGGTTTTATAAATAAGGGAAATGAGCACTTTATGCATTGTTTTAATAATGCAGCAGAGACAGAATGGTAGAATAGATAGAGAGCCTACCTTGAAGCTGGGACCATCTGGCCTTAAGTTTCATCTCTAATGTGTACTGGAAATAAACTCTTAAATACTATAGCAATAGTCTAGGTATGATGTAATGAGTGGGTGCACTAAGTTTTGAGATGTGTCAGAGAAGATAAGGGGATTTATATAAGAGCTTTTATTAAGTATAAAGGTAGAATTAACAGAACTTGACAAGTGATTGGATACAAAGCAGAGGAGAGTTTAAGACATTTAGGTTGTTACCTAGGTTCAGAGCCTGGTTGACTCAGAAAATGACAGTGTGTTACAACAGTAATAAAGAAGTTATAAGCAAGCAGAAGTTTGAAAGAAATGAGAAGAATCAAAATATAGATTATATATCAATTATGATTTCCAATATGAAATGCCCAATAGATAACTGAAAATACAAGGAAAATAGAAGAACAGGAAAGAGGATAAAGCTGGTTAAATAGATGTGAATACTATCTGCATAGAGAGGATAATTGAAACTAGGGGAGGTGGTAAGATGACCAAGTGAATTAGCAAAGGAATACAAAAATGAAACATCTTGATTCAAAACCTTGACTGGCATCCATTCTTTAGAGCTGAGATCTGGATGTAAATTCAACAAAAGAGACTGAGAATTGGTCAATTAAGAAGGGGGAAAGAGTAAAATAAAAGCAAACAAAGAGACCAAAAAATAATTTGATAGAAGAGGGTATTAAAAAGAAAAGAGTCCACCAAAAGGGCCAAAGATGCATTGAGTTCAGTGATGACTGAGGTATTTGATTTGGTGCTTCAGTAACATTAGAGAAATCAGTTTTGCTTGAAATACAAAGTCACAATCCAGGAAAGCAAGTATGGAAACTTATGTTGATAGCATCCTGAAGAGTTTAGTCAAAGAAAAGAGGAAAAATAGAGGATGAAAGCCAGCAGAAATTAAGGTATCAAATAAAGTTTTTTAGGACACTAGCTGTACAGTGGTTAGAGTCCAGGCCTGGAGCAAGGAAGACTTATGTTTCTTAGTTCAAATTTAGCCTCTGACACTTACTGGTTATATGATTCTGGGCAAATCTCTTAATCCTTATTGCCTCAATTTCCTTATCTGTAAAGAGAGTTGCTAGGCCTGGAGTAAGGAAGATTTATCTTCCTGAGTTCAAATCTGGCCTCAGACATTTAATGTGTGATTGGACAAATCACTTAGCTCTGTTTTCCTCAGTTTCCTCATCTGTAAAATTAACTGGAGAAGCTAATGGCAAATCATGCTAGTATCCTTGCCAAGAAATCCCAAATAAGATAAAAAAGATTAAGATAAAAGTAAAAAAAATAATTCAACAATCATAAGAATATTGTCTTATAGCTAATGCAGTGAGGGACAGCCTATGAGGCTCCCCAAGAATGACTGAGTTCAGAGAGCTCCAATACTCTTTGCATTGCACAAAGGTGCCTCTTTAAATTGGTATGTAACCCCTATTTCAGTCTTCCCTAAAGGCTGTTTGCAAACTGACAACTTAAGCTTAACCTTCAATACGCCTAGCTGTTAAAATATAATTTATGGATGAAGCTGAAACTGAAAGCATATGGCAATTGGACAAAAGCCAAATCTTTTTTCCTCTCTCTTTCATGTACCAGTGGTTTATACTTATTCTTACTCTCCGTCCCAACACAATTTTGACAAATTAAAAGAGTAATACATGCTTTGTAGAAAAGGCATGAGAGTGTCTAACTGTTAGTGTGTATGCATGCATCAATGAGCCTTAAGCCATATAAAATATTCACCAGCTTCTTTAGATTGCTGAATCTACTTCTCTGAAAGACTCCTAGGCATTTCTCTTCCACACTTACCCTTGCCCCTAGCCAGCCTTAGATTTTAAATGACACTCTTGAAATGTAGACATTGATTATTAATATGTTTTTATATTGTACAGGCTGGGAAACTTATGTCATCATTTCAGAGGAAAGGAAGTTAAGTAATTAAAGAGTTTCTGAAGTTCAAATGATAATTAACTTAAAAATTTATATACAAATAAACATTTTGAAGTGACAAAAAGAGTTATCTGGATTCATATTTCATGGCTAACATTTACTAGTTACTAGAACATGAATAAATTATTAAACAATCTTTGGGACCATTTTCTTCATCTATAAAATGGGTATGATAAACATTATGGTGTCAATTGCAAAGGATTATTGTGATTTTCAAATGAGAAGTATCAACTGGTTGCGACTTTTAAATTCCTATGTCAATGTTGTTGCTCTGGGCTATTAATTCTCATTCTTTTTACTCCCCGGCTCCAATGGGGTTGAAGAAATATTTGCAGAACAGGTCATTATTCTACTATTTTATTTTATATTTATTAGCATGGGGGTTAAAATGCTTTTTATAATTGAAGAAAAGCATAAGAATACAAACCCATCCTTTGTGACATCACATGCAATTTCTTTTTTTTCAATTTATTTTTTTCTTAAAGCTTTTTATTTCCAAAACATATGCATGAATAATTTTTCAATACTGACCCTCACAAAATATTCTGTTCCAAATTTTCCCCTCTTTTCCCCCACCCCCTCTCCTACCTGGCAATACATATGAAATATGTTATAATATAATTGCATGCAATTTCTAAGCTATATTTCAGTAATACGAAAGAAAACAGGTATGATGTGTACCTGAACTTATTGCCATACAATTTTCATCGCATTTATTTTGTCTCTATTTTTGAAAGACTTTTTAAACCACAGAGTTCAAAGATTATGAGTATTTGTTATGACAACATCTATTAAAACGTTCCAATCAATATTATTCCAGTGTAGTTCTGAGAAATAGTTTGGTCTGTGATAATGATTCTATTGCAAGACAGTTCATTGATTCAGTTCTGCAGGATATTTTGAGGTATACATTTGTAGCATGTGGATGGTAGTATCACCTGTTAGTATATGAGAGAAAAAGTTTCAGATGCATAATTTTAATCACTAAGGCACACATGAATAAGTATTCAGTTGGTGCTATTTCTTTTTTGTTTGCTATGGGCAACAATATGTTTCAAAGTTTTTACTCTTTTCTTTATACAAATTACATTGCTTAATAAATCCAGGTTCCTTAAACATAAACTTTATGTAGTTTCTAGCAGCAATGAAACTGTCCTGAATTGTCACCATAAATCCATGGTTTTCCAAAACCAACATTCACAAAAATTAATGTTTGCATACACACAATAATCAATCTCAATATCTTTCTATCTTCCTCTCTTAAACTCTCACACACTCTCTCTCTTTCCCTTTCTCTGTTTCTCTCTCTCTTTCTGTCTCCCTCTCTCTTTCTTTCTCTGTGCTTTTGTCTCTGTCTCTCTTTTTCTCTCTCTCTGTCTCTTTCTGTCTCTCTCTCTTTCTCTTTTTCTCTCTCTGTCTCTCTCTGTCTCCTTCTCTCTCTGTGTCTATTTTCTGTCTTTCTCTGTTTTTCTATGTCACTCCCTCCCTCCCTATTTCCCTCTGTCCCTCTCCCTCGCTCTCCCTTCCTCCCTGTGTCCCTCTGTTCCTCTTCCTCTCCCTCCTTCCCTCCCTCCTGGTGTCCCTCTCCCTCTCTACCTCCTGATCCCTCCCTCCCTCCTTCTATCCCTCTCCTTCTCCTTCTCTTCTTCCCTCTCCCTCTCCCTCTCCTTCTACCTCTCTCTCTCCTTTTTCCTTTCTCTCCCTCTCTCTTGCCCCACTGTAACTGTAAGATGTAGTGTGCTAATGCAAGGGGTCCTGTTTTGTTGGGGACAGAGTTGCCTTGGCCTGGACTATTTGGAAATTATGGCTGGACTCCCATAATGTTGCCACAGGCTTTTTCTGATGACCTTCCTTCAGAGGTCTCTAGACCCATTCCTGCTTTACTGGCATGGAGCCAGCTCTGGGGCATGTCAGGGCCGGGGCTACCCTGGTGGGGCCTGCACTGGACCATGGGCTGGCTCCTCCTCTGGTTCCACAGACCTTTGCTTCTTACCTTCCAGCTCCTCTTTGTTGTCTTTGGGTCGAGAGTTCTGAACTCCTGACTCAAAGGTCAGGCCAGGCCTAGGCAGAGCCTAGGCCTGCAGGCCTGCAGACTCCCACCCTAGTGTCCCAGACCTTTGCTGGTGACCTTCTAAGTTGCCTTTGGCAGGAAAACGTTCTACTTCATTTTTGTGGGTGTTCTAATATTTGTTTAGAGTCATTATTTAAAGGAATTTGGAGTGATTTCTTCACAAATGCTGAAAGTGAATTTTAACTAACACTTTTGTTTCTTAAATGAAAGTCTATTTTGACAAATAGGCCCTTTTTTTTCCCTCTTGCTAAATCTTGGTTTTTTGTGTTTTTTTTTTTTCCTTCTCTGGAAATTTTAATTTATAACTCTTGTTTCATCTAGAAAGTATCTGTGGAGTCATTCAGTCTGAGTTGAGATCCTGGATCTACTACTTAACATGCCATCTTGGACAATCATCTTTGACACATTTGGTCTCAGTTTTCTTATCCTTGAATTGTAAATGTTAAACTAGATAACTTTGGGTTCCTTTTATCTCTGTGATACAAAGATCCCCAAAGAGACACAAGATCAGGTGATAAGTAATAACCTAGCTATCTCTACTCTATTCATACAATATTTGTAATATTTTGTCTGCTGGGTACTACTTTTTACTTTAAAAATTATTTTAGTAATCGATTTATTATTTTATGTTATGTCTCTTTATATGGTCATTTCTCCAATCCATTACAGGTCATATTAAAAAAAAGTGGGGTATTCTGATGAAAACTACAACACATTCATCTGTATTGCTTTACAACCACAGTCCCGCAATCTCTGAAAAGACAGTTAATCAGTAAGGTTGAATATTTTAAAAATACATCCTAGAAAGTGTTGAAATAGGAGTAATTGGTATTGTAAAAGATCCTAATTTCAATTCATATGAGCATCAGTAGAAGCAACAGGTGAAAAAAGACTGGAAAATATAAGACTTGAAACATAAATTCAATCATCCATTCTTTGAAGAATTGTCATCTGAACAAGGGATTAGTACTTTTTCTGTCTGGAGCCAGAGGTCAAAACTAAAAATTTAGAGTGAAAGTTTGGAAGAGGAGAGGGCAGATTTGATGTAAGTTTCATACCCTAAGCATTTGCTTAAGACTCTCCTATTTGATAGAAAAAATGATGACATTATGGGCAAATTTGGTTCAAGAGTTTTGGAAAAGAAAGAACTCTTCATTGCTGCTTTCTTTTAAACTGTTAGTATTAGGGAAGTGTTAAGGAAACACTTATGAACAGAAAGACCAGGTTAGAGACCAGATATGTTAGAAAAAATAGGCTTCTCAATGTTGTTTTCCATTCACTTCCAAAGAGACTTGGGAGATCAGGACAGTTATTTATATTTACCTTTTCAAGCTCCCAGCTTGTTTTATTTTTTTTTTATTTATTTTTTATTTAATAGCCTTTTATTTTCAGGTTATATGTATGGGTAACTTTACAGCATTGACAATTGCCAAACCTCTTGTTCCAATTCCCCCTCCCATTCCCTCCCCCAGATGGCAGGATGACCAGTAGATTTTAAATATATTAAAATATAAATTAGATACACAATAAGTATACATGACCAAACTGTTATTTTGCTGTACAAAAAGAATCGGAGTCTGAAATATTGTACAATTAGCCTGTGAAGGAAACCAAAAATGCAAGTAGGCAAAAATAGAGGGATTGGGAATTCAATGTAATGGTTTTTAGTCATCTCCCAGAGTTCTTTCGCTGGGTGTAGCTGGTTCAGTTCATCACTGCTCCACTGGAAATGATTTGGTTCATCTCATTGCTGAGGATGGCCAGGTCCATCAAAATTGGTCATCATCTAGTATTGTTATTGAAGTATATAATGATCTCCTGGTCCTGCTCATTTCACTCAGCATCAGTTCGTGTAAATCTCTCCAGGCCTTTCTGAAATCATCCTGTTGATCATTTCTTACAGAACAATGATATTCCATAATATTCATATACCACAATTTATTCAGCCATTCTCCAACTGATGGGCATCCACTCAGTTTCCAGTTTCTAGTCACTACAAAGAGGGCTGCCACAAACATTCGTGCACATACAGGTCCCTTTTCCTTCTTTATGATCTCTTTGGGATATAAGCCCAGTAGTAACACTGTCCCAGCTTGTTTTACATGGTTTAAATATTAATTTGTTCCATCTATGCATTTTCTGATATATTCCAATCTATGTAATTGCTCTTATTTCTGTTTGTTATCTGCTTGGATAAATTGCTTTCCTCGCTATTCACTATTTTTGAGGGCTGTTTTTTTAACTAGCATTTGATAGTAGTCAAGCCTATGATGGTGAGCATGAGGATATATTTTAAAAGTATATTCAAGGGGGCATCTAGGTGACTTAGTGATTGGAGCATCAGCCCTGAAGTCAGGAGGACCCAAGTTCAAATAGAGTCTCAGACACTTAATACTTCCTAGCTGTGTGACCCTGGGCAAGTTAACTCCAATTGCCTCAGGGGAAAAAAAGCATATCCAAGAAAGTGACTTAACAATATTTATTTCCCCACCCCATAAGAAAAAAAAAATAGTGTGACCAGCTTTGTGTCCCACTCTCCTTGTCTATTCCAAAGATGAATCAAGTCTACCTTGGAAAAGGATAGGCAAGATTTTATACATATACTATCATCTATCTATCTATCTATCAATAGAGATAGAGACAGATATATATGTTTATACATGTATATATATATTCATATACCTATCTACACATGCATGTATAACACATAAATATATATATGTAAACATGCTTCCCCATGAGAAACATTTAGAGAACCTACATGGAAATATGCATATCTGCATGGAAAACATGCACAACCTATGTAAGGGAGAAACAAAACAAAATAAAGCGCAATTTAGACTTGCACAAAAATTGATTGACTGCTTTCTCTTTCATTTGGCATTTTAAGCAAGGTCTGTATGATTACTTGTCAGTATGTTATACACAAGGTTCTTATTGGATATGAGTTTAACCAGATGGCTATTAAATTCCTTCTATCGCTGATGTTAGATGCTTTTAAGATTTCAGAAGCAAATTTATTTTTTTTTAGTAACACAAAAACTTCTAAGGCAGTAATTGTATATAAAACATGTCACTTAAACTAATATATTATAAAATCATGAAGTATTTGATAGAATTTGGTCAAGTGTGCAGATACTAAGAGAACTCAAGCTTTTCAGAAATCACAAACATTTTTTTAATGTGCAAATTTCTTTCAAATAAAGTTTAGCAAGACTGAACATTGCCTTTATCAAAAGCTAGGAAGGGAAAGGAAAGCCTACAACTACTTTAGGAACTAACACCTGCATTCCTAATTAAAAGAAGTTAATTTAGTTGTAAATTATTAAAAAAAAAAATCAGCTGTGAAATGGAGGGGAGAGGGAAATCACTTGGTAATTCAATACTAGAATGTACCAAGATTTTCTGATTTTGTGGATACTCAATTCACTAACACAAATTGTACCTTCATGCCCTAGTAGACTGTCTGTATGCATTTCTTGGCTGGAAATTAATCACCTGCTGGTCAATCTTGAGGATGAGCCTCTCCAAATTTAACTAGGACTCCACTGAAAGCTTCTCAGTGGTACATTAATTGGTAGCAAAACACCTTACTAATTTCCTCTCAAATATAAGCTTGATTCCAAGTTTTTAAATGGAAAGCACTGCATATGAATTGCTACATTAACTAACATAGGTCTCCACACATCAGCCCTTATTCAAAGCCTTTTCTCTTTGGTAGATAGCATTTGTAATTTGATAACATTACCTTCAGGAATCCAGATGCATATCCATAGAAGACATTAGAAGGAATTAGATTATACCACTAAAGAGATAATTTAAGCTAGAAAATACTTACAATTTAATGATGTCATAGGATCAGAGATTGAGGGCTGAAAAGAACCTTGAACTCTACCTTGTCTAATTTCTTCACTTTTAAAAAGCTTGTTCAACTTCCTCATTTTGCAGATGAGGAGTTCGAGGTACAAATTGGTTATGTGAATTGTACAGATTCACAGACCTAATCAATGACAGAGCTGAGACTCAAACCCAGGTCCCCAAGTCATCTAACATCAGGAGATCGCTGCTTTCCATTAAAACATGTCATGTTATCTAAGTTAATTACCCCCAAATTTCCATAATCTTATTTGCATTATTTATGAAATTCAATACAATACTTTTGTTCCTTTTTTAATTTATTATTTTATTAGGTATTATCTATTCCATTGTTATTACTTAAAGATACTTAAGACTGTAGTGCCAAGTCAATTTCCTATGCTTTAGATTTTTAGCCTTATAAAAACAAAGCTTTATATTAAAAAATATAAAATAGAATAAAAGAAAAAAATAGAATAATATAAATACTAGTGTTACTGTTTTGTTATAAGTTAACATGCTATATAAGTGATTTTTATATCCTCTTATATAAAGTTGAATTATTAATTTCAGATTTGACAGACAACTGCAAATTGCTTTCTAAAGTTGATTACAACCATTTTCATGGAAGGAAATACAGTGTAACATGAAGAAATCTTGCTTTTATTTTTAAAATTATTATTATTGTTGTTGTTGTTGTTGTTTTTATTATACATGTTAGAGAATAAGGCCCAGGAAGTCCACTGATTTTTTCTAAGGCCACAAAAATCAGTGTTGAGACATGATCTAAAGCTTTCTTTTGCTAAATCCACTTCTCTTCTTAACTTATTATAGCAGACTCTCACTAAAAGTTTTGAACCCTTAAGTTTCCCATCTATAGAATGAGGACCTTAACCAAATGATTTTTGGGGGTTCCTGTTTATCATTGCATTTTATAATTTATCAAACTGAATTTACAACACAGAACTATAAAGTCTCCTTATCAATCTTTGAGATAATGAAAACTAGAATAATGAATTTTCAAAGTGCCGGAGTTCAAATGCTAGGATTCAATTTATAGTTTATGTGACTTTAGGTAATTTAATTAATCTCTCAGATCTTCTTTCTGTTTCTTTATCTGCAGAATGAAGGTATACTGGGTGACATTTTATCATAAATATAATAATGTATTAGAAAAATAACAATAATAATAAATTAGCATTTTATATTTGTTTTGAAAAGCATTTTACATGCTTAATCTCATTTTATTTCATAATAGCTTTTATTTTTAAAATATGTACAAAGATAGTTTTCAAAATTCACTCTTGCAAAACCTTGTGCTTCAAATTTTTCTCCCTCCCTCCCCTAGACAGCAAGCAATTCAATATAGCTTAAACATATTCAGTTCTTCTAATCATATTTCTACTTTTGTGGAACGTGCAGAATGTGGAATGTGTGAGAAAAATCAGAGCAAAAGGGAAAAAAAATTAGAAAGAAAAAAAAAGAAAACAATCATGCAAACAGCAACAACAACAAAAGGCAAAAATAGTATGCTTTGATCCACTTTCCATAGTTCTCTCTCTGGATGCATATGGCTCTTTATATCACGAGTCTATTGGAATTAGCTTGAATCAACTCACTGTTGAAAAGAGCCAAGTCCTAGATGATTTCCAATGCCTCTTTCGGCACAAGACCTAAGACCCAACAATATGAGGAAATATGCAAATATCTTAAAATATAATATTTATTATTTTTGCTCACCTGTCTCATGTTCAAAGTGTTTTTATTTCTCTTGAGCTAAAAATGAAATCTTTCTTTTGAATGTACAGCTTTAAAGTTCATGTCAGTAATTAAAGACACACCATAGTTTCATACCTATTATGACAGTTTCCTTTTTTCACATTACATAAAAGGTATAAGATGTGAAGTTTGGATAGCCATACATTAGTGCCCTTTTTTTCTTACCATTTTAATAGATTTTTAGAATATAGTCCTGCAAGTCATCAAAATAATGTCATGAAAATGAAGTTGCAGATGCAAATTACTTTGTCAAATAAGTGGTCATTATTATAGAGTACAAACGCTTATGTGAAATGCAATTTAAAAAATAAACACCTTTCATTTCAGATATTGATGGATCCTTGATTTTCCTAGCATGGATTTACCCTCCATAGACTGAGATCACAATTTCCTGACTTTTTATTCTGTGTGATTCTTAACCATGTCTTTTTTAAAATACCTCCACTGAGGCTCCTTCTAATGTAGTAGAACTTTTTCCTGATTCTTTTATATATTAATGGGAACATGATAGACATGCATTTAATCTTCCCCAACCTCCTTTTATGCTAATGTGAGTCCGTGAGAAAAGTTCTTCACAACTTGTACATATGCCATAATTAGTATGCGATAGCCTAATTATGCTCATTGTGTATCATTTCATTGCTCTTGAGTTAATTGTGATGTTTATTCCTTTAATAGAAGAGTATCATAGGATATAAAGCCAAATATCATAACTGGTGTCATATTAGCATTAGAGAGATAGGATCTGAATAATTAAAACTATGGCTTAATTCTTTAGATTCAAGCCAACCCAGTCATCTTTCTATTCAGTTTAGGATGTAAGATACTCTATATTTCAATCACTGGCAAAAAAATATATATCCTGCAAGAGATAAACCCTGAGGGTCTTTCTCTCCTACATTTATGAGTGTATGTATGCACCCACCACACATGTGTGTACACACCTAGATAGATGATGCTATTCTCTGCCTCATTTCTTAACTAATCTTAATCACTGATTGGATATTGCCTCAGTCAAACTGAGATCTTAGAAAGATCTTAACCTAAAAAAGCCAAGATCCTCATTGCATCTGGGGTATCTTCAGTCATCGTGATGTATATCTCACCATTGGATACTGATCAAGAGAAGAAAGTGAGTCTGGTGACTTTACACAGCCATTTTTCATTTAAATCCCATTCACTTGCATGTTATAACAACAATTTCACCATGTCATAGTCCTGTTCAAGAAGGAAGAACAAGTAACAGCATTGTCCTGGAAGATGACTATTGATATATCCCCACACAGTTCCAAGCTATAGACTCAATAATATTCATTTGGGACTACATTTTTTTTTTCTTTTTCAGTTGAAATGTTAAAAATGGGGAGATATGTTAATCATAATTAAACAGAAGGAGTTGTATAGTATAGTATAGAGATCTGAAAAATAATCATGATGTTCTATGTACATTTCCCTTTTAATGGTTGCATCAATAGGCAATTATTTGGATTCTGAGTAAGAAATCCACAAAGACACTAACATTTTATGTAAATATGTTATCCAAGTTTATACCTCCTGTAGATGCTTAATAAATAAATAAATATATACACATGAATACATACACACACACATATGTGTGTGTGTTTATCAACTAGGTGATGATTGTTTCTCTTGTTTCTACTTTTAAAATAGAGAAATCCAGATTTCCTCAATTGTATAAGTTTTTGCCTAGTTTTACGTTCTCTTTTTGCATTTCTATATTGCCTTGATTTATGATGGCATATCATGTAACAATTATATGATGCATGTGTCAAAAGGAGTGATGGGCAGGACTGAGTTCCTAAAAGTAAATATGTCAAAATCCTTTACAATAATACAAGTAAACTCATTTCCTCACATACCCACAGACACACATAAAGACACACACAAACACACACACACACACACACACACACACACATATGCATGCACCTTCACTTTCCCCTTTACAACCTCAAGTAATATTGTCATAAAGTCATTTCTCCTTCAATACTCAGGGGACATTTCCAGCAAGTTTCAATGCCATTTCTTCACTTCCTCCATGTTTTCTTGCCTGAGTAATAAAATTTAAAAAAGGGGAGAAAAGAGAATGAAGAAGTCTCAACTTTATACCATGAGAAAATTTATACTCTCACCCACCTCCTATCTCTATTGCCAAGTTTTTGGACCAAAATGTTCTTTTTGCTGACTACCCAGAAATTAGATTCTATTCTCCCACTTTGTTTCTTAGCTAGGACTTGAATAAATAGTTCCTTCTAACAGTAAATCAGTTGTTCTATGAACAAAGAACATTTGCTCCAGTAAACATTTCTTTTTTTTTTCTTTAATATAGTGTGATCCAGGAACTAGTTAGCCTTATGAAATGGCATCAAGCTGACGACACTAGAATGTTTTATGTTGATTGAAAAATGTGGGAGATGGATGTCTCCTAGTGACTCATAGTGGGAGCTCTGATTGTTATGACTTGTTATATGGCAGGTTCTGAAAGTTGGGAAGGGATTAAAAGTGGAAAAAATGCCATATAGAAGATTTCTAGATAGTCTTAAAAGATATGTAATAAACACCTCATTAAAATGTTATTAAACAATATTGTTATTATTCTTCTTTAGAATTTTTAGAGCACGCAAGTCAATATTTTCCCTCTGACAGTATAGATCCCAAACTATCCATGGCTTTATGCCTACCCATAAATCACCATTAGATAATACTACAATATCATCTTGTTTTCTGAACATAATGAAAATGCCTTTGGATTTATTTATTTATTCTTATTTTCTATTGGACACCTATTATGTGCAAAATACTTGGGGTCACTTACTCATCACTCAAATCATTATTGCAGGCATTTGAGTTGGAGCTTTCTCTGGAAGCTCCCATAACTATACCTGATTAGTAATAGAATCAATAATACTATCCTTATCTTTTAGAATTATTCTGAGAAAACTCTTCTTCAGCCTTAAAGTACAATAGAGAAGAGGTCTTCCTCCTAGAGCACAGTAAAAAATTTTCTTCCTGGATTTGCATATGTTAATAATAGATAAATAAATTGGCCCTTCTGTCAAAAAGACTGATTTTTTCATTCACTGAAAGCCTTTTTGGAAGCCCTAACACACTATTTCTAGTGAGTGTTTCTTATTGCTCTAATATCCTGCCTCATTAAAGAACAGAAGGTAATTTTTTGGTGAGAGAGAATTGTGGTTTTAACTCCTCTGCATTTGCTGTCCAGCTAGTTTTCAACTCCAAGGAACAAGATATTCCCTTGTTTCTCACTTCATCCACTTTCCTGATTTCTTTTGGGGATTGTTTCCCCCTTTAGATTATAAACTGGTTGAAGATAAGGACTCTTTCTTCTCTGAGATAGTGTATAGTTGCCTGTAAAATGAGGACCTTGGACTCCATGACCTAAATTTCCAATTTCCTCATCCATAAAATAGGGATAATATTTTCATTGTTACTTGAAAGAGTTTTGAGACTAAAAAAAAACAACCTGGTACAGTATATATGTTGGACTTAGAGCTAGGGAAGACTTGATATTCTAATCCTGGCTTTGATAATATTGTTTCCTGGACCCTGAAGGGGTTAAAAATTTAGTACCAATGATACCTACTTCTAGAACTAATTATTGTATGTAAAAGAAGCTTCACACTATTTTACAAGGCTATCTGAGTACCAATTATGCTTATTTTTTGTGTCACTACAAAATGAGAAAGAGAGGCTCTGTCTAATGGGATATTTGAGCAGATTTCCCACACCTGAGTCCCCCAAGGAGAAATATTTCTTTTATTTAATAAATCACAATATATAGAAATTGACTATTTCTATAATATAAAAGACTTGATTCACCTCAAGTCTAACCAGTAAACTTTAGATCTATTCTTTTAAAAAATTGTTTCTGAATTGAAGGGAGCTTTCGATTTGTTTTGCTTGAAGGCCCAATTCTCCCCCCACTGCCCGCCTACTTCCATTTCTGCTCTCTTGCTGAAGGACATTGTTTTTAAAACTGGAGAATTTAATAAAATAGTCTCCTATGAGTCATTTCTGAGAGAAGGGAACACATCCACTAAAATTAACATCACAACAAATGGGAATTCCATCTACACTGGTTCCATCTCACCTTTACATATATTGTTTCCTGTGTTACTCAGAAAAAAATTGTGAGGCTGATGCTACAAATATTGTTTCCATTTTAAAAGTGAGAACATTGCAACACAGAAACCATGTTTAAAACTAAGCATCTGAGCAAGGATCAAACCCAGTTTGCTTCTGGTTCCAAAGTTGGCACTCTTTATGTTGCAGCATGCTGCTTCATACCACTTAAAATATCCTTGAATACAAAAAAACTTAACATTTTCTAAACTTTTGGTGAAACCATCTTGCTTCCCTCTCCATTCTCTGCCATCTCCATTCATCAATAATGATGTTTCAGGTTCTATCTCAAATACCTCATCTGGGAAGCCTTCCTGAATTCTCCAGTTGTAACAGCAATTTTTACATCTCCTATGTATTTAATATCTTGTACTTTGTGTTATTTTATCTGTGCTCTTGTCTTATTCTCTTTGAGAACAAGGATGTACCATATTGATAACTCTATCATCACCAAAGACTAAGGTTAATTCTTACCAGGTTATGCATAATATGTATTTGAAAAAAAATTGATGTGTGATACAATAGTAGGATTGTGTTTGGTTGTGATTATATGTGAATAGATATTTTCACACACATATTTTTGTACACATGTATATATAGAGAGATAATTATATATAGTATATGTATAATATATGCAAACATGTGACTACACACATATACACACACATATTTGCAAAATGTTTACTATTTTGATAATTGTATTAAATCCTTTTGGAATCCTACGTATATTATTTTGTACATTTAAAAATGCTATTCTGAGAAGAGATCCAGAAGCATTTACCAGATTACCTTAGTAATCTCTGATACAATAATTTTTTTTTTTACAAATTACTAGTATATGGTAATGTGTTGACTTGCATGCTGATAAGCAAATCCTGGAACCAAAACTTGATGTTGTTGTGAGATGTCTCTTTCAGGTAAAATTTGGATTAGATGGTTGCTAAGAACTTGAAATCTAAAATGGTATAATTTTGTGAAATTTTATTTGAAATACAATGTAATTCAGATGGAGGATACACTAAAATAAAGGAGGCCATGTGGCAGAGAAACTGAGTAAAAGGAAAACGTTCTTTCCCCACAGAAGTCTTTGAGACTCACAGCCTCATTTCTAGCTCATGCCATATGCCTTTTGCATGACAAACTGCTTGGTGTTGTTGAAGCCTGCAAACAGCATTTTGTGACAGAGTGATTATTACCTTAGGAGTGCTGAGATTTGAAAGGTATGCAAATGAGTTATTTAATGGAAGAGTCATTTACTTATGTAAAAGCAACATTACTAGAAAACTGATACACTCAGAAGTAAATGGAAAAGCAAAAGAGCCTGACAGCCTTAGGATAATGAGTCAATGAGACTCTCAATCAGGAGCATATCCAGAACCATCCCCTGCCAGCAGCTAAGAATTGTATGGTAGTTATGCATTTGAAAAGTTCATCAGTTTTAAGATCAAGGAGGGATGTTAAATTGCGCATAGAGACATTAAAACATAGAGGGAGGATTGTACCTAGGCAAGCTTACAGATTCTGGTACTCTTTCCATTTGTTCTTCTATTAAACTCCCATTTAAACTCTGAAAGCCAGTGATGGTCAAATAGAAGGATGGATACAGGAATATGGATACTACTCAGTTTAGTGTGAATCCAAAATATTTGTTTTCAGGTTAAAATGATACTCTATACTAGAGTAATATTTCTTTAAAATTTCAGGATATGGGGAAAACAC
Source organism: Sarcophilus harrisii (assembly GCF_902635505.1). NCBI lineage: Eukaryota > Metazoa > Chordata > Mammalia > Dasyuromorphia > Dasyuridae > Sarcophilus > Sarcophilus harrisii. The sequence goes on along the minus strand of NC_045431.1, from coordinate 224,875,462 downwards.
TCTGGATTTTGTCTTTCAAGTACTAATCATGTCACTATTACTATCAAAAACCCATGCTTAGAAACGTGGGTATACATTATGTATGGGTATATGCATATATTATTTATTGATGAATATATTAAAATGTGTTAGATAAATATTCAGAGATATAAATATATATGCATAAGAATGCACACAAATGCATGTGCATATAAATGAGTGCCTATATAAAGATACATGTTTTATGTTCACATAGATACAAATGCAGTATACATGCACATATGAGAGTATATACCTATAACCAATAATACACATACATATATGTTGTATAAAAATGAACAGATAGGGGCAAACATAACATAAATAATATGTGGGGAAATGTATGCATAGCTGGATAGATAAATTAATAGAGAAATAAATGAATGAATGAATAAAAAAAGACTAAAAAGAAAAAAAATATATATAATTACCAAATCTTTTCTTCAGACTTCATCTGAAACATTTCATTTTAATGCTTTATATATTGTGGTCCATGCATTTTTATCATTTTCCCAAGTCTAAGTTCCCATTTGACTTCACTGTATGATTGCTTTTATGTAATCAACTGGATAATTATTTTAGAACCTGAGTTCTCAGGAGGATTTGTCTCTAATTTCACATATAAATTCACATATAAATTGGTCTCTAGATCTAGAGTCAATTGAACGTGAACATTTTTCTTGACCTTAGCAAAAATATAGGAATTCTTGTTTATTGTCATACATTCAGCAGGATATTGTTTAAATCTATCAGTGAAATTCCACACATAGTCAACTTTTGCTTTAGGCAACTTTCAGATTATAAATTACTGATGATTTGCCTCATGCATTAAGAGAGCAACTTCCCATGATGAAAGTTCCTTAAATAGTAAAATCAGAGATCCTCTTTTTTTTTTTTTTTTTTTTTTAACCTATAAAGAGATATTTTTCTTTCATCTAGTAACTAGGTTGAGGTCATATGATTTCCCTACTTATTACAATTCTTAGAATAATCATTTTATAAAATAAAGTCTTTCAATTCCTTCTTACTCAGATCATAAATAGGCCCTTGTGAATTCATTAATCCAAAGGCTCTTTCTAGCCCTAATTAAAATAGCTTTATCTATTGTATTGATAATCAGCTCAGTTATCTTGTGGTGGTAAGAAGAGATGCTGCCATTTTGTTTGTCATTATAACTGTTCTGATGACAAGTGATTTGACATTTTGCTCACAAATGAAAGATGTAATTCTATAATTCTATGATACCTATTGGAATGAAGGATTGACATTTTGCTAGTGCACAAAATCTTCATTTTTAATGGGCGGCTCAGTCTGAGTGTTGGACCAGAGTTGATCAAAGGGAACAAAGTTATACAAAAATGATTGGGATGTGAAAATAAAATGTGGTAATGAATCAAAAGTAAATCAAACTGAAAACAAAATTAAAATATTATTTTTACTATTTTATTGCTGCATAAAGTTGCTTATTATTCTGAAGACTATAGAAGGACAATAGGCTCTTTCTCTAGACCTCTCCTTCTCCTTCTCTGACTAGAACAAAAATCTCTCTTTATTCCAATAAGCTCTAGTTTGACCAGAAGTTTTGACAGTGTATCTCTAAGGATCCTTTTGGATTTAACTGTACATCTTCAGCTGTATAACTATAATGTCAGTGTTGGGAAGAACATCAAGAGCCATCTAGTCCAATGCCTACCTCAGTGCTTGAAGTTCCTAGGTGAGAGGAAAGCCAGGATCTCCTGATTCAGTTCAATTCAGAATTCATTTCAAACTAGGTGGACTCTATACTATTTTCCACCCCTCATATCCAATCAGTTGTTAATTTAAATTTTGTAACATCTTTCAAATATGACCCCCCCTTCTCTCCTCTGATACAGCTACAATGGTTCAGGCCCTAATCATCTCACACCTGAATTGTTACAATACCTGCCAGTGGATCTGCCTGCTAAAACTCTCTTCCCACCTAGTCCAACATCTAAAAAGATGAATTTTCTAAAGCTCAAGTCAATTCTGGCCCAATAACCTCCAGTGACATCAAATTGTCAACAGAATCAAATACAAAATCATCAATTACCTATTCATAAAATATTCTTTGCAACCTAGCCTCCTCCTACCTTTTCAGTCTTCATATATCTTCCTGTCTTCCTGGCTTTTGCATGAACAAGAAATTTCATCTCTTAGCTCTGGGCATTTTTTTCTGGCTATCCCCCATGACTGGAATGAATTTTGTCTTTTTCTCCGATTACTGATTTCTCTGGCTTCCTTTGGTTCCAATATCACATATTCCTTAGGAAGCCTTATCTAACTTCCCTCCTAACTCCAGTGCCTTCTTTCTGTTAATATATATGACTCAATGTGTGGATATGAATATTCATATAAAATATACATAGTACTACATGCTTGTGTTTTTTAAGAGACAGAGACAGAGACTGAGAGGGAAGGAAAGACAGTTAAACTTTGCCTTCTCTGATCTTTATAATAGTCACTATATAGGATAGATCACATCCACAAAACAATATATTAATGATGCTTATTGCTCTTTATTTGATGTTAAAAGATATGAGATTGTAATTGGGTAAAAATTTACAATTCTATGAGTTGATGCTATTTCATGTAGTAAAAGTGAAAAGAATGTTAAATATGGAGTCAGAAGACCTTAGTTCAGATCTCACCTCTGCCACATATAAGGGCAGCTGATCACACTTTGGGCCTTATTTTTACTATTCAATCTAGAGGTGGATTTGGAGGACCTCAACGGTCTCTTTTAGTCCTAAATCTATGATCCTATGATCAAACAACTAATTTCATTAATATTTAAGAGATCCCTAATAGTATTTCAGAATATTTCTAAATGTCAAGATTTCAATAAATCTGTAAAATTATTTCAATTTTATGAAAAGGAAAAAAAAATGATCTTTTTCTGACCTAAATCTTTTGTCAATTTTTGCCTTCTCATTGATTTAACGATAAGTCTCTTCCCCCTGCCTGGATGCCTTCTCTATTCTCAATTCAGAGCCCTTGTTTTTTTGTTTTTGTTTTTTTGGGGGCAACAATATATTTCAAAATTTGCATTTGTAAACATGTTTGCCCTTTTCATTTAAAAAAGAAATAATACCCCAAAGTGTATTATCAGAGGTAAATTTTATTTCCATGAAAATGAGAAGTCAAGACAACTGTGGTTGAGAGAGAAATTTTGGTTCTCTATCTTTATATTCATATTAAATTGAGCATAAGCAAGTAAATAATCAACTCTTTCAATTGGAGGGTGGAGAAAGCTGTAATAGTCACTGAGGTTAATCATTTAGTCTACTGTATCTTACAACCAAACCCTGGAGTTCTTAGGATCATAAGATAATAAACTTGAAGTAGTAAGAGATCTTAGAGATCATCCAATCCAGTCCTTTCATTTTTTGAAGCAAGAACTCTCAAATATTTGCTTCTACAATAATATTATTGCATAAATACAATATAAAAATAATATAATCAAGTTGAATCATAGCCATTGAATATCAAATATTACTGATGACTTTTATTAGCTGTGTGTACTAGGCTTATTGCACAATCTCTATATGCCTGAAATAGCCACCTAAGCTCAGAGGTCCAGAAGACCATACACTTAGAGATGGAAAATCCATTGAATCATATGATCTGAGAATCATATATTTAGAGTTGAAGAGCAAGCAATTTCATTTGACAGATGAGGAAATCAAGAAATATTAGAGCTGTACTTATTATAATTATTATAATACTATAACATAATATGTATACATCTACATATAACACACTCATATACATATGCATATATAAAACACATGCATATTGAAGTTGTATAAGCATGTGTACATATACATTCATAATATATGTACACATGTGTATATATGTGTGTGTATATATATATATATATATACACACTTATTTATCTTTTTCTTATTTCTAGACTCAGAATAAGGAAATCTAGTACAGGGCAGAGACTTATATAAATTTTGTCTGGTATTTTATTCCCAGCATTTAGCAGAGTACCGCAGGACTTGCATGCTAACTGATATATGAGCAAAATTTGGAAGTTCCCTCCAAAGGGGTTTCACCAGGCAATGGTAACATTCAGGAGCATTCTGGGAATAGGGGATAACATGGGCGAAGACCTGGAAGAGAAAAATGTAAATCCTATGAGAATTGGTTTTTTGCCAGTAGTTCTAAGTGTTCAAACAACAAATTTCCCTTTAGCCCATTCATAAAGGTCTTGAAAGTCTTCAGAGAACTTGCACCTCAAAGTATGTTCTTCTTTAAAATTGCCTCAAAATAACTCAGGGAGAAATTTTCTTTAAAACAATAACACATCAGAAAAGAATTGCTCCATGATCATGGTCAGTTTAGGGAAAATTTTCTGGAGGATACTGATATAGTGAAGAGAATAGAAAGCTACATTCAGAATCAAATGTCTTGGGCTTGAATACTCTATACATCTGAACTCATTGTGACTTTGATTAATTCTCTTCATTCTCCCTGTCCCTCTTGGGACCCATTCTTTCCAAGTGTAAAGTAAGTGATTTAGGCTAGTTGATATTTCTTTCAGCTTTAATTCCATAAGGATAGCACATGACCCAAAATACTACTTTGTGATAAATGACAATATTTAACCCCAAAATGGCACAAACAACTGAGGAAGGTCATGAATTGGCACTCATTCTGACATCATATGGGTGTATCAAAATTAGAGAGCATTTTATGACTCTTTCATCTTTCTGCATGTTTCCTTGGAGTAAAAGAGCATAAGGTTAAATCTTAGAAACAGGATTAGAATAATTAAGATGAAAATTCATCAAACGAAGGACTATATTATTTGAATTTCATAACATATCATAAGATCCTAAACTCCAGAGCTGGAAGACACATCTGAGATCATTTAGTTCAAGCTCTTTATTTTCTAGGTCAAAAAATAAGTCCACAGAGGTAGAAGACTTAGCATTTGTAGGAGACTCTTCAGACTACAAGACAACAGTCTGTACTCTACTATGACACTGTGTTATACACCTATCAAAACATAAATGTAGTGTAGAGTGGAGTATATCTGTGTGTGTGCTTTATTCTTCTAACTCTAATGTGAGATCAGACAGATCAGGGAAAATTGCTTTCCTTAAATTCTGGGTCTCCCTAGGAATTGACCACTCCAATAAAAACAATATATTTTAAAACTCTTGAATTTGAATAAACATCTTAAATACTAGTTGGCATTTGTAGGGTGTTTTATAATTGTCTGTTTTACCTTTATGTGGAGGATAGGTACTTTCTTTTTTCCTAAAAGAAAGTAGAAAAAAATCCACTATTGTCATCCAGTCCTTATCTTTCTTGCTTCTAGATAAAAGTACCAAGATTGGAAGGAAGGCAGTGAAAATGAGTTGAAAGGGATTTTCACTCAAGACAGATTTTAGATAAGGTCACAGAGTGGTCATTAAGGCAGAATCAGAGGTCAGTTTCATAGATAGATATAAATGCCTTAGGGTTTTCCAGGTAGCTTGTCAATTGAGATAGGCTAGGTTTTACATCATAAAATAATTGACTCAGCCCCTGAGGCTAAGGGATAAAAGACCTGCCAGACCTCCTCTCTTACAGTAGAAGAGGCCACACAGCAACTGATGACTAGTAAATGGAAAGGAAGAACAGCAAATGATCCGCAGATCTGCCCAGCAAATAGGAACTCTTTAGAGAAACAGGGTTGAATAAATCAGCAACAGAAGCAGGGATAGTGCTGGAGGCAACACTAATGCTGGAACTCTCTCTCTTCAGGTTTGATATTAAGCCTCCATGAGATATTCACAAGTTTTTGAACAGTTAACAAAAGAGTTTTTTTTTTTTTTTTTTTTTTTGTCCTAATACAAGGATTTGCAACAAGGGTAGTTAATTTTTCTGAATATATCTCCCTTAACTCCATATGAATACTGATCATCAAGGAAATATATGGTAAAGGACATGATATCTGATGTGGTCTTTAGAAATCCACTGGTTGGAGGGGTCTTTTTATGACCTTAAGTGATCAGAAAGCTGTGCCATAGAAAAGGGGTCAAAACATAGGAGAATGAGGTGGAGGATTAGGTGCTACGACTATAAAGAGTGTCCAAAGAGACAGTGCAGTTTAAATTTTAAATCTTATAATTATATTAAGACTTTTTGGATATTCTGTATGATCAATATTGATCTTCATGACAAATCCATAAAAATAGATACTACAGGCATTAGTAGCATATTTAGTAGATGAGAACCTGAGGCTTAGGGAAAAAAAAATAATGATGAATATAAATGATGAAATAATGATGAAGATAAAGGTGTCAGGTACTTCTGCTACTTAACCAGGGACATTAGTCATTCATTGTTTAAAAGGTTCATTGAACCCTTCTTCATTAGACATGCATGTCAATAACTGAACCCTCTTAGTTTACACACATGACAGCCCCTTTCTGAAGCCAGCATCCAAACATAGATAGCTTTTATAGACTGCTATAGATATATGTACACAGAAACTAAAGAAAGGTTCTCTTCTGGAATATTGGGTTCATTATGGATCAGACCTTACTGCTTCAATTTTTAAAGGACCCTCCTTAGAATTCCTGCTTCATTTCTCCCCAAATTGGATAGGGAGAGAAACTTTACTGCTTTACATGAAAGCAAAATCTTTAACTCAGAGACTGTCACGGCAGTTTAATGCCACGAATATTTAAAGAGGCCTTTATCTATTTTGCTGTTCTCATATTATGGGCAAATAGTCATAGTTTATCTTCTACCCTACTGCCATCGGATCTTCTGAGCCAATCTCAATAGGTAAATATCAATTGTTAGGCTATAAAAGTCGATAAAAGCCAGAGTTCCAGAAACAGCCTCATGGTTTACATACAGTAATGTGTTTGCGATTGTTTTATATGCCCCATGCAACGAAAATGGAAGTGAGAATGTCAACAATATGATATTTCAGTCACTCTCTGGGGCACTTAATAATTTTAGCAATATGTTTCAATCAAGCTCCCAGTATATTTATTAAAGAACTTTATGCAGTTTTCTTTTTCAATTTGTAACTAATACATTGCTACAGAAACTCCTAAGTAAATCCATGGCATCAATCCGTGTACACCAGCTGATGTTTGCAACAGCACATCACGGGATATTACTTCTAGGATATCACTTGGAAACCAAACCATGAATTCAGAGAGGATTGTGTGAAAGACCATTATCGTCTGCCAGCATTCAATCTGATGTTATAGGCTGCCTTATAGATAACAGTGACTGTGCATCATAAACATGGCCAAATACCCATTTCTCGTTTTAATTATAAATCCGTTGTACTTTTTTTAGGATGCATTATAAGTGGCTGTTCCTTCCCCTACCCATGTTAAGATTCTAGTCTTTAGCTACTTTTTACAACATTTCCCAGCATCCCCAATAATATAAGATGATAGTGTATTCCTTCCCTCATGGTGAAAGATGAAACCAATTATTAAACATTTATTAAGATCTTTTTTTAATGTGTTGGATATTGTTCTGGGTTTTAGATATAAGGTCAAAAATTAAATACCCAGGCATAGTGTCATGTCACTGGGAAAAAGAGACTTAAAGACTGCCAAAAGAGGCTTAAATTGGTCCACATTGGAAATAGAACAAATTAAAACTTCCTTGAGCATCAATCAGCAGTAAAATCAGACCCAGGATTGAGCACTATGGGCAGACTGAAACCTAACCTCCCCAACAGTGAAATGATACCTGTTGTAAAGGATCTTATAGTCTCCTCTGGAATATAGCAAATATCAGGAGAGTTAAGTTGGTAAGTAGGTGACTCAGTGGAAAGGACACTAGGTCTGGAATTAGGAAGATCTGAATTAAAATCTAGTCTCAAATACTTAGTAGTTCTGTGACTCTGGACAAGTTAGAGTCTTAATTTGCCTTAATTTCCTCATCTGAAAAATGATCTAGAGAAAGAAAGGGCAAACCAGCCCAGTATGTTTTCCAAGAAAATCTCAAATGGGATCATGACAATTCATTCTGATGTCATTGAACAAAAAGGCAAAAGATGTGAACTTTATTTTAGGAAATCACAAGATTTGGGAATAGACTAAGGTCAATAGATTGTTGTGTCCTTTCCAACAGCAAGTGTAATGTTTATTTGATTATTTTTCCATGAGCTAGTGGTGAAATGGGGTAGGAGGTAGGATGCTTTTCTTTTCTCTTCTTTCTTTTTTTCCTTCCTGGAAAGGAAGTCTGCAAGGTGCCCATGCTGAAGGGTGCTGATTTCCTAATTATTTTGCAGGTAGTTGACTATGTTGAAATGAGGTCTGAATCATTAATAATCAAATCTGAAAATTTCCACCTAGATTTTAGGCTCTTTTGAAGGCAGGACTTTTTTGTATTTATCTTTATATTTCCAATGTCTAGCATACTGAATATTTTATAGTAGACATGCCAGACAGTCAACATGCATTTAGTAAGAGCTTATAACAGCTTACTGAATCAATGAATGAATATTTTCCAGATCATTATCCTCTGACCCACACATGAATAATCTCGACTTTATATTTCTGGGAACTAGTGCTTAATTTCAGAAGCAACATTCCTAGAGTACAGGCAAAACTCATCAGAAATAAAACCTGAGCTATACTAAAAATGTGAATATGCTGTGTATCAAATCACAACTTATATGCCATATTTGATTTATGTGCAGTTAGCATGGAGAAGAATAAAGAACATTGACCTTGAAGTCACAAGATTTGGATTTGGATCTCTGACTGCTTGCTGCCTGTTCAATTCGGGGTGGTCTCTTAGAAGTTCAAATTCCTTACTTAGAAAACAAGAGTAATAAATTAGGTGACAGTAATGTTTCTAGATGTCCCCTTCAGCTCTCTATATATTATCCTATCATCTTTCTAATTCTAAACAGGTGTCTGTTTCTGACAGAATGGACAGAATGACAGAAAAGAAAATTCATGAGAAGTCTAAAAATCTTGGTCTTAATCGTGCATTTTACAACTAGATATGTAAATGTTATCAAGTCATTTTAATGGGTCTCGGTTACCTGTAAAATGAGAGAACTTTTCAACTTTTTTCAAATTCTAACATTTCTTTAAAATATAAATCTAAACCCACATAAATATAATAAGTGTTGCCCTTATACCCAATTTTCATATGACTAAAGGGTTTCTAAAAAGAAAAGTCAAATTTTAGTAAGGATTAGCACTAGTGTTCAAATCTAGGTTCTCTGCAAGAAGCTTCCGATATCCTTTTCAATAAAATATTCTGCCTCTAAACTAGAAGTGTCAAACTCAGACTCTGGGGCAGGATTTGGTCACAAAATTCTGAATGCTGCGTAAAGCAGATTAAAATAAAATGTTTAGCAAAATAAATGAAACTACAATACAATAGTACAATATAGATATTGTTACAAAATAGATAATGTTAACTTATGGTTTTTGAAGTCCATATGCTACTAGTAGGGATGTGTCTATTTGAATTTGACACAAGTCTCTAAAATATTTTATACTACCATATGGAATATTTATAGTTGACATTTCATATTTAACTTTTAATATTTATATCTACAAAGTAAATTTATATGTTGTATTTTATTGGGAAGACAATACTGTGAAGTTATTACTAACTCACAATAACATCATTAGATATAAAGTTGTGTTAGAATGGTCAGTTGAGTCAATCTGTCAATTATCTCAGTCTATTTAGTTTTATTCATATTTTATACAGAAAATATATTTCAAATGAATCAACAAATCTATGTGTAAACTGGTCAGAAATAGAAGGTCTAGATATCACTTTTGAACCAATTAATCAACCCAAAGCTTTATATATGCAACCATTCACATTTACAGGAACTCTCTGTGCCTACTTGAACTCCACAAGAGTAAACTTGCCAGCATCTTCCGAGGAAGCCTTCCTGTTTCCCTCAGCAACCATGTCATCATGCTCCAGACACTCTCCTCAGCTGCCTACAACTCCAAATCATTGCCTTGCCCATGCTACTCTTTCTGACTGTTCTTTCCCATCTATACATTCATTGTTAATGTGTTAGGATAAAATTATTACTAGGATGAAGATCTATGCCTAATGATAATAACCTGAAGTCATGTCTCAATGATTAACATAATCTTTCAACCCATATTTATCACCCAGTCAACATTCTATTGGTTACTGATCACCAATTTTTAGGATTCTCTCTCAATGAGTTTGCTTGGGTTCACAATCTGTATTACCTCCCTAGTTCTTACCCTCATTCTAGGGGACTTCACCATACACATTGCTGTTTCCTTAGAATCCATAAACTTCCAGTTCCCCAATTCATTTTTTTTGCAATGACCTACTTTCCCAGAAAGTTCCTATCTGTTTTAATATGTTGATTTATTAATTTTTAAATAAAAATATGTAAACTAGGACATAGGGATCTTTACATATTTTAATGTCCCCCATTTATTTTTGATCACTGACCAGGGATGTGTGTTCTGAGAAAACTAGTATCTCTGATTTGAGGCTTCCAATTCTTTTTTAGGGCTGCTTTTCACCATTGGGATCCACTTGATTCATCTATTTTTCATCTGTGACTCCAAGAAGCTGTAGCATGTACAGTAAGCACAACCAAGTAAACCATTTTATCAGACAGGCTTAATTAGACAATGCATCTCAAACTCATCAGTGAGTTTGGGGAATGTGTACCCCAAACATGCAAAGACTTTCTGGAGAAAATGGAAGCAGGAGAACAATCAGTTCCAACAAGACTGAATATGGCTGAAGCAAACCACTAACCTAGAATACTGTGCAATAGCCATCATTATTAGATACTTAAAGAAGTTCATAATATCATTTTTTTTTCTTGAGATAATTGGGATTAAGTGACTTGTCCAGGGTCACAAAGCTAGGAAGTGTTGTGTGTGAGGCCAGATTTGAAATCAGGTCCCCCTGACTTCAGGGTTGATGCTCTATCCCTACACCAACTAGCTGCCCCTCATCATATCATTGATGTGAGGACTGTGTATTTGTGCAAGTGTCAAACTTCCCATGTTCTGTAATCTTTCCTTGTACTCATCTGCCTCTTTTACAAATTCTTCATAGTCATCCCCTCAATGCAGTGGTGATTTTTCTACTGGGTCTCTGTTTTCAAGAACATCCACATTATTACTTAGGTTATCTGTTTGCCATTTTCAGAACTAGCTTTAACCCATGAAACCCAATTTTTAAGTTTCCAATGTATTTATAACTCAGAAATCAGCAATTCTTACAAATGACATATTTGATTTATTAAGTTGTTGATTGTCTATACCTAAGGAAGTGTTAATAATGAGTATTGTAACTAAAAGCATTTGTTAGTGTACCTTTTCTCTCCAGAAAACTCAGTTCTTAAATATTTACCAGCATACCATTATCTATTGCTCTCTAAGAGATGCTTTATATGATTAGGTATACAGTAGAAGGATCAAAGAAGAAATCACCACACTAAAGACCTATTGAAAATCATGTTTAAAATGATTATAATGATGGTGATAAAGATGATTATAATTAACAGTTATATAATATTTTAAGGTTAGCAAATTTTTTTTCTTCATTATTACATTTGAATCTCATAATATTCCTGATAACCTTTATACTGACTGGATCAACAGTTTGGGGTCAATTATAGTGTATTTTAAAATGTTTTGCACCTGCACATTGTCGTTTGTGTTGTTCAGACCACACCTGCAGCAGATGGAGCTCTGGCTTGGAGTCAGTAAGATATGTTAAAATCTAGTTTCAGGTATTTACTTGTTAAGGACCATGCATAGGTGAAGGGGCAAGTCATTTCTCCAAGATCCTTCACAGCTGTGAATCATAAACTTGAAGGCCTTGCAAAGCAGACTTCGCAGATCTTCCCTTTGGATTGGGAATGAATTAAATTGAAGGCAAGAGGGAAGAAGAGAGAGGTCAGAGAATGCAACTGCCTCTCAGTCTCCTTATATCATCATCATCTGCTCATATGAAGAGATCCATTCTACAGGTCTGAGTTAGACCTCCAGCAGCCACTGGCAGGTGGCTCCTGTATCACAACATAGGGCGCCCAACCTGGGGCATCCAGAAGGACACAACACTTAGTAGCTATGTGACCCTGAACAAGTCATGACCTATATCTGCCTCACTTTGCTTGACTATATAATGGGAATATCTACCACACAATGTTGTAAGAAACTAATGTGGTAATACTTGCAAAATGCTTGCCTTTAGATTCTTAAAATATAGATATTTGTTACATTCCTTTCCCCTTCCACCCCAAACAGAAGCAGCAATCGGCAAATATAAAGTCTAATAGAGACTATTACTACTTGGTAACTCATAGCTCCAAAAAAAAATCCCTCACTCTTTTGGACAGTCCTCAAGATTGTCCCCTGAGAAACGCTGATGTTTTAGCTTCTTTCTTATAGAAACCTGAAATTGCATTCCCTTATAGTAGCAATGTCACTTACATGGCTCAAGAACCATCCATGACTCACAACACTGCCAAGTGCAGTCTGAATCTAATTGGGGAATATTTAACAAAATAAATAAAATATAGATGATATTAACCTGTGGTATTCTTAATTAATATGTGGCCAGAAGAGATTCTTATGTATTGCTTAGTGGCCTCTAATTCTACTTGAGTTAAACATTATACCTTAGAGTTTTTTTTATTTTTTATTTTTTTTTTTAGTTACAGATACTGATGCAAGACACACTGTGGTAGCACTATCATTTTAGGAGAGCACTAGGACAACCTTGGGAAGCCCAAATCCTCATAGCCTTTGACATCCATAGGGTCACTTTCTGGGCAAGACCTTTCTTGCCTAGAAAGAGGCAATCCTCTTTCAGGATTTGGCCAAAACTTCTATTTTCCCCAGTCTGGCTCACTATTCAGATCCTGAGTCTGAACAATATGTTATTGTATAAAAGTTTCATGGGATATAATTAAGTCTTCTAAATTAGTCTCAATACACTTCCTCAGCAGCATCATTTAATTTCATCCAATAACTTTCATTCTTTAGAAAATGAGAACTTTTTACACTGAAATTAGAGCCAGTGGATTAATTGATTCTAGTAGAAAGGTGTTCTCATCTGATTAGGTAGCTACTTTTGCCTTGAATACCTTTAATTCTTTTGTATATCCTTTTTCTTCAAAAAGACATTAATGCATACAATGCTTTCATCATAACTAAGCTAGCCCCATTTAAATTAAACAAACAACCCCCCAAAATAGGTAAAATAAAATGTCCTCTGCAGAAGGCCATCTTGGGCTGTTGAATGGCCATACATACTCAATCCTTGTTTTTTTCAAATTCAATAACATTAATTACAAATAAAGTCTTGAACAGGAAGGGAAAATGAAGTAATGCTCAAGTTTACTGATACTTGGGGGGAACTAGCAAGACATGCACTATGTTAGCAAATAGAAACAACTGAGTTTAACAACAAAATAATCAATTAATATAAGTTGATAATATAGAACAAAGGAAGAAATATTTGAGTTCAATATACATATATATATATATATATATATATATATATCTCCCCACCCAAACTTTTTGCTCCTCCTAGGAAGTGAAGTTGTCTTTTAAAAGATGTAATTCCAGAGACTCTTTCCTACAGCTTGTCTTTGTCATGCTGTCTCTTACTTGACACCACAGCTAGAAATGCTATTTACAATCTTGCTTACATATATTCCTTTACATTGCCTAAACATTTAGCTCAGTCCTGTTAACCTCCTGAGATTAAGTTCTAGATTATTATTAAAGATAATTAATTTTCTTTCTAATGCCTTACAAATGTCAGTTAGGAGTGAAGCGTACTAAAGAGCTATAATATACTCATTTTATGAAATAAGTCCAACCCAAAGTGTTATTCTCTGTTTACTTCTACCACTAATACCTCTGACTAAGAGTAAGTAAACAGAATTACCATTCACAAACATGTCATAAACATGTTTTAAAAATTGTAGCCAAAAACTGCTCAAGAATTGCATGCAGATTTCCAGAAGCTTTAGGGACTATTGGGCAAAAATGCATTCTTAAAAAATCAATATTAAAGTCCATTTGATATATTTCTTTGCTAAAAGCCACAACTTCAAACCTCCTATAAAAGCATGATTTATAACTATTACATCCAACAAAGTGTTCTTCTTGGCCCTGGAATCTGATAATTTGGTTTTACATGGTGAATAGGCTTCCAGAAATAAAACCCTTGTCCATCACTATTATTATTATCAAGGATAACCCAAGAAAAGCTACAGGAAAACGGAGGATATCTTTCCTGCTCTACCCATGTGTGATAATTGCAGTGTTTCAGAAATATATTATCTAGAGAAAGAGGAATGAAAACTGTTAGCAGGCTTAAGGTGTACAGGAACAAGAAACCTTGACGTGCTATCTTGGGAGCTTTTTTCTCAGTGGTCTTGATATTGTATATCTCTTTTTGGCCTTGCAGATACATTTTGGAATCTATCAGCCTGAAAACATTTTTACTGCCTTTGCAAATGTTTTATCAGCCTGCCTCCTAGAATCACAGCCACAGAGCATCTGATATCAAGTTAAGTGTTTGGAGCTTGAAGTACTGCAGACTTTTATTTCCCATTTTTAATCAAATTCTTACTTTCCTGCTGGCTGTTCCATGGCAATATGGCTAAAAAAGGATAGCAGAAGAGGACAGAACTAACTTGTAGAGGTCAATGCCTGGTGGGATGTACTCTCCAAGAAAAAAACCCAGAATTATTTGACTCTGGGAAGCTACAGGAGGGTAAATGCCTTAAGAATTTTATCAATTGTTAAATTCAAAATTTAAAAAGATAATATAATTTTAAAAGAATTGGCTATTCTGCTTTATTTACAATTTATAGGAAAAGCAAGTTGTCTATAACACAAAGGATTTATTGTTTGTTTTTTACTTTTTTCCCCAAAGTACGACTGAGCTATGAATTGTGACTACAGATATAAAAATGAAATGGCCCCTGCCCTCACAGAGATTCCATTCTATGGAAAAGGTACAATACTCACATGTAAATATATAGAGAATAAAAATTAGGATATGTGTTTGGAGAAGTCACTAATGATTAGAGATTTGGTAAAAAATTTCATGAAAAAGGTAAATTTTTAGTTCAGTTTTGAAGGGCTATCAGATGAAGAGGAGAAAAAACAGAAATAAATTACAGAAATGAACACAATATATGCCCACAGTGTATAAAGAAGAATGAGAAGGCTAGATTGTTTAGATCACTGAGTATGCAAATGAGGCTAATATAAAATAAAACTGAAGAAATAGATTGAAACCAGGTTATGAAGGCCTTTACATTCTGCTTGGAGTAAATTAAATTATTATGGGAGAAGACTCTTTCTGTTCAGCCCCAATCCCCAAGAAAATCTACTATTGTCTTAACACTGATAAGTATATCATTAGAAATTTAATCCTCTATTCTAAGAATTGCCATCTTTGAAAAAGTTAATCATGTCGGAATTGACATGCTATTGACATGCCTATTTTTGTGAAATAAAGTATGTGTGCCTGTGGGGGGGGGGTCTGTGTCTTTGTTTAAGGGGCTGTTAGATATACTTTGAACATACTGGCTAGGGAAGATTATTAAAATTTTAGCGTGAGAGTTACATCTTGAAAGTTTAAAATCACTGCTTGATTTATTGCTTTATTGATTGTTTAAATTTAAGAAAGCTAGGGAGAAAAATGTCATAATGTCAATATTATTATTGACAATATTAAATTTAAAAGTATGTTGTCCTAATATTTGTGGAAATCTAATTGTTAAATATTTATCAGCATACCCGCTTATGTGTATGTCTATAAACATACACCCACATATTTATACAATCACATACTTCTACACATGTTCACATGTTCTCTCTACTTTAGGCAGGATTCAGAAACATGGAAATAGTGGATATCAGACAAAAAAATCTGAGCATTTAGTTTGGGAAGGGAATCCCCTCAAGGGAGATTACTTAGTCTGCTCTCAAATTACATAATTTACTTGTATGTGAATATATAATGTTAATGTGTTTTTATATCTGTATAACTGTATGTTTATGTGTATGTATATATGTATATAGATTGCATATGTATTTGTATGTATTCACAATTCAACCAACAATGCATCAGTGTCCCGGTTTTCCCGCATCCCCTTCAACATTCATCATTATTTTTTCCTGTCATCTTAGCCAATCTGACAGGTGTGTAGTGGTATCTCAGAGTTGTCTTAATTTGCATTTCTCTAATCAATAGTGATTTGGAACACTCTTTCATACTAATGGAAATAGTTTCAATTTCGTCATCTGAAAATTGTCTATTTCATATCCTTTGATCATTTATCAATTGGAGAATGGCTTGATTTCTTATAAATTAGAGTCAATTCTCTCTATATTTTGCAAATGAGGCCTTTATCAGAACCTTTAACTGTAAAAATGTTTTCTCAGTTTGTTGCTTCCCTTCTAATCTTGTTTGCATTTGTTTTGTTTATGTACAATTCTTCTATATATATTTCCAAAATTATCATGCTGCACAAGAAAAATCAAATCAAAAAGAAAAGAAAATGAGAAAGAAAACAAAAAGCAAGGAAATAAAAAAGGTGAAAATAATATTTTGTGATCTACACTCAGTCCTCACAGTCCCCTATCTGGGTGCAGATGACTTTCTTCATCACAAGACCATAGGAGCTGGCCTAAATCATCTCATAGTGAAAAGAACAATATCCATCAGAATTAATCATTGTATAATCTTGCTGTTGCTGTGTACAATATTCTCCTGGTTCCACTCACTTCCCCCAGTTGCAGTTCATGTAACTCTCTCCAGAACTCTCTAAAATCTTACTGTTAACCATTTCTTATAAGCCAATAATATTGCATAACACTCATATACCTTAATTTATTCAGTCTCTCTCCAACTGATGGGCATCCATTCAGCTTCTAATTCCTTGCCATTACCAAAAGGGCTGCTATAAACTAAAGACTGCAATTTAAAGGAAAATTATTCAATACAGATGTGTATTTTTGCAGAATGTGAGAAGATGAATCATAATATTCTGTTTTTATTGGTTTTTTAAATGAGAATTATGTGAACAGAATTTATGGTCAGCATAGCAAAAATAATGGGCAGAATAGAAAAACAACAATTTGAATCTGCAATGACAAACATGGTCAAAGAAACAAAAGAGAAAACAATAGTTTGGAAATATAAATACACAGAAGAACAAGGGAAGTAAAATAATAATATTAAAAGTAAATATGTTCACTATAGAAGCAACTTGAATTTGATATCAGGATGTGCAGAGACAACTTAAAGAGCATAAGACTTATAGAAGAACATTACACATCAAAATTCCTTAACATTATAATAAATGAACTAATAGAAGATAACTGCCCAGAACTTCTAAATAAAGAAAATAAAATTCCAGCTGAATGTACTAAAAAAAAAACTTCTCTAGAAAAAGCAAATGAATAAAAACAAGGCTACATGCTCCAAAATACATAGTGGTTAAGTTGAACAATTCAATTCAGAAACAACAGGTTCTGCAAACCATCAGGAGAAAGACCTTCAAATACAAAGGAAAGGACATTTAAATAAGCCAGTCTATTCAGCAGCCATTAAAAAAAGAAGATGAAATGGAATAATGTGTTCCAAAGAGCAATGAAGCTCAGGATGCAGGCCACGGTGACCTACCCTGCAAATATGAGCTTGCTTAATCATCCAGGACAAAAGATAGACCTTTAATAATAAAGAATGGTTTGAACCATTTTAGAAAGAAAAAAAAAAAGAATTGAAGAAATGATCTGCCTCTTGAAAACCCAAGAAAACAAAAATGCAGTAGGAGTTCTTGAATGCAGCAGGCAAGAACAACAACAGTAAAAGAATGACTAGCAAGAGACTTTTTTCTAAAAGTATAGAAGACAGATGTGAAGAAGGTAGAAGTTGTTATAAAGAGGAACTCAGATGAAGAGACAGAACCTGGTAACTGGTAAATCAACATTTTTGGGAGGTAGGACTGCACTACAATGTGGGATGATACATAAAGGAGGGGGATAGATAGAAAGGTTTGAGTGATTGATTGTGATTAAAGATAGATTGGCGTTAATAAAAAGGGGGCAGTGACATCTATCTTAAAATAAGGGAAAAAAAACTAGAGTGGATAAATTAGCAAGAGGCATGAAGAATTGAAAGTAAAGAGGCTTTATTTGGAAGATGGTATTGGATTTCACTAGTAAATGCTTCCATGAATGAAGGAAGATGGTAGATGAAAGCAGAGAAGGATATTATACTGGATACAGCCTCAAAGATATGGTGCTTGAAAATTCTACTTGTCCTGAAGAATGCAGAGGAGTTGGAATCCCTGGGGGCAACAGGTGTCCAGAGGAGTGGGACAGAATGGTCACAGGGAGGAAAATGTAGAAAAACAAAGGAAGGCCTATAATACAGGGTATAGAACAGTGGTACACAACATAATCAGGGACACAGTGGGAGAGGGCACCACAATGAACCAGTATCTTCTTTGACATTTGCAGTAGTTGGCATTGTTCTGAAAATAAAGCATAGTGGAAAAGGAGAATATATAGAGAAGTTATATAAATCAGTGTCAGAAAGTCCTACAGGGAATAGCCTAGAATGAATCCCTTCAAAGCTTTAATTGCATGAAGAATACATGGAAAAGAGAGGGACCAGATAATTAATTATGAATCAGAGAATGAGGATCTATAGTAAACAGAAAGAGATGATGTATGATGGAAAATGTGAGAGTAATCTTTTTTTTTGGAAAGGAGCACAAAAAATGAAGATACAAAACTAAGGAACAGGACTAGCTAGAGGAGAGGAGAAGAAGGGGGAATCTACTTGGAAAAAAGAGAGAGTTCTTCCAGAATTCTTTTTAGACTTGTGACCCATTTGACATTTTTCTTTGGAATAGAAGGGGCTTTTTAAAAAAATCTCACTATATTGTTCTGAATAGGATTTCAGATCTTCTTTTATACTGCAGTAATTATTGGTGGTTGGGTTCTATTTCCTTTGCTTACTCATTTTTATTATATATTACTTTATTTTAGCAGATTTTATCTTTAATAAGATTTAAACCTTGAATTGTGGTTAATGGCACATTGGGCCTCAAGTCCTTCTTATTGCTATTTTCTGAATTCTGACTAGGGGCCCAACCTCAGACACTCATCTTCTTTCCAAAGCCACAGTTGGGGCTTCCATGTATATAGTCCAGAAAATGTTCTTGCTCCTTGCAGTATTGCAGTCACAGACATGAGCTAGCTGCTCCTCATCCACAGCTGCAATCCAGGATAGCACCACTGTCTGGTCAGCACCACTAAGCCAGATTTCTGGAAACACAGGAGGAAGGATATCTTTTTTTTAAATTAATTTTTTTAATTAAAACTATTTATTTACAAAGCATATGCATGGGTAATTTTTCCAATACTGATCTTTGCATAACTTTTTGTTCCAAATTTTCCCCTCCTTTCCCCCATCCCCTCCCCTAGCTGACAGGTAGTCCAATACATATTAAATATACTGAAATACATGTTAGATCCAATATGTGTATACATATGTATACAGTTATCTTGTTGCACAAGAAAAATCAGATCAAGAAGGAATAAAAAGAAAAACTGAGAAAGAAAACAAAATGCAAGCAATTAACAGAGAAAGTGAGAATGCTATGTTGTGTTCCACACTCAGTTCCTATGGTTCTCTCTCTGGGTGTAGATGGCTCTCTTCATCACTGTACAAGTGGAACTGGTTGAATCATCTCATTGTTGAAGAGAACCACATCCATCAGAATTGATCATTGTTGCTGTGTATAATGATCTCCTAGTTCTGCTCATTTCACTTAGTATCAGTTCATGTAAATCTCTCCAGAGCTCTCTGAAATCATCTGTTCATTTCTTATAGAACAATAGTGTTCCATAGCATTTATATGCCATAATTTATTCAGACATTCTCCAATTGATGGGGATCCACTCAGTTTCCAGTTTCTGGCCACTACAAAGAGGGCTGCCACAAACATTCTTGCATATACAGATCCCTTTCCCTCCTTTAGGATCTCGTTGGGATATGATCACAGTAGTAACACTGCTGGATCAAAGGGTATGCACAGTTTGAAAACTTTTTGAGCATAGTTCCACATTGCTCTCCAGAATGGTTGGATCCATTCACAATTCCACCAACAATGCATCAGTGTCCCAGTTTTCCCACATCCTCTCCAACATTTGTCATTATCTTTTCCTGTCATTTTTGCTGATCTGACAGGTGTGTATGGGTACCTCAAAATTGTCTTAATTTGCATTTCTCTGATCAATAGTGACTTGGAGCACCTTTTCAGTAGTTACAAATAGTTTCACTTTCTTCATCTGAAAATTATCTGTTCATAACCTTTGACCATTTATCAATTGGAGAATGGCTTGGACTATAATAAAGTTCATTCAATTCTCTATATATTTTAGAAATGAGGCCTTTATCAGATCCTTTTGATATAAAAAATGTTTTCACAGTTTATTGCTTCCCTTGTCTAATCTTGTCTGCATTAGTTTGTACAAAAACTTTTTAACTTAATATAATCAAAATTATCTATTTTATGATTAATGATGATCACTAGTACTTCTTTGTTCACAAATTCAGGAAGAATTTCTTTCCATTTTCCTCCACCTATCTACATATTGTTTTCATTGTTTGTTAGATGATGTTAAAGTCCATGAAAGTAAGGTGAAAGTTCTTGGGGTGTAATCTGTTTCTTGACTGAGTTATACCCAAGATCTCCTGTTTGTTAATTGAGCAGATTTGGCTTGAAGATATGCTCCATTCAAGCCAAATCTCAGTTTTTGGAGGCTCTATCATTTCTGAAGAAATTAAAAAGCTTGCGATTTTCTGAACTACTCCTCCATCTTTCTCCATGTTGAAATTTCTGACCTCTTTGTAGGGTATAGCTACCCTACAAAAAAGAAACATTTGAAACCTTCTTCCCTGTTAAAGCCATGTCCATTCAAAGAACAGTTTGAATTTCAAGGAAGTCACTTGTGTGGCAGTGAAGTAAGATTAATAACAGTACAATTTGGTTCCTTATATTATTTTCATCTCTGAAAACAACCAGAGAAGTGCAAATGGATGGTACAAAACTTTGATTGGACTCTTGCTAATTCTGTCTCCTTAATAGGTTTCCTACTCACCTTTTTTGCCCATTCACAAAGAACTAGTAGAGGATAATAATGTGATGAGCAAGATTAAAAAATAGATGTATAGAAAGTAGGCTGGAGATTAGAAATGACCTGATTCATAGCTCTGCACTGGGCTACATCTGGTATGGCCCTCCCCTCCAAATTGGGTCCATGGATCCTACTTATTTTTCCCAAAGCATAGATCTGACCATTTCTTCTCTCAACTTACTATATATTCAATCGTTAACAAAGGAGTTGGAATATGAACTAGATGATCTCTTCCATTTCTATGTAAAAAATCATTATAGATCAAAGGAACTAAAATAATGAAGACCTGAGTTCAATCCTAGTAACACTTTTAGTCTATGTAACCCTAGAGAAATGATTTGATTGATCTGATCCTCATATTCCTTCTATACAACAAGGATGGCAATATCTGCCACAAATTTTCTTCCAACCAATGGGGAAAATACCTGTAAAATTTATATGAGAGTGGTTTTGAAAATTAGATAAAATACTGTATAAAATGCTTTGGAAATATGTATGTCTTACATAAATATCATTTGATACTATGGTATACTGACAATAATCCTGTCTTCCTTGTTACTAGATAAGTTTATAACCGGTTCCCTGGAGATGACAGTAGAGTTTATAAAACAAAGGAAGCAGTTTTATAATGAAAAATTACAGAGACAGTTAATTGGGTTTAGTTATTTTATCTGACTGCAGGGAAGTTTGATTCAGTAATGTGAGTTGATTGATTGATGTTGAATGTCTTATCACATTAAATATGATTCATTTACTGATGGACACTGTATAACCTCTTTCAGGTTATAAATCTCAAGGAATAACAAAAAAAAACAACAAACAAATAAATGAATAGATAACAAAGAAATAGAATAAATAAACAAATAATGTATTTCTAACCTAAGCTAGAATTCTTAAAAATGCTGAGGGCACTGAGTTTGAGCTAATATTTTCTGGTCTCATCCAATTTTCATTCACCCATCACTAATTATCACTTTAGTACTTGGGAGTAGAGAAATTGCGGTTCCCTTCCCAAGTGTCTCACACGCTTTATTGTATTATTGTGCCAAAATAATACACAATAATATTTTATTTAATATTTGATGAATGAATGAAAGCATTCTAGTTTGATCATACCTATAGTCTCCCTTTTTGTTGCAGTCTAGCTATGGTTGTAAAGGCTTATCTCTATATAGCCCCTGGTAATTAATTTGTGGCCACTCAAATGTTTAAGTCCCCCTACCGCATTATAGAGCTACTTGAAATCTCTCTGCTCAGGGTTGGGGAATACTTATCCCTACAAAATTATGGGTCCCCAACTAGAGATGTAATGTTTCCACTCTGAAGTGGAATAATTTCAATATGATTAAAAGTTTGGGGAGGTGCAAGAGGAACTAGGACACTATGTTTGTAGATAAAATTATGGAATCATTTGCCACCTTGACCTAGGCAGTCATTTTTATCTTTTTTATTGATTTTCAAAGACTAAGGAAAAGAGAAAAAGTGGCAATATAATTTCCAGACTTTGGAATGAGTGACACAGCACTGACTACAATGAGATGTTTGGCTTGGTGCTTTAATCTGAGTATAGAGAATTAAAAATGGAAAAGGCAACCTTAAATGAACTTTTATTTCATCTGGGGAAATAACACGCATATAAATGTATCTCCATTTTCCTGTTAGGCTTAGAGCATTTTGCATGATATTTCTTTAATTATTTAAAGAATTTAACCTTATTTGTGAGAGAACCAGAACTGGTGTAAGAGCTTTGGAAAGAGAATAAACTGGTACTAGAATTTCCTGTGGATTTTTTCAAGATCCATGGAAAGAAACAAACTTTAGAAGCTGCCAACATGTAGAGAAACCATCTCCTCAAGATAGGCTTAATTTCCATCTTGGTGACCTACAGATATTGGGAAATTTATTTTTGAGTGAGTTTAGGGGTACTCTCTCAGTTGAGCTCAGTTCTCATGTCACTCCCTTATATAAAAATAAAACAAAACAAACAAAAAACATGATTGTTCATTTATATTTTGTGATATCTTCTAAACTTTGAAACTTCTCCAATTTCTATTTGATACCTGCTTGGTTTTAAGCCTGTATTAACAACAACAATAGCAACAACAATAATAATATTATATTATATGTAATTATATATAATGGTAGAGATAATTAATATATTTATTAATAAATATTATGTAATTATTTAATATTAAATAATAAATATTCTGTAATACCTATCATGTGACAGGCATTGTGATGATTTTACAATATTTTTTCTTTTATCTCCACAACAACCCTGGAAAATATGAGCTAAAATTATATCACATTTGCAGTTGAGTAAACCAGAGATAAGGTGGTGCATCTAAGATCAAACAGCTAGTGAGTGTTTGAAGTTAGATTTGACCTCCTGATTCCTGGTTTAATTATTGTAATATGTACCTTACTTTGATTCTATCCCAAGGCCTTTTTCTCAATAACAAGAGTACAAAACAGCAAGACTCATATTTGAATCCTATTTTCTTGCTCCCTTAAAAGCAGGAATCCCAAACTTTCTTGGAAAGAATCGGAAAACTGTCTATGAATTAATATTTGTCTATTAATGCCTCTTGTGTAACATGAACAGAAACTTATCTTGCATTGCCAGACACCCACATTAATGTTGCATGTATGTATATTGCATGTACATATATAAAAACATAACAACATAAATACATGTGTATGCTCACATATATACTAATGCCTTCCTTTATAGAAAAAAAATACAAAAACTAAACTTTTCTTTGGCCTGCTGCCCAATTCATCTGCTGCTCTTCTTGTTTCAACTCTGTGGAATAAGATGTCTCTCTAGATTCCCCTTGTGCCTTCCCCCAACTTTTCTTGTCTCCTGTTTTATGTTGTCTCCCCATGTTAGATTGTAAGCTCCTGTCTTCCTTTTTTTTTTTTTTTTTTTTAACTATTTTCATCATTTAGCACAATGCCTGGCAAATTATGGGCATATTGAAATTATTGATTGGATTTATCCAAACATATACATATATGTACTTATATACATGTACATGTATAAATAGATATAGAAAAAATAAACAAATGTGAGATAAATGTTTTTGAGAAGATAGAGGCCCCAATGTCTGGAGAGGAGAAATTTTTAAAAATACCTTATGTAAAATTCTGGAAATTTGAGCCTTAAAGTAAGCAAAATTATGATATGGTTTTGCTTTTTAAAAATTTCATACATTCAATTCCAATGCACCCTAAGCAATCAATTAAGTAATTATTGAGGTAGGGACTGGTGTGAGAAGGCATATGTGCATGTATGTTAAGCTGCATCATTGAAGAGAATATCCACATTTATGAAGTCTCCCGTTCACTAAATTATTAGAGCCAAGTCATTGGACTTATATAACAAAATCTATTTTCTCTATAAAACCTGCATATCAAATATGTTTTATTATTATTTTATTATTGTCATGATTATCATCTTATTTTCAACAGTTTTTAAATTGTTAGTAAGATTATACTGATGTTTGGTTTATGGAAGTTAAAGATAAACTTGGAATTATGATTAATATGAGTGTATTTTAATTATATTAGGATAAATACAATTATTCTGCATTAGATAATTTCCTGTGATCTTATATTCTAAAAATGAAATTTTGATTTTTGTTTTGGAAATAAATAGGTCATACCATGTAGTAACCATTCAGAATCCTATTTGCTTCTCCAACTGTATGTCTCCAAGATTAATTACACAAAACTGATCAGTTTAATTACAGAAAGCAAGATTAATTACAACAAAGCATATTGTTGCCCTCCTTGACTGGATATATAGTTAGTGTCAATATCTCTGTCCAGAAATCAACAATGTTGTACCAATATATTATTAATCCTCTAAAAATTCTATGTTCTTAAGTTATTTTGTATGAACTAAGCATTTAGAGTGAATTAGAAACTATCTCCACAGTGTTCTAGGTTCTCTTTTTCTAGAAAGGTAAGAGGGAAGGAGGATCTTGACAGTTAGGAATCAACATTTTAATTAAGTTAATGAAAAATTTATTCCCCCATAAATACCCTTTAATACTTTGGTTCTGATACTATAATATTTCTCTAATTTAGGTGTCATTAAGGTAAGATCAAGTAGAAGAAAATACATGTAAATGGAATGTGGTCTATAGATACTAATTAATACTTAACCACTATGATGGAATGTTTTGATCTTCAAATGCCTTCATTTTCTCTGGGGATGAGATGGGCCAAAAGTTATCTGATAAAGAAGTCTAATTCTCATTTCATTCTTAGTTTCAGATTTGTCTTTTTTCACTTTACTGATTTCATTTTCCACCTTCAGATAGAATTTAAGAAATTACCTAACTTTCCTCCAACAATCGTTGTTATCAACCTCCTTCTAGCCCCCTCCCCAAAAAACACACTTAGAAACCAAATAATTTTGAAGAGAAGTCACTAGAGACTAAATATCATAACCAATGAAGATTGAATGAGGTCTTTACCTCATCCAAATATCTACAACATGCCCTTGATCTATAGTTCTTCCATTAATGGGTTCCCCAAAACAGAGAAAGCCATGATTATTAGTTCCCACTACCCTGATTTCTGTATTGTATTGATTTTTTCCATCTTCTAGAAGAAATTATCATTATTAATGGTGTTTTATTCACATCTTGAGAAGATAACTTGACATAGTACATTGATATGTGAAAAAAAGTCAGGAATTCCACATCTGATGCTAATTGTGCAACTGTGGATATTTTGCTTATCTTTTCTGATCTTCAGTTTTCTTGTATGTGAAATGGGCATAATGATGGCCTAGTACCTAATTATTAGGCCTAATGTAAGAAGGAAAGGATATTTTTATTAGTATTTTTGTTTTTAATGCATTGCCCTAAGCTCATTTTGCTTCCACATTTCTGATTTTCTGTAGGAAGTAAATTCCTTTGTCATTTATAAAGTACTTAATATCAAGAATCAGAACTAGCTAGGTAGTACAGTGGATAGTTAGAGTTACAGGTCTGGAGTCTTGAATTCAAATCTGGCTTAAGACACTTATTACTTGTGTGATCCTTGAGCAAGTCACTTAAGCCTATTTGACACAGTTCCTTCATCTGTAAAATAATCTGGAGAAGGAAAAGGCAAACCACATCTGTATCTTTGACATAAAAAAGATGGGGGGGAATAGTCACAAATAATCAGACAGAGCTGAAAATGACTGAAAAATAAAATCACATATAGGCCCAGCTGGAACAATTACTCTATCACCCCATCTCTACTTCCAAATATGTTTTTTTTCAAATTAAAAGCATATATATATAGATCATAATCTCAATATTTTAAATTATTATCTTGTAAATTTGCTTCCCAGAGCTCTGCCCTAGTACACAAGATCCAGTCTCTATCATGCTATTCTTTGTTGGATAATGCTAAATCTGTCCTATTTCTTCCTCTTTTTACCTTGTGTCCCAGGTGCTGTAATCACTGATCCAGTTATTGACTTAGTGTTTGGAGGGATATTTATACTGTGTCTGTCAAAGATAACTTTGTAGGGTAGGACATTGAGATCAAGAGGATTAGATATATCTTAAAGAGATCATAAAAGGGGGAAATATCAACATGCAAAAATATTTATAGCAGCTCTCTTTGTGGTAAAAATAAATTGGAAATTGAAGAAATGTCCATCAATTGGGGAATGGCTAAACAAGTTATGGTATATGAATGTAATGCAATCCTATTCCATAAGAAATAATGTAGCAGACAGACTTCAAAACAACCTGGAAGACTTATATTACCTGATGCAGAGTGAACTGAGCAGAACCAGGAAAACATTCTAAACAGTAACAACAACGTTATTCAGTTATTAATTTTGATAGACACAACTTTTCTACTCAATGTAATGATTTAAGAGAAATCCAAAAGACTCTTGATGGAAAATGCTATCCATTTCCAGAGAAAGAACTATGAAGTCTGAATGAAAACTGAAGTATAATATTTTCATTTGTTTTTCTTTCTTGTGGTTTCCACCTGATTCTTCTTTCACATGATTAATATGGATATATATATGTATACATACATATATGTTTATATGTATATAACCTATATAAGAATGTTTGCCATCTTCAGAAGGGGAGAGGGGAGGGAGAAAAATGAAAGGAAAACAAAACCTTATAAAAGTAAATGCTGATATTTAACCTATATTGCATTGCTTGTTGTCTTGGGGAGAGAGGAAAAGAAGGAGAAAAATAAGAAACAAAATTATGCAAAGATGAATGTTGAAAATTATTTTTGTTTGTATTTGGAAAAATAAAAAAAATCTATTGTTTGTAAATGAATGTTGAAAAATGAAATAAAATAACGAATATATAAATTAGTGAATGAGTAAAAGAAAAACAAAAGATCAAGTCATCCTCATGTCGAACATAGCAGCTGAGATGAATCACGAAGGAAATCAGAGATGATGGTATCAAGCTTATGACAGTATAATATGAGTTGTGGGAAATTGCACAGAGTTTGAAAAGCTTGGTAGTGATAGTATTTTTGATATCTAAGGACTATCCTAGATAAGTTCAGAGTTGGCTCATTATGGTGTTGACTGCAGAGTGCTGAGAGAGGTTTTTTGTTGTTGTTCTGTAAGACACGTGTCAAAAATGATCAGGTGAGTTAGGGAAGAATTACTTTCTACTCTGACACATGGAGTGGCCACACTGATAATATTAAAAACCTGGGATTATTGATCCACATATATATTATGTATATATACACATATATAGATATAGATAGATATAGATATAGATTCCTTTTCACAAAAGAAGAAAGGGGAAACTTACCAATAATTTATTAGATGCATTCTATACTAATCTTAAGGGGGTACTATTGTTATCCTCAGGCTACAGTTGAAGAAACTGAAGAAGATAAAAAAATGTGGTGGCTTTTCCAAGCATACATGACTAGTGAGTGTCTGGGGTCACATTTGACCTCAGGTCTTCCTGACTCCAGTATAATACTCCAGTCACGGTTTCATCTAGTTGCCTGACGTACTATTATTCCACAGAAATTCCTTTATATAAGCAAAGGTTTCTAAAAACCAGTTAGAGTCAAAGAAAAGAAGAGAATGATAAAAGTGTTCTAGGACATTTTCATTTTTCTGGTTAAAAAAATACTGGGCACATTTAGTCACACCATCTGGGTATAGCTGTTTTCATTGCATCCAAACAGTAGCTCATTTTTTAAAAGTACAAACAAAGGAAGCATAAGGCTATGTTAATCCGATACATTTTTTTCAGTATGTGCTGTTCAAAAGACTGGAAAATGTTATAAATATTATTCACTACATTGGGTTAAGATTATTTTTCTTCAGAAAATGTTGATTAAGGAGGGAGAGGATGGGATATTCAAGGAAAAAAAATCAAGGACCTTCTTCTAACATGAATTTTTAATTATCTTCAATGTGGATTCAGATAAAATTATTTTCTTAAAATTTGCTTGATTGTTGTTGTTGTTACTGTTATTTTGTTTTTAGTCCTGGTGATTTAACTTGGAAAGTTAACTGGGAGTTTTAAAAATCAAATGGAAACATAAGTCCCAATATAGCAAGGTATCTCCAAGTTGGCTATTGTTGCTGTTGGTAATCTTAAAACAGAATTTTAGGGAATGAGTGTCTGAGAAGCCTACAGCAGACCAGAGGAAACAATTTTATGTACCTCAATCCCAAATCTTGAACTTTTCTGAGATTCATCACTTACTGAATTATGCAGTGACACAACATAATAAAAGAAAGTGATAGAATATGGGCCAAGTGAAATTTATGAGTTCCTCCTTTCAAAACCTTCGTGAAATAGTTGGTGAAAACTGGCCAGCACTTGACAATGTGAATTGCATTCAGTGCCAGAAGGCCCAGAAACTTGGGCTTGCATCAAATCCTCCCTAAAGTAAGTAAGATATCATTTAGAAATTTGAGATGCAGATGGCAAACTCAGTAAAAGTTGACACATATGATCAAGCGGCATATGCAGAGTGTTCTAGTGTTTGCAGTAGATGGTTAAGTTCAACAATTCAAGACCTGGACAATTTGGAATATCTTTGAAACCTAAAACATCTTTAAGTGAAATTTCTGTGCATAATTGGCTTAAACTGTTGAATAATATGATAGACAAAGGGACACAAAAGGGATGAGTGCCATAAGAAAGCAATTGCTATTACCAGCTATCAGGCAGTAAATGCATCCTCAGAGAATCATAGGAAAGTAAATAATTCCTATTCTGAACAAAATGGTGTCTTTTGTAAAAACAAAATTATCAGCTGCAGGACCAGAGAATACATGAAAAATATGCTGCCAAAGTGAACTATATGTTCTCTTCATGTTCATAGCCCTTCCAGATTATGAGAATATGAATATGTCTATTATTTGGGAGTGAGAAGAACTTATGCAAGGGGATTTCTCAGTTCAATAATTCTTAGAAATATAATACTTAATAATTATCTCCCATTTATAGACTAAATATCTGAACATATGTAGATATTTGCATGTTTTCTCACCCATTAGACTGTGAAGTCTTTGATGACAGATAAAATATTTTTTTCCCTTTGCTTATATCAACCAGTGCTTATCATAGAGCCTGGCACATAGTAAGTGTTTAATAAATGTTTGATAACTTGGCTTAACTTGTAAAAAATTTGATAAGGGGAGTAAAGAATAATCCACTTCTTCTACATTTGGATCTTGTGAGTGCAAAACTGAACCACAACAGGTCATTGATTATTCAACATTGATTGTATATATCTATATCTATATATATAGATATAGATATGTATACACACACACACACACACATATATATGTATACACTGTTGTGATTCTCACTTTAATCTCTCTTGTTTCATTTTAAGAGAGAAACATTTACCTTCAAATATGAGAGACCTTAGAATGTATTTGTTGGGTGATAATACCCTCAAAAGATGAACTCAGGCAAAGCCTTGAATCATAGAAACAAACAAACAAAAAGAGCAGATGCATACAAACTGATTTAAACAGCAGAATTAGATAGGACTGAAAAACAGAAGATCTTGGTAAAAAGAATTTTTCTTTACCTTGCTCTCTCTCCCTAACCAGATGGCCATTAAATCAGTATAAGAGGAATTGGAAATTCTTTTTGTCTAGTTTTCTTTTCTGAATCATTGTACCATAGAAAGCATGGTATCCTTGATTTCTTTATGGGTTGATCTGCCAGCCAATCATATTATATACTATACCTATGTATATAATCTATATCTATATTAACATAGATATAGCTATATATGTGTAGATAAGTCTATGTGTATATATATACATATATATACACATAGCAATTTGTCATTGTACATTATATGTTTTTTTTCCTTCTGTGTCTTTTAGAAATTAAGAAGTCCACTTAATTCTAGTATGAAGAAAGATTCAATTTGTCCATGATAGATATTAAATATTATTATATTGCTATATTTTCCTAAGATATTTTAAATTGATTTTAAATATTATTATAAAGGTTCACATAAATATGTGAACATCAACCTAAGCCTTTTGGTCATATTCTCAACTTGATAATTTTCAATTTTCCTCAGGTACTGTAGTTAATATTCCCTCATTAGTCCACATGTCATATGAATTGGACATTAAATGACTCTCTCTTCATGAAATTTTCCTTTTTAAGAAAAAAACAGAAAATTATACTTTAATTTGTACTCACAGTTCATCAGTTCTTTCTCTGGAAGTGGAGAGTAATTTTTCATGATAAATTCTTCTGAATTGTTTTTTGAGAATGCCTAAGTCTTTCACAGTTGTTCAGCATTGCTGTTACTATTACTCTATACAATCTTTTGGTTCTGTTTGCTTCAGTTCATATATCTTCCCCAGTTTATCTAAAAGCATTCTGCTATTCATTTCTTTTAGCCCAATACTTAACTACGCATTGTACTTTGTTCAGCAATTCCATATGTGATGACTATCCCCTCAGATTCCAACTCATTGACACCACAAAAATAGCTACTATAAATATTTGTCTAGATTTGTGTCCTTTTTCTTTAATCTCTTTGGGATACAAACGTAGTACTAATATTGCAGGTTCAAAGGGTATACACAGTATCATAGACCTTTAGCATGGTTCCAAATTATTTCCCAGGATGGTTATACCAGTTTGCAATTTCATTAGCAATGCATTAATATACCTATTTAAACACATTCCCTCCAGTATTAGTCATTTCTAAATGACACTGAAGTGTCAGGTGGTAGCTGAAGTACTAGCCCTCCTTTTAGCACTAAAACTATGACTAAGGAGCCTGCTCCCCTTGTGATCAATCATCAGTATCCTCCCTGCCCTGAAACTTTAACCCAAAACTGTATATTATCAATAGAGTTACCAAACAGCATTAGACCCCGCTTCCAGTGCCAGCAAAGGGTTCCCTATAATGACTTTCTGACCAATTGTTTAACCTTTTTTACCATCTCTGGGATGAAAGCTCCTGAAGCTATTACTGTCATTGTCAAATCCACTTCCAAGAACCACTGCTGGTATTGCACCCAGGTGTATCTGGGACCATCCCATCTTAGTGTCAAAAAACTCTTTTGTTGACCTTCTAAAATTCAAGGGTCCTCAAACTACAACCCACGGGCCAGATGCAGCAGCTGAGGACATTTATCCCCCTCACCCAGGGCTATGAAGTTTCTTTATTTAAAGGCCCACAAAGGCCCAAAAAACAAGTTTTTGTTTTTACTATAGTCTGGCCCTCCAACAGTCTGAGGGACAGTGAACTGGCCCCCTATTTAAAAAGTTTGAGGACCCTGAATCTAAATTATCATATACTAAAAAAATGTGTCTAGCTCTGATGCTTTGTTGGCTCTGCCACTTCAGAACTTGATTTGAGGTTTTATTTTAAAGGTTTTTTTTTTTTGGCAGGAACATACTAAGAGTTCATATGGGTTGATATGTCTATTCTCCCATCTCACTTCTGCCTCTACAACTCCTTTTCAAAGTGATTCAATTTCATCCAATCCTTTCAAGAGCTTCTGAATTATTTAATGATTTTGTATCTTATATAATCAGTCAGCCAGTCAAAAACATTTATTAAATATCTACCCACTATATACCAGCCACTATGCTAAGCATATAAAGTAATGAAAAAAGTCCCTGTTCTTAAGAAGCTCAAAGTCTAATGGTAGAAGATCATGGGCAAACAACCATGGACAAAAGGGACATATATGAGCTAAGTAGGAGAGGATTTCAGAGGGAAGGGCCTAACATTAAAACAAATTTGAAAAGATTTCTGGTAGAAAGTAGGAATTTATCTGAAAGAAACCCAGGGAAGTTAAGTGGCAGAGATGAAGAAGGAGAGTTTCAGATATCTGGAAAGACAGTTTTAATCCCTCAAATGAGGAGATAGAGTGTCATGTGAAATGGGGAACAATAAGACTAATGTCACTGAAATACAGACTATATGTCAGGACTAAGATGGGACTAAAATGAAAAAATAGGAAATGAAGGAAAAGGCCAGATTATGTGAACTTTTTCATTCAAAGAAATATGTTCTACTTTATTCTGGAGACAATAAGGAGGCATTGAAGTTGATCGAACAGGAATTGCAAGGTTATCTTTTCACCTTTGGTAGATCATTTTGACAGATGATTTGAAGATGGACTGAAGTGGGAAGAGACTTGAGACAAGGATACTAGCTAAAAGTTTATTGCAACATTGCAAGTTTAAGTATAAATTTTGTTATTGCATATTTTGCTTTGTTTTGGGGAGAAATAGGTAGCATAGTATAGCATATCCAGTATCTTTCCCAAGTAAACCTCAAATCCAGTCACAAAGAATTGGACAGGACTGAATAAACTGAACATAACACTTTAAGTTTTGGGGAGAAATAGAGATGGAGTAATGATAAGATTAATGTTGTTTGATAATAATATTTTAGAATTCAACAATATGCATTTGTTGGTTATGGCAAGATTAAAAATGTGACCATTTCTACATGTGGCTGAAGTTGGGTGTTTCAGACCACAATCAGGAGTACTATGGGTCACATGCAGCCTGTGGGCTATGTGTTTGACACTTCCACTCTGTGTGAAAGACTGGTACAAAGAAAAAAATAAGAAATATTTTTGGGGGGAAGGACAATCTATTAGGAAGAGGAGAATGTATACAAATAAAAACAATATAATTTAGACTATTTTAGATGCACAAAAAAGTATTCACAGATCTATAATACAAGTGAAAAGTCAAATCACTTCCAGGTATGGAAAATATGAGCAGCTTTCTTGAGAAGGCTGTATTGAAACTGTATTTTGGAGAATCAATGAAATATTAGTGGTTTAATCAGAAAAGGACTAATATACAAAACTAAACTCCTACTGTGTGTCAAGTACTTTGCTAGATAATGTTGACCATTGAGCAAAGAATTTTGAAAGCAAATTAAAACTTATTTCAAAGAAAGAAGTTCTAAATATTAAAAACTATGGAAAGGATAAGATTACTGAATGATCATTTTTCATAAAAGTAAAAGTCTACTAAATTTTCACTGATAAATAAAGAAGTACATGAATTTAATGCTGAATAAATTCATGGAGGCAAAAATGTATTCATGTCATAAAGAATGAAATATTGTTTTAATTGCTTAACATGGGAAAGTAAACACCAAGGAGAGGGAAGATCATTTAACCTTCAGAAAATGATGCAATTAGGACTAATGGGATAAAACAAATCAGAGGGTTATGTTTATAGAATACCAACAGAGTGTTTTCAAACCATGCAAGTTTCTGGGAATCAGAAAGGCAGTCCTGCCCTTGGTATCTGAAGAAAACATCCCTTATCCACATTTAATGGAGCTCATGGTCGATCATTTTCTCAGAGGTGAATGGGGTCTTCTGCTCATTGCCATGTGTCATGGTCCAGCTCAGGCAAGTAGCTTACTGAAGTTACTGGACTCCTTTGGGGCTAAAACTTGTGACACTGGTTTCATTAGCACCAAGCTTCAACTAACTGAGTTCACTGTCAAGGACATTGATAGAAGCCCCATTACCTGGCACATTTAATTAAAAGTGTATAGTAAACAATAAAAGAGATGCACAGGAGGAAAGACTCATTAGTATGTTCCCTCTGCAGTCCCTGAGATGCTGGACTTTTTAGTTTGAAGGTACTTTTCTAGATCTCCCTTGAGTGTCATTAGCAAGCACTGTGCTATTAGAGATGTTAATTTTTAGTGGCATAAGATTAAGTTCTGGACCCTAAAGGGAAAAAAGAAAGTTTGTATAACTCATTTCCATGTGTTTACCCACCTTTCTGTCTTTCCCTCATTATATTATTTTTTTTCTCATCCTATACTCTACAGTCTCCAACATTTTGACAAGATTTAGTTTCCCTTGAAATGAAGGAGGTTGGGGGGGGGGGAGTAGGTGAGAAAAATGGACACGATTTTCTGTCAGATGTCTCTAAAATCCAGTCTATCATAGATAAAGGACAAAGGGTCTATTGAGCCCAACTTGTCCAACCAACCCATTATTTTTCCTTTAAAAAATTTCTCTGCTTTTCAAATACTAATGGATTTTAAGATATGTTTTAATAGAAGGGTACGATTCTACATGAAAATGAATCTATGATATAAAGCCTGCTTTAAATACACACACATACAAACATATGCATATGAACACATGAATACACACACATTATATATATATATATATATATATATATATATATATATACCTACAAACAGAGACATCTATATATCTTCAATATGTAACTTTCAAAACTGCCCCACATGATTCCTTCTTGCATTACTTTTATTATAATTATTGAACTTAGAGTATATTCTGGAAAGAAATATCATTCCTTCTCAAATTTTTACCCATCTCCACCTAAACACATACACTTCCCCTCTAACAGAAAACAGAAAAAAATGTAACTCGTATAAAACATATATAGTCAAGCAAAACAATGTTTCACATTGGTCATTTCTAAAACTGATGGCTCTTTCTGCACCTGATCATCAGTACTCTGGAATCATATAATCCCCTCTTCTTAAACATCAGGAATCTGAAGAATAATTATTTATCTAGGGTCATGAAGGCACTAAGAGCAGAAAGAGTGTTGAAATCTATATCCTTCAAAATGGGGATCATTCCCTGAAATCACTAGGCTCATTCTGTTGAACCATTGTTTCTTACCTAATAGGTTTTCTTGGTTACATTTTGAGGTCCAAGATGAGCTCCAGGGGGATGCTTGTAACTGGCAAGAAGGAATAGAGTTAGCCTTGTAATTCTGCTTCCAATGCTTAGTATCCTAGAAATGGAGACTCGGGGAACCTTATAGGCCATCTAGTCTAATCTTCTCAACTGAACTTCACAGTTGTTAAGAGGTTAAATATTTCCAGGATCATGTAGGTAGCAAGTAGCAGAAGTGTAGTGGGCTTTGAAACAAGATACTTTGATTTCGGGATCAGTGTTTTTTCCAGTTTACCTTACTCTATCCCTCAGTTTCTTTGTCTATAAAACAGAGATAATAAC
Source organism: Sarcophilus harrisii (assembly GCF_902635505.1). NCBI lineage: Eukaryota > Metazoa > Chordata > Mammalia > Dasyuromorphia > Dasyuridae > Sarcophilus > Sarcophilus harrisii. Next base: position 224,839,705 of record NC_045431.1, on the reverse strand, counting down.
ATGTTCACTATCTGAGAAGCAGCATGATGTAGTGGAAAGTGGGTCAGCTAAGTAGCACATTTGATAGTGCTAGGTCCGGAATCAGGAAAATTTATCTTCCTGAGTTCAAATCAGGCTTCAAACTGTTACTAGCTATTTAGCCTTAGCCAAGTTACTTCACCCTGTTTGCCTCAGTTTCCTTATCTTAAAATGAGCTGGAGAAGGAAATGACAAACCACTTCAACATCTCTGCCAAGAAAACCCTAAAAAGACACATGAAAAGTTGAACATGAACGAGAACAAAAATAATCAAATAGTGAAAAGAGCAAAGGGAATGAATTCAGAAGACCAAGGTTCAATTCTCACCTCTTCTACTTATTGACTGTGCTTTTGGGGCAAATGGTTTCCCAGTGCTAGACCTTAGTGTTCTCAGTGATAAAATGAGGGGTTTGGATTTGCTCACCCCTATAGTCTGTTTTGATTCTAAATCTATGATCCCATTGACTTTTCAGATTTGTTATAAGGCATTTCTTGCTGCTGTTCAGTCCTTTCAGGCTTCATGAGCCTATTTGGAGTTTTCCAAAGATATTATAATGATTTGCCATTTTCTTCTCAGCTAATTTTACATATGAAGAAACTGAGGCAAACAAGGTTAAGTGATTTGTCCAGTGAACAAGTGTTTGAGCACTGAGGACCAGCACTACCACCTAGTTACCTATAAGACATCTTTAAAGTTTTATATAAAATTCAGTCAATAGTCAATCAAGATTTTCTTTAGGCAGCTACTATGTGCCAGGTACTGTGCCTGTACAAAGAAAGGTAAAACACAGGTCTGAATTACTTCACATTCTAATGGTAGAGACAATATTCAAATATAAATAAAATGTATAAAGGAGAAATTGTAAATCATTATTCCACACAGCCATCTAGTTAGAAATGTATACTTATTTGGTGTATGTCTCTCATCCTACCACTGCCATCAACCCCTTTTCACCTCCTGCTCTTATTCTGGAAATAATAATTTAAAAAAATGCTGAGCAAAATTGTATTTATCACTTGCTAGTTAAGGTTCCAGCTTATAAAGTGCTAGATTGAAAAAGGAGACCCATTCTTATCCTATTCTCTTTGTTGGATGGTTATATTATAGTAGAAGACTACTTTGACCTTCCTTCTAAGACTGTCCTGTGATGGGAACCTTATGGATAGCATTAGAGTGAGATTTCTGACTACTAAAGTCAATTCAGTTATATGTATGATCCAATCGATTTAACTAAAATTGTGAAATAATTTCCTTAAGGTCCAATTGAGAAACAAATTTGAGAAACTTCTCTGGCATAGTAGATTGGGAGCTAGCTCTGGAATCAAGAATTGAATTTAAGACATAATATTGAAATATTCACTGTGCAACTCTGCCAAATCACTTAACTTTTCTGTGACTGAAGCATCTTATATATGGAGGAAATCACAGATTTGGAGTGGAAAAAAGGGAGAAAGGAAAAAAGAAAGAAAAAATGAAAGAAAAAAGAATATAAAAAGGAAGGAAGGAATGAAAAGAGAAAATGAAGAAGGGAGGAAGGAAAGAAAGTAGGAGGGAAAGAAGGAAGGAAGGAAGGAAAGAAGGAAAGAAGGAAGGAAAGAAAGAAAGAAGGAAGGAAGGAAGGAAGGAAGGAAGGAAGGAAGGAAGGAAGGAAGGAAGGAAGGGAAAAAAAACAGCAGTAACCACAACCACATTAAAATCAAATAAACGGGTCTAAAAGATAGCAAGTTGTTTATCAAATTGGATGGTTGTACTTCTCATCATTTTATTCTCCATCTTTTTAGGATTATGTGATCAAAATTTCAAAGTGGTCTAAGGAATCATCTATTTCAGTAGTCCTATTTCATAGGTGGAAAATGGGGGCCCAGTGGAACAAAATGACATATAACTTGTCATGTGGGTAGTAATCACCAAAGGTTAGGTTTGAACTCAGATTCTCTGCCTCCAAAGTCATTTCTCTTTCATTGGGTTTGAGAATATCCTGAAACTTTTTCCCCTTAGTGAGAAATTTAATACAGCTGTAGATTAATTTATTGCTTTCAAAAATGAGAACTTAAAAGTATAACTAGTCACTTTACAGCTCTCCTATACTGTATCTGTGTTCACAATTCACAGCATTTTTTTATTTGCCATGTATACCAAAGTTAATACATTTATCAAAAAAAAATCAGTCACATTTTACCACCCATAAGTAAAAGCCTCAAAAAGTAAATGTAAAGATACTGGCTTTTTTCACTCATCCTTTTAAATAGGTTATTTTCTTTTCTTATGACCTATTCTCCCTTCTTTGTGATTTTGATATAAGCATGTTTGACTTATTTGTGGTGTGCTGTAGATAGTCAGAAGTCTGATCCTCCCCTCTGAAAGAATAAAAAAAACATCAAATTGAGAAAGGACATTATGGGTCATTTAGCCTGATACAAATTTGAACAGGAGTTTGATTTATTATACCTTCCCCCATTACAAAAGTAGTCATTGTAGTCCCTTATAGAAGACCTCTAGTGATGGGCAGCTCACTAATCTCAAATGCAGCCTGTAACTCTTTTGGATTGCCTCAATTATTAGGAATTTTCTTCTAATGGCTAAACAAAATCTGCCTTGGTATAATTTCCTTTCAATTTTTCCCTTAATGGCAAGGGGAAAACAGAGAAGGAAAAACAGAAAAAAAAACAAAAAAACAAAAAAAACAAAATAACAAGTACAACATATTATTCTTTGAAAATATTTGAAAAATTTGAAAATATCTCTCATGATCTACTTGAATAAGATTTCTCTTTTCAGAATTTCTGGACATGCCATGATAAATGATAAATAAATAATAAGAATATCATCTCCAGTAATCTGTTTCAATAGCTGCCATTTCTCTTTCCCATGTCTTAAGGACAGAGTGATTGCCTCCTTTTTTTGGATATGAATATATTCTTGGGAGGAAACAAAAAAAGGCAAGTTGTTGAAGACCTGAGGTAGGTGGTATCTAATGTATAGTCTTGAGTTAGGAGTAAGAAGAGCTCACTAGTCTGGTTAATTTCCGTAATTGAAAAAGGAAGATAATAATAACATCTGCATTGTAGAGTTGTTTTGAGAGTCAAATGAGATATTTATAAAATTAAGTACTATGTTTGTTACTAATAAATATTTATCTTTGCTCTTTTCTTTGTTAATGCAGCGAGTTTTATGTGCTTTAAACATGATCAATTACATTTTGAAGCCTGCTGACATCCGCCATGTTTCTTTCCACTGCCATTTTGGCTATTACTATTTTCATGTCTTATGAAAATATGACATTCTATAATTCCTGGCTGCTCAGAATCACTGGGAGGATTTTAGTGTAAAAAATAAAAAAAGATGAATTTTGTACAGAAAAGTCCTTGGAGTCATTGAAAATATGCAGAAATTCCCTATATTCAATCTGTGCTAATCTCTCTCCTTCTACTTGATCTGAATCAAACTTATTGGATAATTCAATGCTTATCCAGGATACATATGTGGATAAACTTATTTGATAGGTTGTTCAACTAGCTGGACATTCTTCCAGTATGGATGACAACATGAACCTTGGTAACATTCCTGGAAATATTTTCTTTCCCTCAAGTTTCAAATATATACAGAGAGGAAAAATATAAAAATACTATAAATTATGGCAATTCCCTCCTTTATTCTTCCTGTGCTTTGAATTCTGACTCACTGGATTTCTTTCACCATCATGTTACAGAAGCCTTCTCATATGGAACTTTACTACATCCATGTAGCCTTCTCACTCTAGAACTTCACTCTGCCATCGAATATCCTTTTGATGTCTTTTTTTTTTTTTTTTTTTTTTTTTTTGCTTTGGAAACTCCATTTTAAGGAAATTACCCAGATCAGCTGTGTTCACTTCTTTATTTTTGTCTGGGCTTTGTTACTCTCTGAAGTTCTTTCTCCATCATGCCCCTACATGAATATCTTACCCCTTACTGAGACTTTTCAGTTTGCTGTCTTCCATTAATAGAATACAAACCCTCTGGGATTAGAGCTCTTGCTATTTAACTTGCCTTTGAATTCCCAGAGCTTTGCATGTAGTAAATACTTGATAATGCTTCTTGACTTCAATTTGATTCAACAAACATTTATTAAGTACCTTATATGTGGCATCCACTGTATTAAGTGTGAACTTGACTTGATTACAACAATAGAAATGAAAACAATTCTAAAAAAGACAGCTGAATTGAGATGAAAGCCAATAAGCAATATTTATTCCAGAGCAAAAAATGGTAAAACATCTGTATTTTAGATCTATAGAAAAGATGAAAAGAAGGGAGATATCAATTACATGAAACACATTCAGCCACAACTGCTTTATCAACCATTTTCCTTGACTAGTTTTATTTATTTAAAAAGAGGCTTCTAATATTAATATATATATATAAACACAGATCACACACACACATATATACATATATACATGCATGAATGCATACACACACATATATAAATAAAAACCTATGCAGATGGGAATAGGGAAAAGGGTAAGAATAGTGAGCTAGGCAAACAGAAATGCTAGATTTTCTTTGAAAATGGTACACTGATATATCCTGGGCTGCTCTCAGTGGGTAGATGACAAGACCCTTCCTTAGAAAGTTTCCCTAATATGCAGTCCTTGATGAGAGCTGACCATCTCAATTTTGTCTTTGAATCTCCATTCTCTAGTTGCCACATAGAAGATACTTTAAAATAGGATTGAGGAGACAGGGAATGGTCCCAGGAGAATGGCAACTGTATCAAAATATTTCATCCAAAATATGAGACATTAATTTTTTAATGCAGCAAAAATGCAATCCTTTATGAACTGTTTCAGACTGATCAGTTTGACATTTAGCTCCTAGGAATATCAAAGTTATTATTTTTAAAGTACACTCCAGGTCCTGAGTAACAGAGAGAAATCTGTCCTTTCTTTAGCAAGTCTTTCTTTAGGGGCATACTTTCTTGTCAAATTCTCTCTCTCCCCTTCTCTTTCTCTCTCTCTCTCCTTCTCTCTCTCTCTCTGTCTCTCTGTCTCTCTCTCCCCCACTCTCTCTTCCTCTCTTCTCTCTCTCTCTCTCTCTCTCTCTCTCTCTCTCTCTCACACACACACACACACACACACATACATATATATATATATATATATATATATATATATATATGTATGTATATAATTGCTTGTCACTGGCATCATTTTCCAGAGTGAAGGACAGCTTTCTATACCCACTTACACAGTTGCAAGAAGTTTATATCACTATGGGGTGAAAAAGGGGAAGATTTAGGAAATGATGTGAATGTAAAAATGACAAATTTTTTTGACAGATTAGATCTATGGAAGGAAAAAAGATAGTTGACTTAAAAATGAACTCATTCTTTCTGTTTTGAGGAATTGGTGATGGACATAGGAACTACTTGGGGGGAAGGGTAGGGTACTTAATTTGTCATAATGTAGTAATACACAGAAAACCATAATACTCATTTGAAAGCCTATTAAAAAAGGTGTGTTTTAATTTTTTTGGCTTATAATATTGGCTGTGTGAAGAAGTCACTGTACTCTAATATGTTTTATGGGGGGGTTGTTCTTTTTTTGGAATCAATTTACATTAGTCAACTAGGATTGAGTAAGCACATATATTCCAGTGTGTTAAGTGTTAGAGATAAAGATACAAATACTATCAAAAGGAAAAAAACAAAGATACTCCCTGCTCTCAAAGTATAATTGGGAAGACAATATATAAAAGTAAATACAAAGGGGAAGAAGACAGCCACTCAGGTCTGGGACATAAGGAAAAAATCTGGAGAAATACAACCTGGTGATAAACAGACAGAAACAGACAGACAAACAAACAGGCAAATAAAAGACAGAGACAGACAAAGTCAGAAACAGGCAGACAGACAGACAAAGAGACAGATAGAGACAGGCAAAGACAGAGATAGGCAGAAAGACAAAGATACAGACAGTCAGACAAAGACAGATTCAGACAGAAAGATTTAGAGACAGAGCCAGGAGGGACAGAGAAGAATAGAGACAAAGTGATAGAGAGAGAGAAAGAAACACATGCACAAACAGAGGCAGAGAGATAATTAGAGATTCAGAGACAAAGACAGAAAGAGATGCAGAGACAGACAGACGGTGATAGAGACAGAGACAGAGTAACACAGAGTTAGAGAGATGGACACAGAGGCAAGACAAACAGAAACCGAGATGAATTGCCTGGGCTCCCTTCTGGAAGATGCTGCCCAAGAAGAAGAGGTCCTGGAGACAGAATCCACTTCCTAGGTGTGCATTACAGGAAGGAAGTGATGTAAAGGATAAAGATGTTTCTGAGACAGAAAGAAAAGTTCAGAGGAAATCAATCTGGAGAGAAATGAAGAAAGTGACTTAACAAGAATACAAGTTCAAGAAAAGATTAACAAAAAAGTAACTGAATAGTGGCTAACAACAATAGCTGAATAGGAACCTAAAGAAGAGATATGAAACGATGGAGACGTAGAGAATTATGAAAATGGAAAATTGCATATATTATTAAGTATAATTGACATTTTGTTTGGTTTTGTAAATATTTTTCCTCTTTTTACAAATGTATGTTTCCTCAAATGGCATAGCTTTATATATAGGGGAGATTAGGGGAAGTATTTGGAAATCAAACTAAAGTTAAAAATAAAAGGTACCAATAAAATTAAAAATTAAAAATAAATAACATGTTCATATATTTGATTCAAATGAGGCTTAAGACATCCTAGAGATTAATGGCATGGATCTTTTAAGAAAGAAGCAGTCTGTATAAGCAAACTTGTTGTAGACATGAGGATGAAAAAATAACAAGTTTAAGGAAGAAACCAATTATATATCAATTTTGAGTCTAGGTTTATAAAGGCAGGGGGCTCTAAGGAGAAGTATTCAAGTGTAGGAAATTATTCCCTTCTGATTGGAAAAGTAGCATTGCAAAGGATTCATGCTGGGGCCATCCACACCTAAGGTGCTTGTGATCTCTTTTTTCTTCCGGACTGAGCTGCATGGAGCAGAAAGCAAATAATCCCCTTGTGTAAGAAGACAGAGGAACTGTAAGTTGTTCAACTGTGCCAACTGAATAGGAAAGCGAAAAGACCAAATAATTTAATCTAAATGTTGTGGAAGTAGAGGGACAATAAACAAGATTCAGTCCAAAACTTTCATTTGACTGATGATGAATCTGAATTTAAGAAAGGAGAAATGATTTATCTAAAGCCACCATCTACTTTAGAGATAAAAACCAAAACAAACAAATAACAACAAAAGTATAAAAACAAACAAACAACAACAAAAACTGGAATCAAGATCTTCTGACTCTGTCCAACTGGGTTTATTTATTCAATCACCCAATTTATTTAGCAAAAATTCATTGAGATCTAGGTACAGACAAATTGGAATACTGAAATGAAAATAATAGGAAGAAAAGAAAAGTATGCAATAGGTCCTTGCAGATAGGTATCCACAGGCTTAGCTGATGCAGCTGAGAAAGGCTAAGCTGCTTCTAAAAGAGGCATAAAGATATATAACAGAAATGTTTTAGGTAATCAGAGAATGCACAGACACTTCCCAACACTTAACCCTGTCTGCCAATTAATGTATTTGATTGGTTTTGGAGTCCTAACTGGGGATGCATTCAAAAGGCACTAGACTAACATAATTTTATCTATCTCTTCATCTGACTTCCTCCTGTGCGGTTAATATAGTGAGAGAAAAGAGACAATCTTGTAAGAAAACAGGATTGAACTAGATTGGTATAGTCCCTTTCATATTTTCACAGTGGGTGTTTATACCTCAAAAATCAGCAAATGCTACAAATCAAAGCTTCAATTATTTTGTTCATTTCTGGACTTAATTGATATAGAGACCATTAATATTTTAAATATTTAAATATTATTTGTATGCATATATATATATATATTTAGTATAATAAATACAGATGTGCCCATTCTACATATACTTATTTGTATAGATCTCTCTGTCTATCCCGTCTGTTTGTCTATTTGTCTATCTGTCCACCTATCTACTTATTTATCTATTTATCTATCTATCCTGTCTTTCTGTCTGTCTATTTATCTATCTATGTTAATAGATTAAATGGAACTGGGTACTAATTCATGGCAGATAAGAGATAAAAGATGCACAAATGAGAGCTGGAGCCAATAGTATAAGAAAAGAGACACTCATAATCTCTTAGAAGTACCAAAGACCAAAGGAACCTGTAGTCAGCGTTCATTCTAGAATACAAGTTTAAAATACTCAATATAAGGTCAATATTGTCACTCTCAAAATGTTTCTAAATGAATAGCAGAGATAAGTGAAGTAACGGATAACCATTTATAAAGTAAAGACATTAGATACAGGAGAGTGGCTATAGACTGAGAATCAAGAATATCTTAGTTCTAATCATGTGTATGAAAGAAATGCACCTATAGTAAATATATTTTAGGAAATAAAACTTATTTTCTGTGAGAATAGATATTAGAATCTGTTTACTTTTCATGAGAAATTTTATTCTAAACCTTAATGTTCTGATACATTAAGGGACTAAATTACATATATGATTGAACATTAATGGAACATCACAGAAGATAAATGGAGTGTTGGACTGAAGAATAATATATTGGACAATTTCTCTGCCTTCAAAGGGATTAATGATAAGACAATGTGAAACTTCTTATCTGAGAAAAGAAAATATTGGACTCAATAAGCAAAAGTGAAAAGCAAAATCAACATTTATTAGATACCTACTATATGCAAGATGCTGTGATTGATGAGGAAAAGAAGGATTGGGAATATACTGGGAAAAAACTACTTGATAAAAAAAATAATGAATTTCAACTCCGTTTGGCAGCTAATTGGGAGCTGTCCAAAGTTATTGAGTATGGAATGATAGAATCAGAAGATTATTTTGAAATTAGTATGTCACATTTAGAAGCAAGAAATAAATTTCTTTTTGTATATAATATTTCTGTGTGGTTTTCCTCACAAACAATTTCATAAAGGAAAGAATACTGCTCTACTTTCAGCTCTCTTGGGTTCCATCTCCATGCCAATGCCCTGGCCCCTGGGTATTAATCTACACTGAGACTGAATCATTGATGGTGAACCCCTTGCTCACTCTTCACTTCCAGCTTCTTATCCACATCTACATTGCTTTTCTGGCTTATTCATGAGAACCTTTCCTTTCTCATCCCTTCTTCCCCTTTCAAACTTCTCTTTATATTCTGTCTTCCCCTGACTTTTAGGAGGGCAGAAATCATGTTGGTTTTATAATCTCAACACTTAGAATAGTGTTGGGCACATAGTAAATATAAAATGTCCAAACATTCCCAGATAGCCTAACATGGAGATAGTATATCTCTTTATTTCTCCTCGCATGTGGGAGAAGGAACACTTCTTTCATTGACTGCTTAGTTCAAACAGGCTATATTTTTAAAACTGACCAAACTAAGACATACTTTTCATGCTGTGTCCAGAGGATAAAGATTATAGTTTACCTATAACATAGGTGACAGGAATTAAATCAGGAGAGAGAACACTTCTCCCTGCTCATAACAATGAGCCCTCTTAAGCCAGTTCCAAAAAGTGAAGCTGGAGTGTTTGTTTCTGTTTCTTTTAAATTCTGGCAACAGTGATAAACACTGGACTCAGGAGTTTGAACACTAAGTTGAAGCCAGGAATTTAGTCAAGATATTGAAGACAGTCAGACTAGTAGCGAAACCTGAAGAAGCCAGAGTATCTGGGACTGGAGCCCAAGGAAGTTTTGGACTTGGAATTTGGGACTGTGCTCTATAAAAACTGAGCTAAACTGTGAAACTAATCTCTGTCCAAATCTTAAAAGATTGAGTTGGATTGAGAGGCACAAGTTTAACTGTTTGGGGAGTAAATTGTCTATTTGTATTTGAAATACATAATCTTTGGTGAAAAGATAATCCGACTGTCAAATGAAACTAGGGTTCAGAGAATCCCCTCTATAATTGGGGGAATTCTATCACATTGTACTGGAGTCATTGCAGACTGCCTAGATACCCTTAAAAGGCACCTTGCAGAAGATATATCTATAATTATGTAATCTAATTAAATCAGATTACATACATACTTGGAGAATTCATTTTAGATTTAAATATATACTGAAAAATTAATGATGGGGTCCCAAAAGTCATAGTGCAGTTTTAAGATACTCTTTAGTAGCTTGAGAATGTACTAAACCTTTTAGAACAAGCTATATAATATCAGATTCTATACCATATATAATGTAAAGCATCAAAGTTCTCTTCTTTTCAGTCATTTACCATTGCCACATTAATCTTTTGATTTTCGCACTTCTACACTCAAATATCTTAAGCAGGCTCTTGCTGGACCCAGTTTGCAACAAGGAGTTCAATAATATATCCCCATGCTCTCTTTTCAGCATAAAATGTTGTATCTTTTTCATAATTACCATGAAATAAATGTTTGTACTGCTTTCCATTATCTTCTACTAATCTCTTAAATATATAAAATATTGTAATCAAAATGAATATACTACATAGATCCCTACTTTTATATCTGTTTTCTTTGTTCCTTCTGCACAAGTAACCCTTGTGTCAGTGCCTCTTGAAATTCTTCTAAATAATAATAGAATCAATATTGAGTTTCAGAATGTACAAAGTACCATATATAAAATCCCATGCCATCCTTTTAAGTGTGTGATATAGGGGAAGACAGAAAGAAACAAACATTTATTAAGTGCCAACTATATACAAGGCATTATGTATATACAAATGTGCACTTAACACATATCTTGTTTGATCCTCACAACTCTGTGAAGAAGTTTCCTTCATTACCTCAGTTTTGCACTTGAGGAAACAGACTGATGATGTCACTTATTCAAGTCACACACCAATAAGTGTTTGAATCTAGATTTAAACATCTATCTTTTTGACTCCCTACCCAGCGCTTTATCCATTGTACTACATAGTTATTTCTACTTTGTTTTTAATCTCCATTTTATAGATGAGGAAACTGAGGTTTCAAGAGATTAAATGATTTGCCTCGAATACAGCAAATGTTTGTGTCTGGCTTTAAATTAAAAACATCCTAGCACCTGGCCAAAATGCTCCATCTACAGCACCATTGACCTACCTCAAGGTTTTTATCATCATCATCATCATCATCATCAGTAATATTTATTTCACTGATGAAGAAACAGAGTCTTCAAAGATATTAAATGATTTGGATTGATTTCATACAGCTATTAAGTATTAGATATAGGATTTGAACTCAAGTGTTCCACTACTTTAAGTCCTACATCCAAGCCATTCATCTCTCTATCTATTTCTAATGGCAAACTATATGCATATATCCCTTTCAGGTTCACAAAGTACAAATACTATTGTTTTGGTTCCAAAAATGATGAAACTAAGTCTCAGAGAGGTTACATGATTGAGCCATGGTCACAGACATAGTGTCTAAAAGGGTGATCCAAACCAAATGAATTACAATATATTTGAATACCATTTAAAAGATATATAGGACTTCAGCAGGTGAATCTATTATAATATGTCAGGAAGAAGGAATGATGGGACTACCAGCATTACAAAAAAGCAAACTAAAAAAAACAATAGAAATGTAAATCTCATTCTTTATTATTTCATAAATTAGACTGATCAGTTCCATGAGCAAGCTCAGTGTTGATTGTATTACTTGCATTGATATATTGCTTTCTCTTTTATAAACACACAAAAGAGAAGATTATTCATAGCCATAAATTAAGATTTGGGGGTCAAGTCAATGTTATGAGATCACTACAATACGTTGGAGACAAAGGAGCTTTGAAAATGTTTGCTTTATATTTATTCCTTTACAAAAGGTATACAAAATAGAAAAGTTGCTATTATCACTTATGAGATATTTAACCTTAGACATCCCTCTCAAACATACAGAACATTTGCATGTTTGAAATCAAAAGAATGATAGTAAAGCTCAGGTAAGAAGGTAGGACTGGATGATCTTTGAAATCATTGACGGAGCTAAGTTTGTATAAAATATGGTTTACTGCCAAATACCAAAATGTGGTCCTTCTGCCAAATTGGTTAACACTTTAGAAGGAATGTTCCTAACACATTACTCCAGATTTTGATCTTGGATTTAGCAACAATTATGGCAGCTTTTGCCCTTTTCTCCATTCTCAAGTCATTTCAGGGATCCTCATACTTTGTAAATAGGGGGCCAGTTCACTGTCCCTCAGACTGTTGGAGGGCCGGACTATAGTAAAAACAAAAACTTTGTTTTGTGGGCCTTTAAATAAAGAAACTTCCTAGCCCTGGGTGAGGGGGATAATCATTCTCAACTGCTGCATCTGGCCCGCGAGCCGTAGTTTGAGGACCCCAATCCTTGATTTCTATTCAGTAACTTCCACTTTGGACAATTGTCTTCCAGTCTCCACCCACTCCGATTAATCGCCCATGTAGTCTGTATAAGAACCTTCTCAAAAAGCAAGTCCAATGATGTCACATCCCATCTTAAAAAGCTCCAGTGGCTTCCAGCTGCCTCAAAGATATAATAAACTCCTTATGTGACATCCAAAGCTTTTTATAACCATGGTCCATAATATGTTTTCAGACGCACCACACATTATTCCTTTTCATATACTCTATTTTTGATCAAACTAGCCTATCTGCTATTTTTTGATTTGACATAACTTTCTTGCTTTCATGCTTTTTTCCTAAGTGATCTCTCACATCCGGAATGTTTTATGTGGTCACCTTTGCTTTTTGTATGTCTTTTACTATGGGTACTTTTTTCTCCTCTTGCTCCCCTGAGGGTTAAAAATCTGATATAACCATGTATCTGATAAACTATGTATTATCTAAGTGTATTATCAGTCCTGGAGGGGAGGGGCAGTATTTCATTTTAGTTTTGCATCCCTAGGATTGAACATAGCAATCGCTGTGTGTTTGGAGAGATATATTAAAGCCTTTGAGGGGACAAAAAGTATATTGGATTGCCAGGGAAAAGAGGAGAGAGTTGATGATAAATGGGTTAGGGATAAAGAATGTAATGTTTATCCCCTTTAGAAGATCTTTAAAGTCATCTGACTAGTTCCAAGTGGGATGAATCATTGTAGGATTTTGTTTCCTATTTCCCTTCTTTAACAATAAGGCATGAAAATCTCTCTGTTTCTGCTACTGTTTCTCTGAATTTCTGTCTCTTTCTCTCTCTCACACACACACACAGACACACTCAAACACACTTTTCTAATCATGATATGAGAGAGAGAGAGAGAGAAAGAAAAAGAGAGAGAGAGACAAAGAGACAGAGATAGAGAGACAGAAAGAGATTAACTGGATATCTCAAGAAGCAAGACATTTGATAGTTCTTGAATTTTATTTCATTTTTCATGATATTGAAACTAGTGTGTAACCAAGAAAAAACTTGCTTCTACTGAACTTTGGAGTCAAGAAATGAAGAGACAGCCTCAATTGTTCAGTTAAATGCTATAACTAAACTTGTATATTTGCTGAAACATTAATTTCTCATTGACCTATCAGTTATCCATTGTGAAAAGTTCAGTGTTTTTCATTAAAAAGAAAAGAATAAAAAACTGTGGGTTCTAATGTCACCTATAGTGTTATGATTTCTAACTGTGACCACTAGGGGGTACCCTGAGTGCACAGATTTGTACAAAGGCACAAAAGCACCCATGCAGCAATCACAAGGAACAGGAGACAAGGTTGATTCATTTAGCTTTTGGCTAATTTCAAATCCACATGATTTGTAGATGTTGCTGTTTTCCATCCTACTCTAATTATGGATTTTCCCTTACTACATTCCTTTTTTGGTAATGGAAAGATTTCATCCCAGAGTAGTGCTAAAACTGAAAAACCAACTGAGATAGATTAACAAAGGGAGAAAGAGGCAGAGACAGAGAGATTAAAAACAGAGGAATGAAGTTAGTTAAGAGCTAATTGTTATTCTCTTTATAAATCAACAAAAGTGCTGGTGGATGTGTACGATCCATTTTTTGAAATACATATGTCATAGCAGATTCGTTCCAAAAAGCGATTTGAGAATGATATTAACTTTAGTTGTAAAAGAAAATGTTGAATATAAAATCACAGAATGCCAGAGCTATGTGATGGTATAGAACATGGAATGTCAAACCTAGAGGCAACTTTGGAATGTAGAATACAGAATATCAGAGCACAAAGTGAACAGGCAATATATAACATCAGAATTGGAAGGAAACTTAGAGCACGATTCACAGAACAAAACAAAACAAAATTAGTAAGGGACCCTAGAACAGAGAATATCAGAGCAAAATGGACTTTTGAGCAAAGAATATAGAATGTCATAACTAAAAATAACATTATTATATATCAGAACCGGCATGTATGATAGAATTATAAAAGCACTCAATGCAATAGATGGAAATGAAAGACCATGTCGCATAGAAGTGATCATTTTAGAATAGGAAGAGAAATGAAGATCGTCCTTGTCCAACCATATTTTAGAAATCTTGCAGATTTCTTTTGAGATTGAGAGTTTAAAAAATGATTAACATAACATACCACCTAGAGACTCTGAAATCCATGCAATTTATACAAGATGATTTTATCTTTTTTGCTATTCAATTCACTCAAAATGTAATGTTTTTCATAACTTGTGAAACTCTTCAACTAAAAAAATAAAATATCCCTGATATTATTTCTGACATTAAAATCTAATATTTAAAATAATTAAAAATAATTATTTGTTTTGTGATGTAATCACATTATTTAGATCACATCTGTCTTTAAATTATATATATTAACAAACATTCAAACCTTTACAATTTCTTGACACTGCAAGCAACATGACAATTTAAAATTCAGAGTCAGTGCATAAAATCAGTATTGTTTTATTTTAAAACTCTTCTTCCTAGTTTACTCATTAGGGTAAGTATCTAGCTAAAACAAATAGTACTACGGACACAATCTCTACCCTCAGGAAATTCAAAGTCTTAAGTCAGAGAGTGTTGACTGGGCTAGGCAAGTCCAGACTCAGTCATTTTGACAAAATTCATCATGAGATAATCAATCTCTGTGTAAAATAGTAAACTTTTAGCTTAGTTTAATTTCCCAAGGCACATTCAAAATAAAAGTCTTTGTAATTTGGAATATTCTATAGTCCCTTAGAGATCATTATAGGGGTCATAGATAAGAAAACTACAAGAGTAGAGTAAACCTATATTGAAAAGAAGGGTTCCAAAGCTTTTGAACAGATTAAAGAGCGCAAAGGAAATATTCAATATCCTAACTTTTGTCTCTCTAGGTTTTAAATATTGTTCACATATTAGGCCCTAGAGAAAATACTGTGTGTACAGTGTTCTCCTGATTCTACTCACTTCACTTAGCATCAAGAACAAAATATTTTCTCTGTAAAACTAGTATTCACTTTCCAATAAATATACCCAGAAATAAAAGAAAAAGAATACTCACAAAGAGTTCACAAGGAGAAAGGTATACTTTTGAGACAGCAATAACAAGATCATGTGAAGATCAATTGTTATGGACTTGTTTCTTTTTAATAATGAGGTGATCCAGGCCAGTATCAATAGTCTTGTGATAGAGAGTGACATCACATTCAGATATAGCATTTATGGGGACTAATGTAGATCACAACATAGTATTTTCACTTTTGTTGTTTTTGTTGTTTTCATGTTTGTTTGTTTTTTCTTTCTTATTTTCCCTTTTGATCTAATTTTTCTTGTACAGAATGATAAATGTGAATTTTTAAAAATTACACATGTTTAACCTATATTGAATTCATTGTTATCTTAGGGAAGGGAAAAGTAGCTAGAGAGGGAGAAAAATTTGGAACACAGCGTTTTACAAGGGTAAATGTTGAAAGCTATCTATGCATGTACTTTGAAAAATTTAAAAAAAAAACTACTTCATAGAAAAAAGAGTATATCAACATAGGTCAAAGAAAAAGAAAATATTTTGTTCTTATGTCATTTTAATAAAGGACTTTATTTTGAGGTAATTTTGTCCTCAAGCTATGAAAAGAAAGAACATAGATAGGAGATACATAAGCTTTAATTTTAGTAATGTGAGTAGGCAGACCACTTTCTATCCAGGATAATTTTCTTTCATGTAATTTACCTTGTAAGTTTTGAATTTAAGAAAAATACAGATGGGTTTCTTCAATTAATAAAAATAAATAACATAAAATAAACAGATATAAAAACTGAGTCTTTATGTAATGATAGAAAGCCTGATGCTAACAACAATTTTGTGCTGATTGCAAATACTCCAAATTGCAAGTCTTTGAGAAAGAGAAGAGGAGGAAAGACAGGGGAAAAGAGGAGAAAAAGAGGAAAGGAGGAGAGAGAGGGAACAGAGAAACAGAGAGTTGGGGAGATAGTGACAGAGATAGAGACAAACAGAGGAAAACAGAAGAACAGAGAATGACTGGCAGAAGGACAGTGATACAGAGTATGAGAGAAAGAGAGAGACAAGGATAGAACAAGACAGAAACAGAAAGAATGACACATTCAGAAAGACAAAGTATGAGAAATATATAGAGAGAAATGGAGACAAAGAGAGAGAATTAAATTAGAATTAAGAGAACCTTACTGAAATTTTGGTTCTGACACTAAGGGTCCTCATTTTTACTCTTGAACTTCAAGTATTCATATGTAAAATTGAAGGAGAGAAAGATTAATAATATTTGGATGACCTACTATATGGAGCTTTTGGGAGGTAAGTACGTTGGAAACTCTATAGCATTACCGAGACAGTAGCTATGATTATGATTATAGATCATTCCAGCAGTCAAGGTATATAATTAGTGCCATGAGACTTGAAGTATAAGAATATCCTTCTCCATTATTGGGGGGCGCAGCAGAAGAAGGTTTTAAATGAACCTTGTGGCAATGATCCTACAACAGGCGGGTTTATGGTGCAATAAAGGGAAGTGACCTGCTTCCATGGGAGCAGTGAAAGCTCCTTTAATCACAACCTGCTCTGTACCAATAGAGACTCACTGGAAAGCAATTAGATGTGATGACAAGGTGTTCAACAAAACACCTGTTCCCTCAAAATGGGAACAAGCCATGGCACTGGAGTGAAATGCTTTGCTTACCCAAGTGCCTGCTAGTCATTAGTTTGAACCTCCAATTCAGGAACTGAATTGTCCTAATTGGTGGCCATATTCATTCATTAAATATTTATTAAACCCATGATAATTATGATGATGATAATAATAGCATATTGAATTTATTGTTACTATATTAAATATATCATTTCACAATATGCATTAATAGCTTGTCTCCCTAGAGACTGAAGATAATTTCCCTTTTGTTGAGAGTGTTTCTTAATAGATTGGATGGAACTAGATGTACTAAAGATATTTCAAACTCAAACTCGAAGCAGAACACATTTTCAACTCTTTCCTTTCCTTTTCTTCCCTCAAATCCAATATAATTGGTTTATATATTCATATCTCTAAAGATAACTATAGATATTTATACATGTCTATATATATATATATATGTTGCTGTTGTTTAGCTATTTGTCATACCCACTTTGATGAATAAGGTTGCAGATTTGAATATATAAGTGACCTATGAATTCCTATAATCCAACACTCTCACTTAAAGATAGGGAAACAGGCACTGAGAGAGACCTTAAGTAGTTGTCTAGGGTGAAACAGCAAATGTCGATGATAGCACTTGATATTTGCCAGATACTATGCTAAGAGCTTTATGATTATCATGTAATTTGATCCTCACAAAACCTTGGGAAGTAAATGCTATTGTTATCTTCATTTTACAAATGAGGAAACAGGTAAACAGGGTTAAGTGACTTGCCTAGTAAGTGTGTGAAACCAGACTGAAGTAACATTTTTAATAGATTTGACTCCAGACCCACTTAGCTGCCATTCTTCTAAAAAATATTGAAATAATTCATAAAAATCACTCTTGTCTATACTTCAGAAAATTCTTGTTGTTTAGTCATGTCCAAATTTTTATACCCTAATTGGTGTTTTCTTGGCAAAGATACTGGAGTGGTTTTCCATTTCTTTTATCTTGGCATTTTATGGATGAGGCAACTGAGGCTATCAAGGTTAAATAACTTGCTCAGCTAATAAATGAGGTCAGATTGGGTTTCAGGAAAAATTTGTCTTCCTAACTCCAAGCCCAGCACTCTATTCACTATACCACTTAACTGCCCACTTTAAGACTTTTCCCTTTTGGTTGTTTTAACATATATAAGCAGCATATATATGCTACTTTTCACATAAAAGATTATTCAACTTTCATCGTCCCAAAGCCATATAAAGCTAGATTAGTGAGATATGCACAATCTTCCAAAAATACTAACCAAATCATCTGCAGTACAATATGTAAATGGATGAAATGTTCTTAGCACCTGATCATATGTACAGTTAGATGGACAGCTCCTTGGATTCATACCTCAGTACATCTAGTTTGTGTGGGAGTTATATTGGGAAAATGAGCTGGGTCAGAATGTGATAGGAAGGAAATGAGACTGAGTTGCAATAGTAACCTGAACATTGTTTTCCATTATTCCAAAATTATTTACTGAATATATACATATATATACCTGTGTGTGTGTGTGTGTGTGTGTGTACAAGTATGTGTATGTGTGTATCCTTCTAGAAACAACTATAAATGTTCAAAACTTAGTGTAGTGGGAGTTGTAAGGATAGTTGTACAGATATTGGAAGAATCCAGAGTTCAAAGTTGTCCCCTCAATTTTCTTTTAGTAGATAAGGCTTTACTCTACAGCAGACAAAATCTGACCTTCTCATTCTAGGGATTCAAAAAAGGAATATATTTTCATCTTTTTAATGCAAGGTTGAAAAGATTAACCAAAAATAAAATAAAAGTGTTTCCAGGAAAACAAGGTAGAATTCCTAAGTGTTTGTTCAAATTATTTTTAAGTGGACATAAAATGATGAAAGTTCCTTTTTACATTTTGCACTAATAAATGTGAACTTTATGAAGTCTAAGGGGGCAAGAGAACCGCCAATCACAGGATAAACGTTTAAAGCTCTTTTTATTGTTTTGCAGCTGGTGCCCTTTGCTGAAGGATATTTCCTGTATTCCTCTGCTGTAAAAGCAGAATAAAAACATTTCATTTTAAGGAAGCAATTAGAAACACATCTGTTGTTCCAGGACTTTCATATTAAAAGCATGTCCACACAGACAATGTAAATTAAAAAAAAAATGTCTTCAGCGTGCAAAGTGAAAGATTGTAGTTGAATTGTTATACTGATTTGGTAATGATATTTGGATGTACTTTGTATTTTAATTATTATTTCATTATTTTTATACAACAATTGTTTTGATAATACTACTCCACTTCACAGAACCTTTTCTTTTAATAAAATAAAACAATGCTTACAAATAAGTCATCCTGCAAAACAGTTGAAAATGAAAATTTATAAACATTCTGTATTCATAGTATCTGTTATTTTTACTCCAATGAAATCTATTAAAATCTTTCATCTGTTATGTGAGAATATAATCATTAATTCCATTTATAGAAATTGAACAATATACTTCCACTTTGGTCCAAGTTTCATGACGGAAAATTTGTCAGTGATCTGAATGCATTGTACCAAGTGGATGTACCTTGACCCTCAGACCAACTGAAAGACATCAGAAGGAAAAGAATCTGGATCTTAGATGTAGCAAATGTGTTGTCAACATTATAATAAAAAAGAATTCAAAAGGAGGCAGAAAACAAAGAGATGCTCCTTATAACTAGCCAATGTTGAAAAATTTTAGGAAGAGACAGAATTGGAATACAAAGTACCCTATCAGCATCACTATTAACAAGGTAGACTTTCTTGTTTGCATGTGTTCCATTCTGGTTTCTTTGAGAAGGGGCATTGATAGCTGGGGAGATGAGGAAAATTATTTTATAGCATGCTCTCTCTTCACTTTCAGCTCTTAGAACACCTACCTTCTCTCATAGTTCAGCTTAAATCCCACCTCCTGTTCAAGACCTTTCTTGATTCCCTCAGTTGCTAGTGATCTCAGCCATAATGTTATCATGCATTTATTTTAAATATATTTTCTTTATATTTAAATGTATGTATATATATATATATATATATTACATAAATGTGCATCTAAATCAATCTATTTCTGTCTGTTTTTTCAGGGTAAATATAAATTCTTTGAGCGTATGTCAGGACAGAAAGTAAATAAAGGCTGATAACCTGACAAAGCTCTGAGAGAAATTAGTGACCAAATTTTACCATGGGTCTTTGAGTTTCAGAAAAGTGGAGAAGAAGGGTAAATGGCAGGAGACGAAAAGATGACAACATAAAGCAATTTAAGAAATATGTATAATGGAAATGAAATGCTTGTAAAGGTTGAATGAATCAAAGAAATGACCACCCTTGGGGGGTAGCTGAGATTAGAATGGTAGCAGAGGTTATGATACGTAAGAAGATTGATGATCTGAGTTGCTGGAGTGTTAGAGGATACATTAACAACATATCCAGTGAAACTCTTAAGTATAAGGGAAATATAACTATATATAATTAAGGTTGAGAGAAAGAACTTATGGGTTACCTACCAGGCTCCTTGAGGGAGGAGAGAATGATTTGAAGAAGAGGACTAATGACAAAGAATGGTCCTCATTTGCTAATAGAGAGATGACGACTTACAAATGTACCAGAGGTCATGTATTTTCTGACTTGACCATTATTAGATATTATTTTGATTGATTGCCCAAATTGGACAGTTAAGTAGATAGAGCATTGGGTCTGGAGCCAGGAATACCTCAGTTCAAATCTGATCTCAGAGACTTACAAGTTTTGTTATGCTGAGTATGTTATACCTCCTCATTTCTTCATCTGTTAAAATGGAGGTAATGATAACACTTAAGTTCCATAGTAGTTGTGAGGATCAAATGAGATAATAATTTTTAAGTATTTATCTCAGTACCTGTAACATAGTAAATGACATAAAATATGTATTTATTATAATCATTAATCAATTTTGTTTTCATTTTATTTTTGTTTCTTTTTTCCTTAACTTTCAGTGTAATTAGAAAGAGACAATGGCTAGGACTAAAGGGAACAAAAAAAGGAAGAAAAAGAAAACAAAATATTTTTTAAAGAAAATGCACGTAAGAGAATAGAAGCAAAAACAAAAAGGAACATAAACTATTGATATATCTGAAAATTACATCTAAATTTATTATATATGTGGTCAAAGAACCTCATGTCCAGATAAATCCTATCTTTGGCAAAGGCTGTTGTGTAGCTTAAAGGGAGGTAATTCAGATATCTCTAGTCTCTTCTGCTCAACTCTTCTCCAAGGAAGACTTTAATTCCTGCAAAGCAGAACAAGAAATTATGTTTAAGGACCCTATTTTCTCCTAAAAGAGAGAGGTAAGATGGCAGACCAGAATTTATCTAGCTGCTCCCTTAAATATTATTACAGAATATAATCATATTTAATCCAACTTTGGATCTCTCTGTCATTTGGAGTGAAGGGGAACCTCAAATTTTATATACAAAGCTTGCCCCTTTTGCAACCTATTATCTGTTCTACATTCAACACACATAGTGAATGACATAGAAAATCAATTTATCTAAATAATAGCAAAATAGAAATCAGAGAAGACATAAATTGTATACTGTGGAATGAGAGAGCTCTCCCATTGGAGGTGAAATAATTCAGATCAACCAAGAAAAACTGATCTTGATCTTACCCTTCAGTCTTCACTGTAGCAATTTGAGACATAATGAAGACTGCCAGTTCTTCCCTGTCTTCAAAAAGACATTTCCTTCAAAAATTTAAAGTGGAATAAATCTTTTAGATCATTTCTTTGGAAGATGAAATCCAAAAGCTCTTGAAGCAACTCCAAACTTGAAGATGGCCTTAAGTTTGAAGAGTTCAAAAAGGAACCAAAGAACACTATTCTCCTGCTTTCTTGTCAGCTCCATCTGTTCTACCAATTAGGGCAGTGGGATTTGGGATGATGACTATATATATTTTAAAAGAATATTGAACTGTACATAACAGACTCACATTTTCATGTATAACACTCTTTTTGTTCTACTGTGCTCATTGATTTATTTGTTGTTTATTAAATTGAGAATAAAATGAAATAACAGGAAAACATAATAATACAAGTGTTAATTTACAGAGCTATTGTGGGTATTAAAAAATAAAACTATATAAATGTCAGAAATAATTAGGCCTAATTCATCATCTGAAGAAGAGCCCTTCAAAAGTTAAGGACCATTATGAGGCTTTCCCTAAGTCTTCTCTGCTCCAGGCTGATGATCATTAGATTCTTAAAGTTATTTTCCTAGGTCTCAGATCTTCTATTCTCTTTGGAAGAAAAAAAGACCTTGAAGATTTTTTTCTGAAGATGTGAATGTCTCAAGAAATCCTCTATCCTTTAATGTCTACTTTAGTAATAACTCCTAGATACTTTGATAATAATCTTGAGAATATAATATTTTTCTATTGTTTTTCCTATTCTTACCTCTAGGTGCCAGGTTGGTGCAGTAGATACAACACCAAGCTTAGAGTCAGTAGGATCTCAATTCAAATCAGGCCTCAGACACTTACTAGCTATATGACTCTGAGCAAGTCATTTAATCCTGTTTGACTCAGTTTCTTTATCCATAAAATGACATGAAAAAGGAAATAGCAAACTTTCCAGTATATTTGCCAGAAAACCCCCAAACAGGATCAGGAAGAGTCAGATATGACTGAAAATGACTCAACAACAACAAATTCTTTCTTCCAGCGCTGACTGACTTCTAGGTTAATTTCCAGTATCCCAACTGTGAGCCCAGAGTCTTCAAAATACATGGTTTGGAGAACTGGATACCAAAGTAAAGATGTGATCTGGTCTCTCCAGAGTATCTGAAAACTACTGCTTTCCATATTCTTAGCATCATTCCTATTAAAATGTGCTATTGTACTTTTAAGATAACATTTTTAAAAAACTTTATTTCCAGATTTCTGATTCATATGGAACTTAAATAAATATAAAAGAACAAACTTCTAGATATTTTCCACAAACTCTTGTCAAGACATTGCTATATGAATTTAGACATAAGTAGTATTTCCTTAATGCTTCTACTATTCCTTGAGATTATTTCCAGTCTGTACCATATAACTCTTGTTTGTACATAGTTTTTCCTTCTCCTCCTCTTCCTTCCCCTCTTCTTTTTCTCCCTCTTCTCTTTCCTCTTCTGCCTCTCCTTCCTCTTCTTGTTCCTCTTCTGCCTCTTCTTTCTCCTTTTCCTCCTCTTCCTCTTCCTCCTCTTTCTCCTTTTCCTCCTCCTCCTCTTCTTCTTCTCATATTGATAATTTTATATTCAAATAGAACATTGTTTTTAAATTTTCTTCTCAGTTAAATTCAAACATTTATTTTGCTTTCATTATAGTCTGTCAACAGCTTTTTGTTGAATCTGTCATTGATTATATTGATCAAACTTCCAGCTTGGTATTACCAATGATTTTTAACCAAGACATTCTCTCAAGTAATTGACTAAAAATATTCAAATAGAACACAGCAAAAGACTTCACTGGAGACTTCCATTTTAAGTTGATACTGCATGATTTATAACCATAGTTTGAGTCTAGCCTTTCAACTAATTATATATTTACAAAACAATGTTATTATCAACCTTGCATTTCTTCTTCTTCACTAAGAATCAGAAAGTTAGTCAAAGTTTCACTGAAATATTGATAAAATGTACTTACAGTATTTTCCTGATATTCTAGTCTATTAACCCTGTCAAAAAGGTAATGAATTTATGCCATCCTGACATTTTCTTGGTAAACAATACTGAGTCCATTTCTAAATGGTGATAAATCACAGCTCCTATAATATTTTATAAAATATTTCCAGTAATTGATGTCAAACTTATTGGCCTCTACTTTACAGATTCCTTTCTCTTCCCTTTATTTATTTTGAAATCAGACCACTATTGCATCTCCTCTCCTATAGTGATTTTTCTCTTTCTTTATTATTTCTTAGAAATCAATGAATATGTTCACAATTCCATTTGTCAATTCTTTGAGTGCCTGAGAATTTCTTTCCATTGTCTCTTGAATAAAGTACATTGTTTATTCACACTCATACAATTACCAGAAGAGTCTTTTCCTCACACTCTATTGCTGCTATCCTTGTCTGTTTGTTTTTAAAGTGGTTGATTTCAAATTTTGTTTGATTTAGTTTTAAGGAAGTATTGTAGAGAATCTTTCGAGAGAGGTAGATCTATCATTAAAAAAATTAACCATCCAGCATCTCCTGGGAGTAGCACAGAAATAAATACACCACCAACACCAATACAACCCCTAATGAAAATAGCAATAACAACTTACATATTATTTTAAGTGCTTTAAAATATTATCTCATTTGATCTTTACAAGAATCTTGAGAGGTAAATATTATTATTAGCCATATTTTATAGTAAAGAAACTAAGACAGAGATTAAATGACTTTCTTATGATCATATATACAGTAAATATCAGAGGTTAGATTTCAGTTCATGTCTTCTTGAATCTCCGCATGGTTCTCTATCTAAGAAACTAGTCATAAGTTAATATGATTTCCCCAAGGCCACATAGCTAGTATGTATCAGAGATACTGCTTGAGAACAGTTTATCTATCCATCTATCTGTTTTTTTTTTTAAAGAAAAACAGAGTAGGGGTAGACTTGGTTTCATTGAAAGCTTTACCCTATTTCCAGATAACTAGTCCAATCGAAACTCATTGTTTAACTATTACACTTGTATAAGATATGTGCCATATCAATTAATTCAAGAGATTGTCCAGATGTTTACTATACTCTAAGTAACACATGTTTTGCATTTGCGATTATTTTTCCCCAGTGTGAGATGGAAAAGGTTTGATCATTATCAGGTTTTTTGATAAGGAACTATTTAAATAATTCAAACACAAATAATTACTTTGTCTCAGATATTTGTGAGTGTGTGTGAATGTATTTTCTATAAAACACCTACATATACACGAATTGATATACAGTCTAAAAAATCATTATTAATTATGATGCTAGTAAACATTTACATAAATTTTAAATGCTTGTAGAAAAAACATAAAGCTTACTTAGTTCAACTTCTTTTACAGATGAGAATACTGAGGCTCAAAGAGTTTACATGATTTGTCTAGTGATATAAACTATTTAATGTTTGAGATGGAGTATGAAATCAAGTTTTCTGGTCCCTTTTATATAATAATCATACTATATTCCAGGATGTGACTAAAATGTCCAAATTGTAAAGGTATGTGATGTTATAACATCAAACTGTCAATATAGGTCATCTGTTTTCAAGTAGAACAAATTCTAAAATTTGTTCATTAGTAACTTTGCATCCATATTTAAATGTACAATTAGACTAGTGTGCTAGAATCAGCTCCTTTCAATCTCCTAAGAGCCAATTTTAAAATTTTCAATATGAGCATTTAAACTTTAGAAATGTAAAAATATTACAAATCATGGTTTGTTGATTGACTAGAATTAAGAAAATTATGAAGACAATGCTACTGATGCTGATTAAATTTAAAAGTACTTCTTTTCAGAAGTCAGTTGTTAAATATTTGCCTTTCTACCCCTGTTAGGGAGTCATATATCATTTTAGACTCTGAAAAAAATAGCTATATGATAATATTTCTTTTTCTCTGCTAGCTTTGAAATATTCTTCTTTTATTCACATTCCTAGATGATTGAATAGTCTGTTTAAAGGTATTATTTGCTAATGAGTAGCAGAGTCAAGCATACAATTGTTAGTGAGTTCCATTACTGGGGATGTATTAAATCAAGTGAAAAGAGAAACAGATGAATGAAAATCAATATAAACCAGAGGGCAATAGAAATCCTTATGATAGGCATGAATATATGACAAAACACAATTCAAATGAGGAATCGTGAAAGAGACCTTCAGTGAAAGATGGCATCAAATAAATAATCTGGTGAAACAGAAGTTGGGATGTTCATGTGTTGAGGATAGAACATCAGTAAATTCTATGACTTGTTATCTTCATAATGCTGAGAGAAATGTGGTAAGCCCCAAGTACTGTGATTATACTACTTATGGTGAAACAAAAAATAAGTGTCAGATGAAATGAATTATTTTTGAGGAAAGTTCTCTGTTATGGAGAGAAAAGCCACATTGGTGACATCACTGATCCATTTAAATTTGAAACATTTCTTTTTAAAGTAAAGACTGAAATAACATTGTACTTTTTGGCTATGGAAATGGTCTATGAAGAAGATGAGGTGATATACTATCAGAAAAAAATCCTGCTCATTTCCTTAGACACAATTTTATTTTTGTATTGCACCAATGACACTCTGAATTCATTTCTTATGGTTAGTTTTTTTCCTATCCTACAGCCAGCACAGACCAAAGAGTTATTCAGAATTACTGGCGTATTCCAAGAAGCAAATTAGTGAAATGTTACTCTGTGCTGAAATATGCACTGTAGACATGCACTTGGTCTCAGTATTCCTGGAATAGTATAACAATGCTGCAAGGAAAAGGCAGAGGTTATCCTATGCTTTCCATCTCCTTTCAATGCACAAGCTCCTTGGCCAGGAAATTGTGCTTATTCTATGTCCTCTCTAAAATTTCTTTCTTAAGCACATTGTTAGTAACTGACAACCACTTTAGAGACCATTTGAGAATGGGCATAAACATCTTAATAAAGTTGCTAATGAATGAGAGCAACAATTATTAAAGATCTTGAATGATAAAAGTGTTAAGTATGGCATCAACTGCTGGCAGATGTGAAAACTGAGAATTAGTTTTACGAGATAATTAGAATAGGAAATGAAGGAGTGTTCTTGTATATGGAAGTGGCCCTTGGATTGTTCTGTCACATAACAATATACTTGGGGGTGCATTCAAAGTAGCATGCTCTCTGGGAATACCTTCATTGCTTTGTTAATCTCTAAATGTTGTTTCCTGAAGAGAACAATTAGATTCATTAATCTGTTTCTCTTTTCACTTGATTTAATACATCCCCAGTAATAGAACTCACTAACAATTGTAGTCTTGACTCTGCTACTCATTAGCAAATTATACCTTTAAACAGACTATTCAATCATCTAGGAATGTGAATAAAAGAAGAATATTTCAAAGCTAGGAGAGAAAAAGAAATATTATCATATAGCTATTTTACAAAGGAAAATGAATTTAGTATCACAGAAACATTGTTCAGGAGTTGGAAAATCCAAAAAGGTATCAATGGCTCTGGACTAATTATATTTCATTGATTATAACACATTACTCATGGTGATGTAGCAAGTAGAATGGTGAACTTGGAATGAAGAAGACTTGTGTTTTCATATTCTCCTTTGATACTACCTATGTCAAGTGACATGGGCAAATAGCATTACTATGTTGAACTTCACTTTACATATTAATAATGGATTATGAAAAGTTGGAGAGTATCATTGGTGAAGAATATTATACCATGAATTCATTGCTATCCTTTGAATTTTTTTCTTATGCATTATTTAACCTTGTGTTTTTTCTCCTTTTGGTGTAATCATACCATTAGTTGTTATATTCTGTGGTGTTTTTATTATATTACCAAACTAGCACAAATCATCATCACCCCAGTTCCAATACCATCAGTCACTAATCATTTATAAAATTATAATTTTGCATAAAATAACGAAAAATGTTTCAAGGTAAGAGCCTTGAATCCAATAGAAAAGTCATTTACATGATTGTTTTCAGGTCTTGGTAATAATAATTTAGGAAGTAACATCCTATATATTACTCTCCCCTGAGTCCTCCCTTCTGATCTCTTATATAGACATTAGTCAGCACAGGTTGAGCTATTTGGGGGAAAGCAAATGGAGCAACAGCATCAATTTTTGAGCAGGGATCTAACCATAAAAAATTGGGGGTCATGAGCATAGAAACATACTATCGAAAGGCTTTTAATTGAGCTAATTAAAATATTCCATTTCAGGTCAAAGCAAGCTTTTCCTAAAGATAAAGATGCAACATGACAGAGTTTCCTTCCTATTGGAAGAGCAGAAATATAGAGCGGAATGTATTTAGAGTAAGATTTTTTTTCATTTTGCAAGTAAGATATGTTTGAATTTATTTAAGTGAAATCTAAATGATATCACCTTTTAGGAAAAATTCAAAATAGGAAAATGTTATAAAATTATTAACATTAAAAAAGGGTTATATTTAAGCATTTTTGCCTAACCAAGAAAGGGAATAGTTATTTCACAATCTATAATCCACACACATAGCAAGAAGTTTGATTAAATGTCAAAACTGTTTCCCTGATATCTGAAACAATGTAGTTGATAGAAAAAAGATACATTTAGTTTAAAACACAAAGGATATTTTTATGAATAGTAGAATGATCCATCTTTTATTTCAGGGTTGCTCGATAACTACTCTTTTATCTTCAAAACTATCATATGCATATCCATTTATGACTTTATTAATCACATAAGATACTAGTTTTGAAGAATTTAACTTTATTTGAAATCAATATAGAATATTGAAAAAAGTCTTGTCTCAATTCCTGGTTTTTCCTCTACCATTCTTCTTGGGTCTTATGGATAGAGACACCTTGTTGTTTGTCTGTTTGTTCAGCTGAGAGGATTGACCATTGTTTTATTTATTTATTTGTTTAATTTTCTGTTTGTTTATTTTGCCTTTTCTCACTAATTATGTTGAAGTGGTGACCTGAATTTGTGAGTCTGAGGTGGGAAGTAGGGAAGCAAATAAAAAAAAATGTTTTATGATTTTCTGATTCTTATCTAGTCTATTCCATTTATTTAATTTTATATTGCTTTAGCTAATACCAAATATTTTGAAGATTGATGCTTTATAGAGTTTTTAAATCTATAAATATTATTTTCTGTTAATTACAATTTTTCCCAGTATTCTACAAAATTTATTCTACTGAATGAATTTTACTATAATTTTATCAATGTCTATACTACCTTACCAGTTTTATTGCTTTGTGACTATTTCTCCAATTTCATTTGTTTTGATTAAAAAAAAAAACACATACCATATATTGGTACAGTATAACTATGTAAAATTTCACAGCATTTGATCTTTCAATTCTTCTTTATCTAGTATTTTATTTTTGCTACCTGCAAATTTACTTCTAAATTGTTATGGGAGTCACCTGCTAGTGGTTGCTAGAGGTCTAATACTGACCAGCAGAATAGATCCCTGCATGTGAGAGGATGTTAACAATACCAGAAGACAGAGGTAGTTGCATTCTCTGACCTCTCTCCTTTTCCCTCTTGCCTCAGATTTATTTCATTTCCAATTCACAAGCAACATCTGTCAGTAAAGGCTGATTTGCAATTCCTTGAAATATATTATGATTCACAGTTGGGGCAGCTTTTAGAGAATCGACCTCCCCCTTCACACTTAGGCATGGTCCTTAACAGTAAATTACATATAATTTTTTAATTACATGTAACTTTAATTATCACAACTCAAAATTTGAGTTTTTTTTTTCCCCTCACTCCCTCTCATACTTCCATCATTACTAAGATGACTAACAATTTGCTATAGGTTACATATTTGTAGCCGTGTAAACATTTTTCTATATTACTCATATTGTGAAAGAAGATAAGACAAAAAAAGTAAAACAATGGTATGCTTGAACTGCATTCAGATTCCAACAATTCTTTCTTTGAATGAGGATAATATGTTTCATCATGAGTCCTTTTTCTCATGTCTTGGATCAATTTATTGTGGAGAATAGATATCATTTATAGTTGATCATCATTCAATATTGCTGTCAATGTGTGCAATATTTTTCTGATTTTTCTTAGTTCACTTTGCATCAATTCATGGAAGTTTTTTAAATATTTCTAAAATCAGACTATTTATCACTTCTTATTGCATAATAGTGTTCATCTGGATTAATTTAACACAACATGTTCAGCCATTTCTTAATGGTCATGCCTTCAATTTCCAATTCTTTGTTACCATAAAAAAGGGTCTCAATAAATAGTTTTATACAAATAAGTCTGTTTCTCTGTTTTTTTTAAATCTCTATTGACATAGTAGTGATATTACTAGATTAATGAGTAAGAATGTTGCTCTTAAGGCATAATTCCAAATAACTCTACAGAATGATTGTATCAATTCACAACTCCACCAACAATGCATTAGTATTCCAATTTTTCACAAATGCCCTCCAACATTTATTATTTTTGTTTTCTTTTGTGTTAGCCATTTAGATAGGTATGAGGTAGTACTTCAGAGATGTTTAATTTGCTTTTCTCTAACTAAAAGTGATTTTGAACATTTTTCATATGCCTGTAGATAGATACCTTTAATTTCTTCATCTGAAAACTGCCTGTTCATATACTTTGACCATTTATCAATTGGATAATGACTTATATTCTTCTAAATTTGACTCAGTGTTCTGTACATTTGAGAAATGAGGCCTTTATCAGAGATACTTGCTGTAAAGATTGTTTCCCATCCTTCTGTTTTCCATTTAATCTTGGTTGGATTAATTTTGCTTGTGCAAAAACTTTCTAATTTAATATAATTTAATGACCAATTTGACATTCTTTAATATTATATATCTTTTGTTGAGTTATAAATTCTTTCCTTATCTATAAATCTGACTAGTAAAAGATTCCATACATTCTTTAGTATCATTCTTTATATCAAACACCATTTTGATCTTATCTTGTATATGGTGTGAAATATTCATCTATACCTAATTTCTGACATAATATTTTTCAGTTTCCCTAATAGGTTTTTTTTAAATAATGAATTATTTTCCCAGATTCAGGGGTTTTTGAATTTATCAAATATTAGACTATCATGACTGTTTATTATATTATGTAGCTAATCTCTTCCATTGATCTGCAATTCTATTTCTTAGTATGAGATAATTTCGCCTATTTTCACGATATAACATAGTATGAAATTTGGAATTTCTAAATCACTTTCTTCAGTTTTGTTCCTATTAATTTCCCTTGATATTTTTGACCTTTTAAAAATATTTATTTTTTATTTTTACCTTTACAAAATAATTTTGATAGCTTGATTTACTGACAATAAATTAATATAGGTTAAATTGTCAGTTTTTAATGAGAAAATGATATTTATTAATTTTCATAATAATTAATCAATTATTGATCATTTAAAATATATATTAAAATTGTTTATATCTCACTTTATTTCTGTTAACAACATTTTGTGTTGTTTTCATAAAGCTCCTGAATTTGTCTTGGCAGAGGATGATTAAGTATTTTATAGTTCCTACAGTTTTATACCTAGTAGGTCTCTCTTTTTTTAAATCTCTTGCTGCTGAGCATGTTTCTACTGTATAGAATTGCTGACGATTTTTGTTGGTTTATTTTATATCCTGCAATTTTACCCAAGTTGTTAATTACTTTCAAATATTTTTTTTAAAGTTTATCCTTTAGGATTCTCTAATTACAGGATCACATCATTTATCAAGAGTGGCAGTTTTGTTTCCTCATTACCTATTCTAATGCTTTCAATTTATTTTTCTTCTCATTACAATAGCTAATATGTCTAGTAAAAATGTTAAATAATAATTGTAATGTTCTCTCTAAAATGTAATGTTCTCTTGTTGGGTTTTCTTGGGGTCTCTGTGAGCAGCCTTCGTTTCAATTCAGTAATCACCACAAGTGCAGCCAGATGGTAAAGTCCAAATCTTTTATTATCTCTTTCAAAATCCTATCTCATTCACTTGGGACTTGGCTAGTTTTCTGGAGGCCTTCCAGAGTCTCAGTTTCAGTGGAGAAGTGAAGGAGGAGAGCTTGCCACCAAAGCAGTCTGAGATGGGATGAATCTGTCTGAGTTCAAGGGTTTGTGCTCCAGTCTTCAACCTCCAGCCTCCAGCCTTCTGTCCATTTGTCTCTCTGAGTCTTCTAGCTTATAAGTTCCACATTGAGTACAAACCAACTATTATATCACTAGGAAACCATTGTTTGTTGTAGGATTAAATCAATGCTAAACTAGATTTAACCATTGTCTCCTCAGTTCCATTTAGTACCTTGTTTCAAGTTCTGGCCCATAACATCTCCTTGTAAGATTAAATCAATCATACTGAACCATGCTAAATTAAATAACTATTGTCTCTATCAATTCCACTGACTCAGTACTTTGTAAGAATCCTTTGTTTCAAGTTCAGAGTTCTGTCCCCAGACAAATAATAACAATATTGATAATGTATATCCTTACTTCATCCATGCTTTTATTGAGAAGGCTTTGGTTGCTATCCATTATAGATACCATTTATTTCTATGCTTATTAGTCTTTTAAAAAGGAATGGATGCTGTCTTTTGTTAATTTTTCTGAATCTAGGGAGATAATCACATGGTTTCTGTTGTTTTTGTTATTTATTTGGACAATTATGCTTATAGTTTTCTTAATATCAAAGCAGGACTGCATTCCTGGTATAAAATATTACCAAATACAAGTATTTTTAAACAACTGTACATTTCTTTGAATCTATATTAGGGAAATTATTCTATAATTTTCCTTCTCTACTTCAGCTCTTCCTTGTTTGGAACCATATTTGTGTCATAAAATGAGTTTCTTAAGACTTCTTTTCCAACTATTTTCCCCAAATAGTTTATTTACTATTGGAAACAATTGCTCTTTATATGTTTGGTAGGATTCATTTGGGAGCCCACCTGACCCTAGGTTTTTTTTCTTAGGGGGTTGATGGTTTGTTCTATTTCTTTTGCTAAAATTAGGTTAATTAAGTGTTTTATTTCCTCTTTGTCAATACAGAAAATTTATATATTTTTGTAAATATTACTTGATTTTGCTTAGATATTCAAATTTATTGCCTTATATGGCAATATATTGCCATATAAATGGGAAAAATAGCCTCTGAATTATTTTAATTTCCTCTTTCTTAATGCTGAAAACACACATTTTACTTTTGATTGTAACAATTCAATTTTATTCTTTCTTTTTAAAATAAAATTAAAATATTTTTATAAAACCACTTCCTAGTTTAACATATTAGTTCAATTTTTTAATTTAAAAGTTTTATTAGTTAATTTTTTTATTTTATTTTAAAAATAATATTACATTTTCAATTTATTATCCTACAACAATTATTGTGGGTGAATTTTATCAATCTGTTTTATTCTTTAGCATTATATTATTTCTATATATAAATTATCATAATCTTTGTTTATTTTGTCCTACTATTTTTTTTACTAAGTTCTTGTTCCTTTGGATGGTTCTCAATATTCTGTAAGTACATTATCAAATCATCTCCAAATAAGGTTATTTTCATTTATTGTTCTCCCAATTCCATATATTCAAAGTGTCTTGTTCTATCAGTGAGTCTATGGCTTTTTTTAAAGACTATTAAATTATGGTGAGACAGTGAATTGCTGCTGCTTTATCCCTGGATGACTTTGGAAAACTTCTAGTATTTTTCTACTTAAAAAACAATCAGGTTTAGATTTTGGATTTATGCTTTTGAAATAAGATGCTATGATTATGTAGTTAGATAGATAAAACAATCAGATTGAGATAAATAAGCATTTATTAAATGTTTGCTATGTCAGTCACTCTACTAATATATATATATATACACACACACACACATACAAGAAAACAAGATTATCACAACCCTCAGAATTTACCTTTATAGAAGAAAAAAATTTTAAAAAAAAGGAAAATCCAAAAGTCTTGAGAACAGGAAACCTATAGAAGATCAAGATTGCTAAAGGGTTGGGACAAGCTGGATTCTGGGGATAAAGCAATTATTTATATTACTTCTTGAAAAATGACAGTCTCAGTCTGAGACTCCACAATCAGGAGATAACGAATGATGCTAAAACTACCATAAGGTGAGTAAAGCTCCCCTTCCTAGGAGTGTACCTTCATTGCTGACTTACAAGGCCAGTACTTTGGTTAAATTATTTGGACTCTTCACTTAGGTTTTAATATATAGTTCTCAAATAAGCCTGCTAGAGGCATAAGAACGATGATTAGTACAAAGTAGAGCATAGAGGCTAGTTGGCCAATGATGATAAATGGTTGTTAAGAGCTGAAGCATCTGAAAGAGTTGAACTGGGAATTTTTGGGAAAATGTTATGTATTTTAAATAATAAATATTATTCATACTATACAAATTATTGTACAAATCACTGCAAATGAAAGGAATCTATCAAACTCCATTCATAAATCATATTAGAAAATAGTCTCAATTCTGTTAATAGTAAAGGAAAAACAAATAACAAAAATGATAATTGAAAATTATCAGCTAATTTAAAAACTGACTCAACCATTTTAAAATAAGATCCTTACAATAAGATTACTCCAATTTAAAAAAAATATTATATTAGCAAATTTCATTTATACCAATGATGAAAGATGCTTCAAAGCAACCAAAAAACCATCATAATTTATCATTGAAAAACAAAAACATCTTATACTTCATCTTTATATCAATTGATTTGTAAAAAGCTATTGATGAAGTAAAACATTCATGCTAAAAATCATGCAAGTAATAGACAAAAAAGATCTTTCTGTTTCCTATTTCTCTGTGTCTCTGTCTCTCTATTTCTGGCTCTGTCTCTCTCCTTTTCTGTCTCTTCATCTCTGTGTCTGTCTCTTTCCTATCTGTGTCTGTACCTCTCTCTTTCTCTGACTCTGTCCCCCTCTGTCTGTCTCTCTGTCTCTGTTTCTTTGTCTCTTTGTCTCTCTCCCTCTCTCCTTCTCTCCCTCTCTTTTTTTCTCTTTCTCACTCTCACTCTTTCTATCTAAGAGTGTGTGTAAATAAAAACACCAAATACAATAAGAGAAGAAACTTCATCAATATGTACAAAAGTAAAACAATGGCGACTTTCCCCCCCTATATTTTAAATAAAATTCTATGAAATGCCAATAACAGTAGAAAGATATGAGAAGTAAAGGTATAAAGATAAGCACAGATATGAAAAATAAACAAAGAACAAAACTATGCCTAATTACTTAATAGTTTCTTTGAAAATTCCTGGGAATCAGCAAAGAGTGTAGATAAATAAAATCAATAGTTTACATAAAATTGCATGTTTCAAAAATAACCTCATATATCAACAGTAATCCTATGTAATACTAAATTTTGGAGGCAATAATAAGATAGGAAGCCCAATTCAAAAGAACTTCAAAATGCACAAAATATTTAAGTGTCATTCTAGCAAAGCTCTTCAATATTGGTAGATATTCAATCAAAATGTTGCTAAAGAATAATGCATATTCCTGGAGATACATTCAATAATGATGTCTTAATCATGTCAATAAAATGAAAATTTCAATATCATAAGTTAATTCACAAATTTAGTAAGATAATAATCAAACTGCCAAAAGAATATTTTACAAAACTATAAAATATTTATTTTAATTCTCTGGAGAACCAAAAGATCTAAAACATTTGGGAAAATAATGAAAATCATAGGACTAGAGGGAAAATAGCATTCCAGGTCTCAAATTATATCGCAAAATAGGAAATACTAAAACCATTGTAAACCAATTAAAACACAAAAGAGTTAGATGAATGGAAGAGGCTAGGTAAAGAAAAATGAAAAGAAAATATTGTGAGGTCAATTAAATGAATAAAAAACATGAAAACATAAATTATCTAGGAAAGAAATTTCCATATGTGAAGTACTGGATATATTAAGAAAAGATTCTGGCAGAAATTAGTCATAAACATAGTATACTATATCCCACATTGAATTCAAAATGAAAATGTGACCTGAATAACAATATTTAAACAAGCAATATGTAAAAATGCCAAAGAAGAAAAAAGAGATAATTTAATGACATGTTTAATTAGTTTTCTACAAAATTAACCATATGTATCCATCTATCTATCTATCTATGCTTTGTTATAAAAGAATACTCTGAAAGAGAGCATGGAAAGGAATAAAGTGGAAACAGGCTATTCATAAATTTGTATTTTAAAAACTTGATTTTTATTAGCTTTGGTTCAAAATGTTACTTATCTAAATTCAAAATATTATACAGTATAACTATGTATTTTCTTTAGGAATGAGAACTGAAAAAATAGAACAGCTATAGAAATAAAATATAATTTAAAGACAGCCAAATAAATTAAATAGATTATTATTTGAAACTGTACGTAGAGAACTATACTTGACACAAGAAGTCCTAAGTTGAAGTCCTTTATTTGGCACACAATAGCTATGTAACACAGGGCAAGTCTTTTAACTTCTAAATTTATTGAAAATAAATCTGCTGTTCACAGCACTTTTTAAGGGAGTTTTCCTCAAAAGGGTATCTATGTTGGATTTGCATCAATTAGGGAATGGCTGAATAAGTTATGATATATGAATATAATGGAATATTATTGTTCTATACAAAATAATGAGCAGACTTATTTCAGAAAATCTTGGAAAGATGTACACGAAATGATACTAAGTGAGGTGACTAGCACCAAAATAATATTGTACACAGCAACAGCAACATTATGTGATGACCACTTGTGATCACCTGTGATGGTCCTGGCTCTTTCAGGGCACTTCCAATACATTTGTGATGCAAAGAGTCATTGATATCCAGAGTAAAGATGATGAAGCATGAATGTAGATTCAACATGGTATTTTTATATTTTTTTTAATTTCGCATTTTTCCCTTTTAATCTGATTATTCTTGTGCAGCATGAAAAGGTGGAAATATGTTTCAAAGAATTGCATATGTTTAATCTATCTTGCTGTTTGAGGGGAGGGGAGTGATGGTGGAGAGGGAGAAAAATTTGAAACACAAAGTTTTGCAAGGGTGAATGTTGAAAACACTGCATGAATTTTGAAAAATAAAAAGCTATCAATATTAAAAATGGGGGAATCCACATTACTTTTCTATATCAACAGAACTTGAGGGCAGGGAATAAATCAAATGAATGAATGAAATTAGGAGGAAAGAAAGCTCACTTCTGTTTGGAATGGTCCCAAATGGAATAGGCATAGAGGGAAATGATGGACACTTAAACTTAATGAAAAACAATGCTCTTAGATATTGTAATCAATCAAATTGTTTAGTATTTTATTTATTTCATCTATACTATAGGCATAAGAGGGAATACAAAATAAAGAGTCCAAAATGGCTTGTCTTTCTCTATCCATACCCTTGCAATAGGATTTAGACAATTCAAATGCAGTAAAAGATTTATTTTAGTTAATCATGATAGACAAAGATATACACATCATTTGGTTTAACATTACTGAAGATCTAATATAACAAGAGTCTAGTTAGGTTCATACTGTTTAGATTTTACTCCTGTAGCAATGAGAGACTGAAATAGAATGGTAACATAGAAAGTGACAAGGAAGACCAGGAGTGGACATGTTTTTTTTTTTTTTTTTCCCCCCTTAATCGTAATTATTCCAAATGTATCAACATTTCAATGATTGAATGATTTTCAACATTCACTTTAATAAATTTTTCATTTCTATTTTTTCCTTCCCCTAACTTCCCTAAGATAGCAAGCAATTATTTAAATTATAGAGTATACATTAAAAATATTTTCCTATAATTCATGTTGTGAAAAAATAATCAGAACCTGAGGGGAAAAATCCCCCCAAAAGAAAACAAATAAACAAATGATAAAAAAGTAAAAATAGTGTGCTTCAATCTGCATTCAGACTCATAGTTCTTTCTCTTTATGTGGATGGCATCTTCCATCATGACTCTTTTGTAATTGTCTTTGACCATTTTTTTGCTGAGAAAAGCTAACTCTATCAAAATAAATCATTACATAATATTGATGTTACTGTATACAATGTTCTCTTGGTTCTGCACACTCCACTGGGCATCATCATCATCTAAGTTTTCTCAGGTTTTTCTGAAATCTGCATTCTCATGATTTCTCATAAAACAATAATTTTCCACTACATTTTATATTACATATTATTTGGCATTCCTCAATTGATGGGCATCCCCTTAATTTCCAACTCCTTGTCATCACAAAATATTTTAATGTATTTGTGTGTTTTCTTTTGGATGCAGACTTAATAGTGGTATTGCTAGATGAAAGGGTATGCACAGTTTTGAAGCTCTTTGCACATGGCTCCAAAAATTGTTCTCCAGAGTGGCTAGACCAGTTCACAACTCTCAACGATGTATTAGTGTTCCAATTTTCCCACATCCTCTCCAACATATATTATTTTTGTTTTCTGTCATCAGCCAATTTGATAGATGAGAGAGGATAACTCAGAGTTCTTTTCATTTGCATTTCTTATACCTAGTGATTTAGAACATTTTATATGACTATTTATAGCTTTAATTTTTTTCATCTGAAAACTGCCTATTAATATACTTTGGTCATTGGAGAGTAGCTTGTATTCTTCTAAATTTGACTCAGTTCTCTATATATTTGAAAAATGAGGCTTTTGTTAGATGCACTGCCTTTAAAATTGTTCAGCTTTCCTTCTAATATTAGTAGCATTGGGTTTGTGCAAAAACTACTTATTTAATATAATCAAAATTATTCATTTGCATTTCATAATGTTCTCTATGTCCTATTTGGTTATAACTTCTTCCCTTCTCCACAGATATAACAGAGTAAACTATTCTTTTTTTATTATAGTTTTTTATTGACAAAACATATGCATGACTAATTTTTCAACATTGACCCTTGCAAAAACTTCTATTCCAACTTTTGCCCTTCTTCCTTCCACTCCCTTCCCTAGATGGCAGGCAGTTCCATACATGTTAAACATGTTAAAGTATATTTTAACTACAGTATATGTAAACTATTCCTTGATCTTCTAATTTGTGTATGGTATCACCTTTTATGTCTAAATGATGTACCCATTTTGAATTTATCTTGGTATTTTTTGCGAGACCTTTGTCTATGCCTGATTTCTACCAGTTTTCCAGTTTTATCCAAAATTTTTGTCAAATATTGAATTCTTAATCCAGAAGCTGAAGTCTTTGGGTTTATCAAACAGTAGAGTACTACAGTCATTGAATATTGGGTCTTGTGTCCCTAAACTTTACCACTGATCCACTACTCAGTTTCTTAGTACCAAATGGTTTTGATTACTGTCCAGTAGAGGGCATTTTCAAAGGATAGTCCACCTAACTTTAAAGAAGTGATAGAAATTCCATTTAAAGATTAACACCTGGAACTTTTAATAATATCTTGAATATGGTATAAGATGAAAAACTTAAAGCATAACATGTCATTTTTAATCTAAAGGAGCTTTTACTTCATAATGTTTAAAATGTGTGGGTAGAGGCTGGATGATATAAGTAAGATTTCTAAATCTCAGAATAATAAAAATTCATGAGTCAGAAATAATAAGATCTTGAAAAGTGTTCCCAGATTATAATTAGGTGCTATGAATTTCATGTTAATATCATCTGTCATTTTCTATGTGATATATCATTACTCTTTCTATTTCTTAATTCACATTTTTCATTGTGGTATTTAATCTTGAACATACTTGAAGCCCATTCCTCTTATGCTATGTTGGCAGGAGGCCATTTCTGACAGGCAATACCAGCCTTTCT
Source organism: Sarcophilus harrisii (assembly GCF_902635505.1). Taxonomy (NCBI): domain Eukaryota; kingdom Metazoa; phylum Chordata; class Mammalia; order Dasyuromorphia; family Dasyuridae; genus Sarcophilus; species Sarcophilus harrisii. The sequence continues at coordinate 224,800,138 of NC_045431.1, read as the reverse complement.
TCTTCCAGTTCATCTCAGTATGGTTGTGATTTTAGCATGCCCAGTGCATCTACAATCAGTAAGACCATTTCATTCTTAGTTTTATTTCTCTCCCAGTCGAAGTTCTTTCCCAAAGAGCAAATATAAAGTTATGCTATTCCACTCACCTACTTGCTGCATCTGAATTCCAGTGTTCCCAAATGACTTTTTCAATATATTTCACATATTCACAGCCATCCCAACCACAGTTTATAGACATAGAAACTATAAACTTTCTGTGATTTGTATATTTGTGCTTTCTGTATGTGTATGCAGGTGAATACTTAAATTTCCTAGAGATGTAGTACATACATATGTACATATATACACTCATGCATATATATACAAATATTTATGTATGTGTTTAAATACACACACACATATATATAAATATAATTTCAATTTAATATAAATTAGTATTTATTATCTGCCATGCCCAATACCGAGTTAGAAAAACAAAAATGAAACCATTTCTATCCTAAGGAGCCTATGGGGAAATGTATATTTAAGCAAAGGAATAGCAAATTAATATTACTTTTTACAGGTTTCCTAGTAAAGATCTTATAAACATTTCAGTCAACACACCCAGAAATAAACTCATGGCTTTTCCTCCTGAATTCACCTTTTTATTTTTATTTTTTTTGGGTCAGGATATATCAACTAACCAGTCTCCTACATTTGCAATCTCGGAATGTTCCTTGTTTTTTCAATAATCTTCTCTATCCTGCCTATATACATTCATTTTTCAAGTTTCATGAGTTCTATCACTACAAAATTTGTGGTATTTTCCCCCTACTCCCATTTATCACTGAATTTTTTCAGTTTCATGATTTTTTTATCTAGGCACACAATTTTATACACACACAATGCACAGTGAAATTTTCACAGTATATGTGTGTGTTTGTATATATACATCTTTAAATCAATGCACTTGTGAATGTTTATATACATGTAGACTATATAATATAGTATACATTATATACCACACATACACAATATATGTGTGCTTGTTTGGAGGGGGGCTTATATGCATATCTGTTACAATTAATTTGTCTTTCTCTTTTTTTCTCAATAAAGTATGGGCAAAAAGGAATGTTAATATATGAAAAACACATGGATTCATATGCTTTATTTTTAAAACATTTTAATTTAAAGTTTTGAGTTCTATATTTTATCCTATTTATATCTCTCCCTAGATAGGAAGTAATCAGATATATTACACATGTTCAATAATGTAAAATATTTCTATATTAGTAATGTTATATAAGAAGAGATGCCTAATTTTAGGATGAGATCACTTTATTGTTAATTCTGAGTATTTGTTTTACTTTGTTACAAGAGACTTCATAAAGAATAAGGATAATGTTAAACTTGCATGATATAAAAATAACATCAGAACTATTAAAAAAAAACTTTCTAAGTTAGCTTCTTTGTCATGTTTTTCTCTTTAATCCATCTTTCAAAATTAGCAACCAAATTGATGTTCCTACATCTCAGGTTATTATCATGTCATATCCCTGCTGAAAAATGCAACTCTTCTATTTTGAAAATATAGATATTTTTTTGAATCTGGCTCTTGTCTATCTTTTAAAGCTAATTAATTACTACTCTTTTTGAGGCATTTTGTACCAGCTACATGAACATACTTTATCTTCCTAAACTATGATATTTTATTTCTCTAATCAATGTCCTTTTTCAAAGTCTGCATTTCTATGCTGTCTTCTTGAATACTGAATTTCATAGTCTCCTTAAGCTATCTTCTATATTTTTTCCCATTTTAATGGTTTATTGATAATTGTATTTTATATCATTATACTTTCCCCTAACACCTTCATTTTCCCCTTCCCAAAACTCATTCTACATTGTAATTAATATTATAATGAACAATTTTAGCAATGTTGTAGGATATATAAATCCATATAAATCATCAGCATTTCTTTATATGAGTAACAAAGCCTAGAAGTAAGAAATAGAAAAAGACCAATAAAGAACATAAAATCTTTGGGAGTCTGCCTGCCAAGACAAATCCAGGAACTATATGAAGACAATTACGAAATGCTTTTCACAAAAGTAAAGTCAGATCTAAACAACTGGGAAAACATCAGCTATTCCTAGGCAGACTAAGCCAACACAATAAAAATGATGGCTCTATCTAAACTAATTTATTTATTTAGTGTCATGCCAATCAAAATGTCAACAAATTATATGATAGAGCTATAAAAATAACTAAAAAAATTATCTGGAACAAAATAGTCAAGAATATCAAGGGTACTCATGAAAAAATAAAGACAAAGGAAGGTGATGTAGCAATAACATCTCAAACTATATTATAAAGCAATAATCATCAAAACTGTCACTGGCTAAGAAATAGAGTGCTGAATCAGAAAAATAGATTTAGAATAATACACTTTACAATAGTCAATGGCAATAGTGACATAAGGTTTGATAGATCCAAAGGCCCCAGCTTTGTTTTTAAGAATTTACTATTTGACAAAAACTGCTTGGAACATGGAAAATTAATGAAACACAATCTGGCTATAACATAACATTCTTATACTACATACAAAGATGAGGTCAAAATGGATTCATAAATTAGACACCAAGGGTGACACCAAAAGCAAATTAGAACAGCAAGGAACAGTCTGCCTGTCAAATTTATGGGGAGGAGAAGAGTTCATGATGAAGCAAGAGACAGCTATATGAAATGTAAAATAAATAATTTTGATTATGTTAAATTAAAATTTTTTGAACAATCAAAACCAATACAAGATTAGAAGAAAAGTAGAACGCTGGAAAATAATCTTTATAACAAGTATGTCTGATAAAGGTCTTTTTTCTCAGATATAAAGAGAACTGAGTCAAATTTATGAGAACACAAACCCAAGTTTAATATTTATAATTTTGCAACATTCAGATTTTTTATATTTGTTCTATTTAAATTGTTGTAGTAATACTGTTAAAAGTGCTGTTTGTTTATGTATATTCACTTGCATATCTTTTCCATGCACCTCTGTGTTCATTTTTTTTTTGCAGTGTCTTATAGGATAGTAATACTTCATTAAATTCATATAGCATAAGGTGTTTAGTTCATTCTACAGTTGCCAGACAGTTACTTTGTTTCCAACTCTTTGTTATCACAAAAATGCTATTATCAATATCTTAGTATTTATGGAGATGATCATATTATAAATGTCCTTCTTGGAAATTAGGGCAGATGGATGGAGCAAGTGAATAAAGCATCATTAGGAAATTATTAGCAAATTAGCAAAATTAGGAAAACTGATTTTGAATTCAAATCTGGCCTCAGACACTTACTTTCTGCATGACTCTGAGCAAGTTACCTAATCTTGTCTACTTCAGTTTTCTCATCTACAAAATGAGCTGTAGAAGGAAATGGCAAACCACTCTGATATCTTTAACAAGAAAACACCAAATGTGCTCATGAAGAGCAATATACAATTTAAAAATGACTGCATACCTTGAGCCATAAGCATATTAAGAAATTTATTGGTTTAGATCTTTCAGTGACTTGATTTTCTTGTCTTCTTAATCTGAATAAAGATCAAAGAATAAAAAAATAGTTTTTACCAAGTATATTTATCTTTCCACTACCACTCAAAAAATGGATTATTCTCATTCTTTGTCACTGCAAAATGAAAGGGTATGAGATAACAACTCATACTAAATGTATATGCACTAATAGACAAAGCAGGCAAATTCCTAGAGAAGATTTTAACCAGTTAAGGGAAGAAATATACGGCAAAATTATTCTAGTGGGGGACCTCAACCTTCTTCTCAAAGAATCAGAGAAATCTAACCAAAAAATAAACAAGAAAGAAACTAGTGAGGTTAACAGGATCCTAGAAAACCTAGATATGATAGACCTCTGGAGAAAATTGAATAGGGGCAGAAAGAAATACATCTTTTTTCTCAACAGTACATGGCATCTTCACAAAATTACCATGAATTAGGGCATAAATACCTCTCAATCAAATTCAAAAAGGCAGAAATATTAAATTTTCTCCTTTTTAGACCACAATGTAGTAAAAGTTATATTCAAGACAGAACCAAAGAAGATAATCTAATAACCAATTGGAAATTAAATAATATAATTCTAAAAAATGAGTGGATTAAACAAGAAATCACAGAAACAATCCAGAATTCCATCCAAGGGAATGACAATAATGAGCCAACATATGAAAACTTATCAGATGCAGCCAAAGCCATTCTTAGGAGATATTTTATATCTCTAAATAGCAACATGAATAAAATATATAGAGAGAGGAGACAAATAAAATTAACATGCATCTAAAAAAGCTAGAAAAACAACAAATTAAAACCTGCAATTAAATATTAAATTAGAAATTCTGAACTCAAAGAAGAGAATAATAATATTGAAACTAATAAAACTATTGAACTATTAAATTAAACTAAGAGTTGGTTTTATGAAAACAAATAGATAATCTTTGGTTAATATGATTAGAAAAAAAAGAAAAAAATCATCAGCATCAAAATGGAAAAGGGTGAACTTACCACCAATGAGAAAGAAATTAAAGCAATAATTAGGAACTATTTCCCCCAACTGTATGGCAGCAAATCTGACAATCAAATTGAAATGATTGAATATTTATAAAAATATAGATTGACCAGATTAATAGTAAAGGAAATAAGTTACTTATACAATCACATTTTTAGAAAAAAGAAATTGAATAAGCCATTAATGAACTCCTTAAGAAAAATTCTCCAGGGCCAGATGAATTCACAAGTGAATTATACCAAACTTTTAAATAACAATTAATTTCCAATACTATGTAAACTACTTCACAAAATAGATAAGGAAGAAATATTGCCAAATTCCTTCTATGACACGAATATGGTACTGATTGATACCTAAAGCAGGAAGAGTCAAAACAGAGAAAGAAAATTACAGGCCAATCTCCCAAATATATATTGGAGCAAAAATCAAGAATAGGCAATGAGGAAATAAAACATTTACTCTTTACAGATGGTATGAAGATATACTTAGAGAATCCTAGAAAATCATCCCAAAACCTGCTAAAAACAATTAATAGCTTATCAAAGTTTCAGAATATAAAATAGAAGAATTGCACATGTTCAACATTTATTGGATTGCTTGTCATCTAGGGGTGGGGGTGGGGGAAAGGAAAGGAAAAATTTTGGAACATAAAGTTTTGCAAGGAATATTAAAAATTATCCATGCATATGTTTTGAAAATTTAAAAAGCTTTAATTAGAAAGAAGATAAATATCATTGAAATTTGAAAATATAAGTTGAAAATGATTTATAATTGAAATGAATATGTATCTAAGAGGAATGCACTCTGAGGTATCATTCCATATCTATCTCTGAGGTATCTAACTCTGAGGTATCATTCCATATCTATCAGATTGGCTAATGTGACAAAAAAAATTTAAAAAAAGGTTGATGGGTTGTGTTATAATCTGCAATCTCATGCCTTGTGGTGGAATTGTGAACTAATTCAACAGTTTTTGAGAGCAATCTAGAACTATGCCCAACGAGCATAGTTTTACATATAATATTACATATACATATAGTATATGTAATTACATTACATTACATATACATATAGTTTTATGTAACCTTTGACTCAGCAATACCACTACTAGGTCTGTATCCCAAAGAGATAAAAAACTAAAAGGAAATTACTTATTTGTACAAAAATATCTATAATAACTCTTTAAGCGGTGGCAAAGAATTAGAAATTGAAGGGATGTCCATTAATTGATGAATGGCTGAATAAGTTGTGGTATATGACTTGAATTGAATATTATTGTAGTTTAAGAAATTATGAACAGGATGCCCTCAGAGGAAAAAAAATCTGGGAAATGTTACATTAATTATTGCAAAGTAATACAAACAGAACCAGGAGAACATTGTATACAGTAACAGCAATATTGTAGGATGATCAACAGTGATAGCTATTCTCAGCAATGAACTTATCCAAAACATTTCTGAAATGATGAAATTTGATGATGAAAATTGCTATCCATCTCAAAAGAAAGAAATGGTGGGGTCTGAATGCATATTAAAACATACATTTAAACAATGTTTGGGGGTTTTGTTCTGTATTTTTTCCAAGTAATTGAAATGGAAATATGTTTTCTATGATTTCACACGTATAGCCTCTATAAAATTATTTGTTATTTCAGGGAGGAAAGAGGAAAAGAAGAGAGAGAGAATTTGGAACTCAAAATTTAGTAATGATGAAAGTTAAAATTGTTTAACATGTAATTGGTAAAAATAAAAGACTAAATATATTTTTAAAATAAAAAGAAAATAAATGAAAGAGTGGATTTGGAAGATGGAGCAATCATTTGAACAATATAGAATAGAATGGGATCATTTGAACAAGTAACTTTATAAGTAGTAGGATGAGATCACTCCATCATATGACCTTGTCAGAACCAGTTAGAGATTTTCTCAGCATTCATTCAGCAGCACAGATGTAGGCACAATGCTGACAAAAAGGGGGAGTGATCGAAGGATTAGACTTTACTAAGTGTAATCAGCAATATTATGTAATCCATGAATTTATAAAAATGATAATATCAAATTAAAATGGTTCACCCAGAAGTCAAGAGGGAAAGAAGAGGAGAGACTGGCTAATGGAAGGGGGATGCCCTGGAAAAGTCAAGGAACTGAGGGATTAGTGTGAGTGAAGAGTATTATTTTCTCTTGATTCCCTCTGTGACTTCATTTTCTGCTACCATTCCTACTTGCTGTCCTCATTGAAGCATTAAACAGACCCGGGCTTGATATGAAATTGATCTCTGTTCCAAGCTCATGCCTTGGTTTGTACAGCATGATGAGCTTATCTTGTTTGGATTCTTTATGGCTTAGACTTTTGAATCAGCTAAAAAAAAATTTATCTCTGGTACCTGATTCCTATTTTGTAAAGATGTGATAGTCTGTGAGCAATGCAGAAAATATCTGGGCCTCCTTCTCATTGGTAATATAATCTAGAAAATTATGTGAGACTTTTTCTAAGTTCCCTAGGTGTTTATAATTTTTAATAATAAAATTTGTATTTTGTATTTATGTTACATTTAATTGTCTTCACCCATTGTGTTTCTTTTAGCAGCTTGAGAAAGGATTGTTTTGTTTTTGTATCCTCAGTAACTAGCACAATAAGTAGGCAATAATATGTATTTGTTCAATTAAACTGAATTAATTTAATTCAATTTTTAAGCAAAAGATATAAAATAAAACATTATAATTTTCAAAAAGATGCTGTACCAAGAAAGGTTTCTTTTAATAAGGAACACCTAAGGTCTGAATAGAAGAAAGCTAGTTAGGAGAAAATTCAATGGAAAGTACACTCCAAACATGAGAGATGATTTGTACAAATGTATGCTGGTGGGATATAGAATATCATGAATGGGGAAAATCAACCAGGCTAATTTTATCACAATGAAGAATGTATAAAAGGGCATAATTTGAAATAATGCTGAAGAAATAGGTGAAAGATTATGGAGAGCTTTAAATTCATATGTGGGGATTTTATATTTTATAGTAGAGACAATAGAGATTGATTGAAAGTGGTGAGGCAAGATTTCTTTAAAATATCATTATAGCAGTTAACCTAATATCTTTTCAACTCTTCAGTCTTGAATGTCATTGATCACTTTTCTTGACTTAATATTAATTTCTCTATAGGGTTTTTGGGATACCACTTCTCTCTTGAGGTCCAAATTCACTTCTCCAAATGCATTTGAGACATCTTTGATTAGGATGTCCAGTAGAAATCTTAAACTAAAAACTTCTGAAAGATAATTAATTATCTTTCCTCTTAAACTCTTCCTTTCTCCTACTTTCCCTAAAAGACCATTCTTTTTTTTTAAGGATGCCTTTTCTAATTCATCTTAATTCTAGTGTTTCCCCCTCTCATAATTATTTCTTATTTATCTTGTGAATAGTTTGTTTTTATATATTTGATGGTGCCTCCCCCATTGAATTGCAAGGTCTTTGAGATTAGAGACAAGGCTTGTGCCTCTATTTTGTAACCCCAATACTTAGCACAGTATTTGACACATAGTAAGATCTTAATAGATATTTATTGATTTTAATTGTGGCATAATAGAGTGCTGGGCTTAGAGTCAGGAGGAAGATTTGAGTTTGAATTCTGTCTGAGATGCTAGTTCCCTATGTAAATTGCTAATGTGAGATTTTCAGAACCATGAGCCCTCTTCCTTCCTCTAATGCCTCTGTATCAATTCTTCCCCTGTATCTCCTGCATATATTAATACTATTTTCACTTTTTCTTAAATAATTTTGCTTTTTTGAATCAGATCATATCCTGTTCTGTTGTTTTTCTTCTAAAATGTTTCACATTTTTCTTTTTTTTTTCATTCTTTATATTTTGTTTTGTTTTTTATTAATCTCTTATAGCTTTATTGGCTTGCTCTTAATTCTAATTTTCAAAGAATTGCTTTCATTTTTAGGACCTTGTATCTCCTTTTCTAGTTGATTATCTTTTCCCCACAAATTTCTTGCTTTGCTTGGATAGTATTTATTTAATTAGCTTTCTCTCAATCTCTCTCCCTTGATTTAAACATTCTTTTCTTAGTTCTTTTGTAAACTCTCTGCCCAAGCCATTTAATATTACTCTTTTGGGTAGAAGAGATTTTTTGTACTTTACTGTCCTCCTCTAAAGTTGAACCCAGTCTTTCCTATTCTCATAATAAATTTTTAATGTTTGATTTATTTCTTTTTTGCTAATTCATTTTTTTTAGTTTATTTTTAATAAACATTGTTTTATGAATTATGTTGGGAGAGAAAAATCAAAGCAACAGGGAAAACTATTGAAGAGATGATTTAAAAAATCAGAAAAAAAGAAGTGAACATAGCATGTGCTGATTTATGTTAATATCCTTAGTTCTTTTTCTGGTTGCAGATGTCATTTTTCTGTCCACAGTCTATTGGGATTGCTTTGGATCACTGAACGGCTGAGAAGAAGAAGCCTTTCATAGTTGATCATTGCATATTTTTGCTGGTGTTGTGTACAATGTATTCCTGGCTCTGCTTGTTTCATTTGGCATCAGTTCATATAAATCTTTTCAGGTTTTTTTATACTCAGTTTGTTCATTATTTTAAAATAACAATAATATTCCATTACCTTCAGGTACCATACCTTGTTCAGCCATTCCCCAATTGATGGACATCCACTCCTTTACCAATTCTTTGCTACCACAAAAAGTGCTACTACAAACATTTTTACACATGTAGGTCCTTTTCCCTCCTTTATGATTTCCTTGGGATAATGACCCAGTAATGACATTGCTAGGTCAAAGGGTATACACAATCTTATAGCCCTTTGGTCTTCATTCCAGTTAGCTCTCCAGGATGGTTGGATCATTTCACAACTCCACAATGCATTATTTTCCCAGTTTTCCCACAACCCATACAGCATTTATCATTATCCTTTCCTGTCATCTTAGTCAATATTAAAGGTATGAGGTGGTACCTCAGAGGTATTTTAATTTGCATTTTTATAATCAATAATAATGCTAATTCATTTTAAAGAAGTATTTGTGTACCCATTTCTAATCATGTGGTGGGAGTATGGTGCTTCTTCTTTCACTTCAGTTCTCTCTCTGACCTGGAAATCCAAAATAAAAGCTCCTTTCTCTTGCAAGTGCCAGAGAGGTAAACTTTCCTATGTTTTTCTAATTTATTTATAATCTCATTCTTTATGCCTAGATCATGAACCCATTTTGAAATTATCCTGGTGTAAGGTGTTAAGTGTGGGTCAGTGCCTAGTTTCTGCCATACTAATTTCCAAATTTCCCAGCAGTTTTTGTCAAACAGTGAATTCTTATCCCAAAAGTTGAGATCTTTGGGTTTGTCAAACACTAGATTATTAAAGTTATTGACTATTTTGTCCTGTGAACCTAACCTATTCCACTGATCAACTAGTCTATTTTTTAGCAAATACCAAATGCTTTTGGTGACCACTGCTTTATAATATAGTTTTAGATCTGGTACCGCTAGGCCACCTACATTTGCTTTTTTTTTTTTTTTTTTTTTTCATTAGTTCCCTTGAAAGTCTTGACCTTTTGTTCTTCCATATGAATTCTGTTATTATTTTTTTCTAGGTCATTAAAATAGTTTTTTGGGAGTCTGATTGATATAGCACTAAATAAATAGATTAGTTTAGGTAGTATTGTCATTTTTATTATATTTTTCTCAATCTGTCCTAAGAGTACTTGATATTATTCCAATTGGTTATATATGACTTTATTTGTGTGGAAAGTGTTTTGTAGTTTTGCTCACATAGTTCCTGACTTTATCTTGGAAAATAGATTTCCAAATATTTTATACTATTGGTAGTCATTTTAAATGGAATCTCTTTGTAACTCTAAACTGCTGGATTTTGTTAGTGATATATAAGAATGTTGATGTTTTATGTGGGTTTGTTTTACATCCTGTAACTTTGCTAAAGTTGTGGATTACTTCTAATAGTTTTTTTAGTAGAATCTCTGGGGTTCTCCAAGTATACCACCATAACATCTGCAAGAGTGATAATCTGGTTTCCTCATTACCTACTCTAATTCCTTTAATCTCTCAAATTTTATTGCCGAAGCTAGCATTTTTAATACAATATTGAATAATAATGGTGATAGTGGGCAACCTTGTTGCACTCCTGATCTTATTGGGAATTGTTCCAGTTTATCCACATTACATATGAGGCTTACTGGTGATTTTAAAAAGATGCTACTGATTATTTTAAGAAAAAGTCCATTTATTCCTATACTCTCAAGTATTTTTAATAGTAATGGATGTTGGATTTTATCAAATGCTTTTTCTGCATCTACTGAGATGATCATATGGTTTTAGTTAATTTGGTTATTGATATAGTCAATTATGCTAATAGTTTTCTTAATGTTGAACCAGCCCTGCATTCCTGGTAAAAATCCTATTAGTCATGGTGTATTATCCTGGGGATGATTTTCTGTAATCTTTTTTGCTAATATTTAATTTAAGATTTTAGCATCAATATTATTAGGGAGATTGGACTATAATTTTCTTTTTCTGTTTTGAACCTACCTATTTTAGGTATTAGTACCATGTCTGTGTCATAAAAGTTATTTGGTAGGAGTCCTTCATTCCCTATTTTTTCAAATAGGTTATATAATATTGGAGTTAATTGTTCTTTACATGTTTGGTAGAATTCACATGTAAATCCATCTGGTCCTGGGTATTTTTTCTCAGGGAGTTGATTAATAATTTGTTATATTTCTTTTTCTAAAATGGGAAACATTTTTGTTTAAGCAATTTTCTTCCTTCTCTTTGAAGGTAATCATCCATTTCACTTAGGTTATCAAATTTATTGGCATAAAGGTAAAGATAGTAACTCCTAATTATTGTTATAATTTCCTCTCCATGGGTGAAAAGTTCTCCCTTTTCATTTTTAAGACTAATAATTTGGTTTTCCTCTCTCCTTTTTCTAATCAGATTTACCAAAGGTTTATCTATTTTATTGATTCTTTCATAAAACCAACTCTTAGTTTTATTTATTAATTCAATATTTTTTACTTTCAATTTTATCACTTTCTTTTAATTTTAGAATTTTAAGTTTAGTATTTGATTGGGGTTTTTAATTTGGTCTTTTTTTAGCTTTTAAATTTGCAAGCCCAATTCATTGATCTTCTCTTTCTCTATTTTATTCAAGTAAGCCTCTAAAGATATAAAATTTCCCCTTATTTCTGCTTTGGCTGCATCCCACACATTTTGGTATGTTGTCTCATTGCTGTCATTCTCTTGGGTGAAATTATTGATTGTATCTATGATTTGCTGTTTCACCCAATTATTCTTTAGGATGAGATTTTTTTAGTTTCCAATTACTTTTTGATCCATTTACCCCTAGCTTTTTGTTGAATGTAGTTTTTATTAAATCATGATCTGAAAAGAATACATTTACTATTTCTGCCTTTCTGCATTTAATTTTGAGGTCTTTATATCCTAATATATGGTCACTTTTTGTATAGGTTCCATGAAGTGCTGAGAAGAAAGTGTATTCCTTTCTGTCTCCATTCAGTTTTCTCCAAAGAGCTCTTCTTGCAACTCTTTTAACTTCTCCTTTAAGAAGTTAGATGCTATATCATTTGGTGCATATATGTTTAGTATTGATATTGCTTCATTGTCTATGCTACCCTTTAGCAAGATATAGTTTCCTTCCTTATCTCTTTTAATTAAATCAATTTTTGCTTTTGCTTGATCTGAAATAAGGATGGCTACCCCTGCTTTTTTGATTTTACCTGAAGCATAATAGATTCTACTCCAGCCTTTTACCTTTACTCTGTATGTATCTCCCTGCTTTACATGTATTTCCTGTAAACAACATATTGTAGGGTTCTGACTTTTGATCCAGTTTGCTATCCACCTCCACTTTATGGGAGAGTTCATCCCATTCACATTTATGGTTAAAATTACTAATTCTGTATTTCCTTCCATCTTATTATCCCTAGATTATGTTTTTTCTTTTTTTATCCCCTTCTCCCCCTTCCCCAGTATACACTTATGGGCACCACTTGCCCCTTGCAGCTGTCTCTCTTTAGATTCCCTCCCACCCCCTTTGAATCTCTTCTCCTTTTTTATACCTTTCCCTTATTACTCTTTTACTTTTCCATTTTCCTCTCCTACTTTTTAATGAGATAAGTTTCTCTATAAACCAAATATGTCAATTATTTTCTCTTTGAGTCAAATCTGATGAGAGTAAGATTCACACAATGTTCCCCCTCTCTCTAAATTCCCTCAGATATGATAGGTTTTCTTTGCCTCTTCATTGGATGTAGTTGCCCTCTTTTTATTCCCACTTTCCCCTTTTTCTGACACTGTCCCCTTTCCATTTCTACTTCCCTTTGTATGTTATATCATTAAAATCAAATTATACAGGTAGTCTTTATGTATATCCACAAAATAAATAAAGTTCTCAAGAGTTCCTTTTACCTTTTCTGCTTCTCTTGAGTCCTATTACCATAGGACTCCATAGGACTTCATAGGACTCCAATTTGAATGGAGATCAAATTTTTTGTTTAGTTCTGTTTTTTTTGTCATTAGAAACAAATCAAATTCATCTGTTTCATTAAATATCCATCTTCTTCCCTGGAAGAAAATGGTCAGCTTAGCTTGGTAGTTATTCTTGGCTGCATTCCAAGTTCTTTTGCCTTTTGGAATATCAGATTCCAGACCCTTTGATCCCTTAATGTGGAAGCAGTTAGATCCTGAGTGATCCTTATTGTGGCTTCTCGATATTTAAATTGGGGTTTTTTCTGGCTGCTTGTAACATTTTTTCCTTAGTCTGATAGTTTTGAAATTTAGCCACAATATTCCTTAGAGTTTTTATTTTAAAAAATATTTAAGAGATTTAAATGTTCTTAAACATTTAACATACAAATATCTTACATAGCAAAAATCAACCAGGAAATATTGGAGAATGATGAATTAATGGCCAATTTTTCCAAGATATTTTCTCTTCCAGGCTTTGACTATTTGATGGAATGGTTCCTGATTCTGTGAGGCTTTTTTTTTTTTTTTCATTTTTTTTTAATTTTTTATTTAATAGCCTTTTATTTACAGGATATATACATGGGTAACTTTACAGCATTAACAATTGCCAAACCTCTTGTTCCAATTTTTCACCTCTTACCCCCCCACCCCCTCCCCTAGATGACAGGATGACCAGTAGATGTTAAATATATTAAAATATAAATTAGATACACAATAAGTATACCTGACCAAAACGTTATTTTGCTGTAGAAAAAGAATCAGACTCTGAAATATTGTACAATTAGCTTGTGAAGGAAATCAAAAATGCAGGTGTGCATAAATATAGGGATTGGGAATTCAATGTAATGGTTTTTAGTCATCTCCCAGAGTTCTTTTTCTGGGCATAGCTGGTTCAGTTCATTACTGCTCCATTGGAAATGATTTGGTTGATCTCGTTGCTGAGGATGGCCTGGTCCATCAGAACTGGTCATCATATAGTATTGTTGTTGAAGTATATAATGATCTCCTGGTCCTGCTCATTTCACTCAGCATCAGTTCGTGTAAGTCTCTCCAGGCCTTTCTGAAATCATCCTGTTGGTCATTTCTTACAGAACAGTAATATTCCATAATATTCATATACCACAATTTATTCAGCCATTCTCCAACTGATGGACATCCATTCAGTTTCCAGTTTCTAGCCACTACAAAAAGGGCTGCCACAAACATTCGTGCACATACAGGTCCCTTTCCCTTCTTTATAATCTCTTTGGGATATAATCCCAGTAGTAACACTGCTGGATCAAAGGGTATGCACAGTTTGATAACTTTTTGAGCATAGTTCCAAACTACTCTCCAAAATGGTTGGATTCGTTCACAACTCCACCAACAATGCATCAATGTCCCAGTTTTCCCGCATCCCCTCCAACAATCATCATTATTTTTTCCTGTCATCTTAGCCAATCTGACAGGTGTGTAGTGGTATCTTAGAGTTGTCTTAATTTGCATTTCTCTGATTAATAATGACTTGGAGCATCTTTTCATATGACTAGAAATAGTTTCAATTTCTTCATCTGAGAATTGTCTGTTCATATCCTTTGACCATTTTTCAATTGGAGAATGGCTTGATTTTTTATAAATTAGAGTTAATTCTCTATATATTTTGGAAATGAGGCCTTTATCAGAACCTTTGACTGTAAAAATATTTTCCCAGTTTATTGCTTCCCTTCTAATCTTGTCTGCATTAGTTTTGTTTGTACAAAAACTTTTCAGTTTGGTATAATCGAAATTTTCTATTTTGTGATCAGTAATGATCTCTAGTTCTGCATTGGTCATAAAGACCTTCCCCTTCCACAGGTCTGAGAGGTAAACTATCCTATGTTCCTCTAATTTATTAATAATTTCATTCTTTATGCCTAGGTCATGAACCCATTTTGACCTTATCTTGGTGTACGGCGTTAAGTATGGATCAATGCCTAGTTTCTGCCATATTAGTTTCCAATTTTCCCAGCAATTTTTATCAAACAGTAACTTCTTATCCCAAAAGCTGGGATCTTTGGGTTTGTCAAAGACTAGGTTGCTATATTTGTTGACTG
Source organism: Sarcophilus harrisii (assembly GCF_902635505.1). Taxonomy (NCBI): domain Eukaryota; kingdom Metazoa; phylum Chordata; class Mammalia; order Dasyuromorphia; family Dasyuridae; genus Sarcophilus; species Sarcophilus harrisii. The sequence goes on along the minus strand of NC_045431.1, from coordinate 224,784,998 downwards.
TTTTATCCCTTGAACCTAATCTATTCCACTGATCAACTAATCTATTCCTTAGCCAATACCAAATAGTTTTGGTAACTGCTGCTGTGAGGCTTTTTTTTAAAGATTTAATCCATCTCCATGATATTGGTAGCCATTTGTTATGAATAATATTCTTATTTTTGACTCATTATTCGCAGGAAATCAACTAGCTATTAGCTACTTAATATATGATTCTTAATTACATAGGTATTAAAGAAAATACAAACTTGGACAGCTGTTGGTACTCTAAATATGGGAACTTTATTTGATAAATAAAAAGTGGACACTGTCCTGAAGGAATTGAATAATTCTGACCTAAGGATTCTCATTATAAATAAAACTCAAAAAAAGACAAGATTTGCATTTAAATAGGATAGCTCTTGGATTCTTCATAGAGAGGTAAAATAAGTAATTAGAATTGGTTTTGTTGTTTATTCAAAAGACACAAGAAGCACAATTTTAGTAGCATATGCTCATTGTTTATTGCAGTGCTTCTTATACTCCCAAATAAAGCAATAGATTTCTGATCTTATCCTAGTATATGTTTCATCGAAGAATCAAAGCCTATAAAGATATTCCCATCATGTGCACTTCTTTGTTTTTGCATAAGTAAGTTCATCACAAAAGATCCACCCAATATTCCAGGTGCATTTTTACTTTCTCTTGCTGTCACAGGGATAGTAATGGAGCACATTGGTTTTCCATTGTTTTTCTCCCAAACTATGCGAATAAGCTATCTGCTTTTTCATTCAAATATTTAATTTGCTATAACATTTATTCTTCCTCTTCTTTATAATATGCTAAGACATACTCACATATACCACAGGTCTCTCTATTGCCTTCTAAGTGATACTTAATATTCATAAAATGACCATTAAAGTAATTGGAGCTTATGAACCAACATCAGTTGCAGACAATGAGTAGTCAGAGACATTTTACAAAGAACTTTATAAGGCCTTCAAAATTAAAATAAATAAAAGTTGGTGTTCAAATTAAATATAAAAGTTGATATTAAAATGTATTTTGGAAAAAGGAATTGAGAATAAGAAATGAAAGATGTCAAATGCTTATAAATTCAATAATTCAATTGATAAATAAACACCGACTGTGGAGCATATAATATGTGCCAGGAAATGTGCTATGGACTAGATTAAATGGAAATTTCACACCTATTCTTCAGGAATAATTTTGTTGTTGTTGTTGTTTTGTTTTAGAAAAAACGGCATTGGGATAATGAGCATGATAATTATACAATAAATACAGAAAAAATGAAACTAAACATATATCAACAAACAGGAACCATAAATGATAGAAGATTTATTTTTTCCTTCTTAATCACATTCTGCATTTTTCACAATATGAACTTATAAAAGCAAAAATCAAATTTAATTCAAAATTAAGTAAATTAAAATGAGATTTATTTTAAAAAGGATATGATGTGTGAATAAACCTACTCTAAAATGACCTGTTCATCTTAATTATTGATATAAAAGTTGAAAAGTGGATGAAGGAAAGCATGCGGAGACTTTATCTCCCCAGTCTCACAATTGCTATTAAAATTCTTCAGAGACGTTGAGCTTCTTCTGAGAGACATACCACTTCTTCTGACCACTATGTGAAAGAGCTTGCCTTTTGCGAGTTCTCACAAATAGTCTTTTAGGTAAACATGCATTTGACATTTGGGCTATATGGCCAGCCCCTCTGGCTTGTGTTTTCTTCACTGGAGTTTGAATCCTTTGCAATTCAACTCAAGAGACTACTTCAGTGTCCAGTGTCTTTTCTTGTAAAGCAATTTTCATAATCTTACAAAGAAAATTCAAGTGGAAATTGTTTAAGTTTCTGGCATGATGCTGACAAAGTTTCACAAGCATGTAACTGCAAACAGCAAAAGAGTTCATACCAATCTTCAGTTTGGTATGCAGCCTAATACTTGTTCTGTCCCACATATATTTTTTTTGGATCTCCCTGATGTTGAGGTAGCTCTGGTGATGTGTACATTACTTTCATCATCTTCATGAACATCCCTGAAATTTCTGATATTTGCTTGTTTAGAGAAATTCATTAAGTATTGACACAAGATAATGACAAGAAAGTTTACCGAATGTTGATCAACACATAGTTGTGGATTTCAATGAATATGATGTGTTGGGATCTTAGTACTATTGGATAAAATATTTGTATTGATATGAATATGAATATAGTGTGATATTAGAATATTGGAGTGAGTTGTAATGAGTTTGACTAAATGTTAATCATCAGTATGCAATAAGTGATTCTGTGTGGTTTTGATTAAAAACAAAGTTATTGCCAGAGACAATAAATTCCAAAGTGGTGTTGAACTTAATTTGGTCTAATCATGTGCAGTCCTTCAAATTCTACATGCTCAATTTCACCAGATTTTCTCTTTATATATCAGTTAAGAGTATGCCTTAAATTTCTTGTTACTTTTCATGTTCTTATTACTCTTGTGTTGTGGATTTGGACTAAAGAAATAAAGTTTTATCATTATTATTATCATTATTAATTATTATTTTGTTAATGTGCAAAGTTCTCTATGCCTATCAAGTTATACTGCAAATTGAATAATGTTTCCTCAACTGCTCAAGAGTTTCTTCTTAATGAAATGAATATATGAAAAAATACTGCAAAAATTGGTAAGCAACATACAAATCAAAAGCGTTAAGAATAATGATGAATTTTCATTGATAATCTACAATTAGTATGATTCATGTTTCATATACTCCTTATACCAATTAAGTAAATATAATATGAGTTGTTCAGGTTATTACTGTAATAAGAACTCTCATTCTGTATAGGATTGGAATAAACATTGAGCTTAATTCTATCTCTAATTATATAAAAGTGTCATATTTCTTCATTCTTTAAATTTTCATGCCTTTGGTCTCAGGGGTATATTGCATGCCAAGAAATTGCCCAGCATTTGGAATATATTTTCCTGAAAAGTTCTTGTCACAAGTAAAAGATGTCACAAAAGTCCATGAGAAGATAATGTCTCAAATCAACAATAATGAATTCTACCACCATTACCTCACCCCATTGCTTGCATTATCAAAGAATTTATTTGTCAGGATTGTATTTATGACTCAGGCAGACTGAAAAGATGGCAGAAGGGCAACATATGCATCTGTGTTCTTCCACAGTTAAATAGCTAAGTACCAAATCAACTATAATTAGCTTACTTCAGGGACCTCATTTCTGTATAATTATGATGCCAGTATGTTGGGTCAGGTGAGGTTTCTACAAGGAAGTATACTCTTAGAAATCAAAGTACCTAAAAGTGAGGAGGAAAATAAGGAGGAGGAGGAGCAAGATTAAGAACAAGAATGAAAACAAGAAGAACAAATAGAATGACAACAAAAAGAGGTAGAGTGGAAGAGAGATAGAGATCTTAGAGAATTTTTCACACGCACAGCTACTTACAGACACACACACACACACACACACACACAGAGACACATTTTGTGAGTTGGATAGAATTTTAGCTGTCATCTAGTTCAATCTACAATTGAATATACAGTAAGGATAAGTGACTTAACAAAATGTGAGGGAAGGGAAGAGAAGGAAATGAAAGAGAAAGATAAAGAAAGAATAGGAAAATGGAAAGGAAAGATAAATGGAAAGGGGAAAGAAAGGAAAGCAAAGAGTAGGGGAAAAGGAATGGAAAGGAAAAGGGTAATGAAAAAGGAAGGAAAGGGGAGGGCAGGAAAGGGGAACAAAGAAAAAAGAAAGGGGTATGAAGGGACTAGAAGAGAAGGGGAGGAAGGTGAAAAGAAAGAGAGGAAAAGACATTGAAAAGGGAATTCCGAAATAAAATCTGAGTTAGGTCTTTTATTTTCTTATTTGAAGGAGGGTTATATTAGAATAAAGGATTCTATAGCCTTATAGATGAACCACATAGAAACCATAAAATAATAGCAGCATAAAAAAATTGGTGGGAATACATGGTTAAAAAGATAGAGAACAAGTTCCATTTGAATCTTGGAATTCAAAGAGAAACTTTTACAGATCTGAGGAGCTGTTTTAACTGTAAGTCAAATCTCCCTCAAGTTTAACAAAAGGCTTCTTAGAATTCTTTATCTGTGGCCAAAAAGAAAACCCAGAAACAAGTTTTTCTTTTTAAGTGAATTTTTTAGACAATGCCACAAAATCCTCATACACTGCATCTATTAATGAAAAATAACCAAGTAAAGAACCTGGAGGTATAGCTCTGACGTCAGAGAGTGGACAATCTGGCTTCAAGTACTATTTATGATGCACACTAGCTATGAGAATATCAACAAGTCATATAAGGTTCCAACATCTCAGCAAATTTCTTAGACTACAAAGGAGAAAATTGCGATTTACTTTGTCTGGTAGACCTTGCTTCCTTACTAGGAGGTTGCTTCACTGCAGAAATCATTGGACTTACATGTTGTTCCATTCCTTTCATGTCTACTTTTTTTTTTTTCATATAGAATGAGCATTGGTATGCTGGGAAATTTTAAAAAATTGGTTCTAGAATAAAATGTGTGTATGGAACACTTTTAAATTTAATAAATTATTAATATTTTCTTCTTCACTTTCTTAAATCTACATTATCAAGAAAACAATAAATATAGCCTTGATTTGCACTATTTACATAGGTAAGTTTATTGCTTCTAAAAAGTGAATTTCACCTAGAAAATTTAACAATCAGATCTTAAAATAGAGTATGAGGCCCTTGAAAAGCCAGTTCATCCAGGAAAGGGAAATTAAGAATATTGGAGGATACATGGAGGAAAAATTGTAACCCTAATGTACTACTTGTGAAGTTATGAGCCATTCTAATCATTCTGGAGAGCAATTTGGAACTGTTCACAAAGAGCTATAAAATTGTGCATTCCCCTTGATCTATCAATACCACTATTATATCTGTATTCTCAAAAGATGAAAAAAAATGGATAAGTATCTGTACAAAAACTTTTATAGCAGCTCTTTTGGTGATGGTAAAAAGTTAGAAATTAAGGGGATGTCCAACAACTGGAGAATGTTTATATAGGTTGTGTAATGTTCTTGGTTGGTTTTTTGGAGGTCTTGGAGAAGTCTTCATTTCAGTTCAGTAATTACCACAAGAATAGCCAGGTGTTGAAATCTAAATCCTTTATTATCTCCTTCACAGTCTAGTTTCCTTGCCTGGGGCCCGGCTAGCTTTCTTGAGAGCCTTTCAGAACAGCCTTGGTCTCAGTGGGGGAGTAGAAGGACAGGCCAGCCACCATGAGACTGATGAAGATGGAATGAATCTGTCTCTGAGTCCAAGGGCTTGTGCTTCAGCTTTCAGCCACCACAAAGGTGGATGATGGAATGAATCTGTCTCTCCCTGGCTTTGAGAGCTTGAGCTCCCATCTCCAGTCTGCTTGTCTTCTCTGGCTCTGACTCTGACCGAGTTTGTCCCAGCTTTATATGCTCTATTTTAATTACATTATCCGAGGTGTGAAGCTTGTGGAACTATATTAAATACTAAGTACATGTACTGAACTAGAGAACTATGGATCACCAAGCTAAACTAGATAACCATTGTCTTTATCAATTTCACTGAGTTAGAACCTTATAAGAATCCTTGTTTTAAGTACAGAGTTCTGGCCCATAACAAGGTTGTGTTATATGCATGTAATGGAATACTATTTTGATATAAGAAATGATGAGCAAATTAATTTCAGAAAAACCTGGAAAGACTTGTTTAAAGTGATGCAAAGTGAGCAGAACCAGGAAAACATCATGCACAGTAACATTAATATTGTAAGAAAATCAACTGAGAATGACTAGTTATTCTCAGCAATACAATGATTTAGGACAAATCCAGAAGAGTCATGGAATTTGAATAAAGATAGAAGAATATTATTTTCACTTCCTTTATTATTTTCATGTGTTTTTTAGTTTGTGTTTCCTTTCACAACATGAATAATATGGAAAAATGTTATGCATAATTTGCAATTGTATAATCTATATCACTTACTGTCTCAGGGAAGGGGAGGAGGAGGAATGGAGGAAGAGAAAAAAGAAGAATCCAGAGAAACTGCAGGATCATAAGAATATCATTATTGATAAATGTGATTATCTTCATTTGTACACTCTCTTTCATATCATAATTTTTCACACACTTACATAGAATTCCAAAAGAGTACAAAATATCCTTTGTGCTAGAGCCAACAATTCTGATTTGATGAATGCAAATCATATTTGCTAAGATTTTTTCTTCTTTATAACTACTGTGTGATGATATTCTGAGAGTCTCGAATCAAACAACCATTAATCCCTAAATATTTACCAAATACTTGCTGTTTTAGAACATGGTAGGAACTGGCAAAAAAATAGAAAAATCAGAAAGTTTCTATGTTTGAGTAGTAGATATACTATAGGAGAGATAATATGTGTTGATGTTAAGTATATTAAAATATATTCCAAGTAAATAAAATAGACTGGGGGCAGAACCAACATGGCAGAGAGTAGGCTGGTCTTTGTCTTAGCTCCTCCCGGCTTCCATTATATCAATACCAGATAAAGCCTCTGAACAGGTTTTGGACTGTCAGGACCCACAAATATTTAAACTAAAACAAATTTCCACCAGAATATATTTTGGAAGACGTTCAAGAAGGGTCTATCTCAATTGGGCAGGGGGGAGGTGGTCCAGCACAGATTCAACACAGGGATACTCAAGATGGAGAGGCCTCCACATGTCAGGAGAGTTTACTGGGAGGCTCTTAGGCAAAATACAGTAGCATTGGCTATTTGCCCTGGTTCAGAAGCCAGTGGATCAGCAAACTAATTTTGAGACCTCCAACGAAGGCAAATAATGAATGGAAGGCAAAAGATGGGATTTGCCCATGCCCACCCAGCATGGGGAAAAAGCCAGCAGCACCAGCCCCAGAGAAACATGAAGCCACTTTTGCCTGGAGAAGAAGTTTGGGCAATCTTCCCTTTGCCCTAATAACAGACTTCAACTTTTAAAATGAACAAAAAAGCAAGAAGAGCTCTGAACAAAAATAACTTTAATGAAGACAAGGAAGAACAGACCTCAAACCCTGAAGACATGAAAGGCAAAACATCTCCAGATGAAGCCTCAAAGAGTGATATAAGTTGGTCTTCATCTCACAAGGCTTTCTTGGAAAGCTTTCTTGGAAGAATTCAAAAATAATCTTAAAAGATGGTAGAAAGAAAAATGGGGAAAGGAAATGAGAACTTTGGAAAAGGGAACACAGAAATTATCTGAAAAAAAATCGCTTTTTAAAGAATAGTGTTGCTGCTGGAAAAACTGGAAACTAGTATAGCAGAAACTAAGTATTGACCCAAGATAAGGTCAAAATGATTGAGACATAAAGAGTGATATTATAAGCAAATCAGAAGAACAATATATAGTTACCTCTCAGATTTGTGGAGAAGGAAGGAATTTGTGGCCAAAGAACTCATTATTGAAGAAAAGAGAAATATAAAGGATATAAAAAATAACAATACAATCTAAATTAATCTACTTATTTAGTGTCATACCAAACAAATGCCCGAGAAATTATTTTATAGATTTAAAAACATAATAACAGGGGGCGGAGCCAAGATGGCGGAGAAGACACACATGACTTTCTAAGCTCTTCTCTTACCCTCTTTATCAATATTATATCGAGCCTCAAAAATAGTCTTGACTGCTACAATTCGTAAAGATAAGAAGTAGAACAACTCACTGGCCGAAGAACATCTGCAGTCTCGCCAAAAAAGGTTGGTTCCGGGGCCAGGGGGGAGATCGGCGCAGACGGGGAGAGAAATTAGGTTCCGAGGAGAGTCTCAAACCGAGGATGAAGGCACAGATCTCAACAAGGCAGCCCCATCCGAGTAGGGCCTTTGGGGCAGTTATCCTGACGGCAGGAGGACGAGCCGGTTAGCTCCAATCTGCGCAATGGGGAGCTCGGTTTGGGGCCAAGAGCTTAGGGCTGATTTGCATCAGCAGAGACGCTGGGCAGGTTTGGGGGTCTCGGTCTGTAGCTGTTCTAAGGTCCTTGTCCGGTCTGCAGTCAGCTCTAATACTCACAGTCCCCGGAGCCTGGCCTGGGCGGTGACACTTACCATATCTCAGCCGGGCTCAAAATCCACTCGCCCACTAAGCAGGTTTGAAGCTCAGCAGGCTGAATCCACTTCCTGTTGGGAAGGACCTCACCAGAGCACTCCCATCCTCTGAGCCAAATCCCGGTTTACATCTTCCTGTTCTGCAGGAAGTGGTAACCCCCTTGTCTAGGAGGACCACCCTAAGGCTTTAAAACACGAATAAAAAGATGGAAAGAATAATCGAAGCTTCTATGCAGAAAAGACAGTCAGCAAACCTGAAGAGACCTCAAACAGCAAAATGCATCGACTGTCCTCCTTACATTAAGCCTCATAGAAGAGCCATTAAAGTCCCAAAAGAGGTTAGAAGAAATGGGGAAAGGAAGAGAAGCCTTACAAGAGAGCAACAACTTCTGAAATACGAATTGGAAAAATAAAGAATTCACTACAAAGTAGGTTTGTGAATTGGAAAAGACAAAGAACTGCAAGAAAGTAGGATCCGTGTTGGAAAAGACAAAGAACACCAAGAAAGTAGGATCTGTGAATTGAAAAGACAAAGAACTCTGTAAGAAAGTAGGATCCGTGAATTGAAAGACAAAGAACAGGCAGAAAGTGGATCTGTATTGGAAAGAAAAATAATTCACAAAAAAAAAAATTAGTAAATGGAAAAATTCTCAGACCAAACAATACATTTAAAAAAACTCAATTGGACATATACAGAAAGAAGAAAAAGCTATTGAAGAAAAAATAATTTTAAAAAATTAGAACTGAACAAATTGAAACTAATTGATTCCATTGAGACAGCAAGAATCAGTCAAAAACCAAAAATGACAAACTGAAAAACCGAATTATCTACTTGCAAAACGACAGACTTAGAAAAATAGATTAGGGAAGAGATAATCGAGATTTGACTTCAAAATATGATGAAAAAGAGCCTAGATACTATTTTTACAAGAAATCATCAAAGAGAACTGCCCGATGTAATTAGAATCAGAAGGTAAAATAGGATTGAAAAATTCATCGAACACCTTTGAAAGAAACCCTAAAAAAAAACCCTAAGGAATATTGGGCAAAATTTCAGAACATAAGATTAAGGAAAAATTTTACAACAGAAAAAAACCATTTAAAACTGAGTTGCCAACAGGATCACCCAAGATCTGGCTGCTCTACATTAAAGGAAAGAAGGGCCTGGAAATGATATTCCGAAAACGAACTTGGGATCAGCAGAATAAACTACCCACTAAGCTGAGCATTTTCTTCAGGAAGAAGATGGACATTTAATGAAACAAATGAATTCCATTTGTTTCTGAAGAAAAACCAGAACTAAAACAAAAATTTGATCTCCAAGAATAGAACTCAAGAAGAAAAGGTAAAATACTTTGAGGATTGTATTTCTGTTGTGGATATACAAAAAAATACATGTAAAATTTGATTGTATGATATAACATAAAAAAGGGAAGTAGATATGGAAAAGGGATGATGGCAGAATAAGGTGGGAAGGAGGGATAAAAGAGGGAAACCACATCCCACAAAGAGGCTTAGGAAACTTATCATATCTGAGGGAATTTAGAGAGGGGAGGAACATTGTGTAATCTTACTCTAATGGAGTTGGCTCCAAAGAAAATAATTGACATTTGATTTAGAGAAAATTCTCTCTCGCCTCATTAAAACGGGGAGAAAAAGGGAAAAGAAAAGAGTAATAAGGGAAGGAAGGGGAAAGACCTCAAAGGGGGAGGGAGGGATTATAAAGAGGATAAGTATCAGATACAAGAGGGGATAAGTTTAAAAGGGGAAAGAGGGTTGGGGAGGCAAGAATAAGTAAAGCACAATCTGGGGTTATTAGGATGGCAGGAAAACAGATTTAGTAATTCTAACGTAAATGTAAATGGGATGAACTCCCCATAAAGAGGAGGCAGATAGCAGACTGGATCAAAGTCAGAACCCTACAATATGTTGTTTAAGAAAACATTTAAAGCAGGGGGATGCATATAGAGTAAAAGTAAAAGGCTGGAGCAAAATCTATTATGCTTCAGGTGAAGTCAAAAGGGGGAGCCATCCTTATCTCAGACAAGAAAGTAAAATTGATCTAATTAAAAGAGATAAGGAAGGTAACTACATCCGCCAAAGGGTATAAACAACGAAGCAATATCAATATAAAATATAGCACCAAGTGGTATGGCACTCAACTTCCTAAAGGAGAAGTTAAGAGAGTTGCAGAAGAAATAGACAACAAAACTGTAATATAGGAGATCTCAACCTTGCACTCCAGAATTAGACAAATCAAACCACAAAACAAATAAGAAAGAAATTAAAGAAGTAAATAGAATATTAGAAAAATTAGGTATGTTGGATCTTTGGAGAAAATTGAATGGAGATAGAAGGGAATATACTTTCTTCTCAGCAGTTCATGGAACCCATTCAAAAATTGACCATGTATTAGGACATAAAGACCTCAAAATTAAATGCAAGAAAGCAGAAATAGTATATGCTTTTTTCAGATCATGATGAAATAAAACCACATTCAACAAAAAGTTAGGGGAATAGACCAAAAAGTAATTGGAAACTAAACAATTCATCTTAAAAATGATTGGTGAAGAAAATTATAGATACAATTAATAATTTCACTCAAGATAAATGACAATGATGAGACATCATACCATAATTTGTGGGATGCAGCCAAAGGTAATAAGAGGGAATTTTATATCCTGAGCTTACTTGAATAAAACAGAGAAAGAAAAGATTAATGAATTGGGTTTAAACTAAAAAACTAAAAAGACCAAATTAAAACCCACAATCAAATACTAAATTGGAAATTTAAAATTAAAAGGAGAAATTAAAAATATTGAAAGTAAAAAAACTATTGAACTAATTAATAAAACTAAGAGTTGGTTCTATGAAAAGCCAATAAAATAGATAAGCCTTTGGTAAATCTGATTAGAAAAGGAGGAGGAAAATGAAATTAGTAGTCTTAAAAATGAAAGGAGAACTTTCCACCAATGAAGAGGAAATTGAGAAATAATAAGGAGTTATTTTGCTCAGCTTTATGCCAATAAATTTGATAACCTAAGTGAAATGGATGACACCTCCAAAATACAGACTTCCCAGACTAACAGAGGAAGAAGTAAATTTTGAATAGTCCCATTTCAGAAAAAAAGAAATAGAACAGGCAATTAAACAACTCCCTAAGAAAAAATCCCCAGGACCAGATGGATTAATTGAATTTTACCAAACATTTAAAGAACAATTGGCCCCAATGCTATATAAATTATTTGATAAAATAGGGAATGAAGGAGTCCTACCAAATTCCTTCTATGACACAGACATGATATGATAATAAACCAGGTAGGCTGAAAACAGAGAAAGAAAATTATGGACCAATCTCCTAATGAATATTGATGCTAAATCTTAAATAAGATATTAGCAAAAAGACTAAGAAAATCATCTCCAAGATAATACACTATGATCAAGTAGGATTTATACCAGGAATGCAGGGCTGGTTCAATATTAGGAAAACTATTGATAATAATTGCCATGTTAATAACAAATTAACAAAACCATATGATCATCTCTAGATGCAGAAAAAGCATTTGATAAAATCCAACATCCATTCCTATTAAAAACACTTGAGAGTATAGGAATAAATGGACTTTCCTTAAAATAATCAGCAGCATCTCTTTAAAACCATAAGTAAGCATCATATGTAATGGAGACAAACTGCAACCATTCCCAATAAGATCTGGAGTGAAACAAGGTTGCCCACTATCACCATTATTATTTAATATTGTATTAGAAACGCTAGCTTTAGCAATAAGAGCTGAGAAAGAGATTAAAGGAATAAGAATAGGCAATGAGGAAACCAAATTATCACTCTTTGCCGATGACATGATGATATAGTTGGAGAACCCCAGAGATTCTGCCAAAAGTTATTAGAATAATCCACAACTTTAGCAAAGTGTTGGTTATAAAATAAACCCACATAAGTCATCAGCATTCTTATATATCACTAAAAATCCAACAGTCAGAGTTACAAAGAGAAATTCCATTTAAAGTAACTACTGATAATATAAAATATTTAGGAATCTATCTGCCAAGGGAAAATCAGAAACTTTATGAGCACAATTACAGACCACTTTTCACACAAATTAAGTCTGATCTAACCAATTGAAAATATTAAATGCTCTTGGATAGGGCGAGCAAATATAATAAAGATGACAAATTACCTAAACTAATCTATTTATTTAGCGCTATACCAATCAGACTCCCAAAAACTATTTTAATGACCTAGAAAAATAACAACAAAGTTCATATGGAAAACAAAATGTCAAGAATTTCAAGGGAATTAATGAAAAAATCAAATGATGGTGCTTAGTGTACCAGATCTAAAATTATATTATAGAGCAGCAGTTACCAAAACTATTTGGTATTGCTAAGGAATAGATTAGTTGATCAGTGGAATAGATTAGGTTCAAGGATAAAACAGTCAACAAATATGCAACCTAGTCTTTGAAAACCCAAAAGATCCCAGCTTTTGGGATAAGAACTTACTGTTTGATAAAATTGCTGGGAAAAATTGGAAACCAAATGGCAGAAACTAGGCATTGATCCATACTTAATGCCATATACCGAGATAAGGTCAAAATGGGTTCATGACCTAGGCATAAAGAATGAAATCATTAATAAATTAGAGGAACATAGGATAGTTTACCTTCAGACCTGTGGAAGGGAAGGTCTTTATGACCAAAGAGAACTAGAGATCATTACTGATCACAAAATAGAAAATTTCGATTATAAAACTGAAAAGTTTTTGTACAAACAAAACTAATGCAGACAAGATTAGAAGGGAATCAAAAACTGGGAAAAATATTTTACAGTCAAAGGTTCTGATAAAGGCCTCATTTCCAAAATATATAGAGAATTAACTCTAATTTATAAAAATCAAGCCATTCTCCAATTGAAAAATGGTCAAAGGATATGAACAGACAATTCTCAGATGAAGAAATTGAAACTATTTCTAGTCATATGAAAAGATGCTCCAAGTCATTATTAATCAGAGAAATGCAAATTAAGACAACTCTAAGATACCACACACACCTGTCAGATTGGCTAAGATGACAGGAAAAATAATGATGATTGTTGGAGGGGATGGGAAAACTGGGACATTGATTCATTGTTGGTGGAGTTGTGAACGAATCCAACCATTTTGGAGAGTAGTTTGGAACTATGCTCAAAAGTTATCAAACTGTGCATACCCTTTGATCCAGCAGTGTTACTACTGGATTATATCCCAAAGAGATTATAAAGAAGGAAAGGGACCTGTTGTGCACGAATGTTTGTGGCAGCCCTTTGTAGTGGCTGAAACTGGAAACTGAAATGGATGTCCACGTTGGAGAATGGCTGAATAAATTGTGGTTATGAAAATTATGGAATATTACTGTTCTGTAAGAAATGACCAACAGGATGATTTCAGAAAGGCCTGGAGAGACTTACACGAACGATGCTGAGGAAATGAGCAGGACCAGGAGATCATTATATACTTCAAAACAATACTAGATGATGACCAGTTCTGATGGATCAGGCCATCCTCAGCAACAAGATCAACCAAATCATTTCTAATGGAGCAGTAAATGAACTGAACTAGCTATACCCAGAAAAAGAACTCTGGGAGATGACTAAAACCATTACATTGAATTCAATCCCTATATTTATGCCCACCTGCATTTTTGATTTCCTTCACAAGCTAATTGTACAAAATTCAGAGTCTGATTCTTTTGTACAAAATAATGTTTTGGTCATGTATACTTATTGTGTATCTAGTTATATTTTAATATATTTAACATCTACTGGTCATCCTGCCATTTAGGAGGGGTGGGGGGTGAGGTGAAAAATTGGAACAAGAGGTTTGGCAATTGTTAATGCTGTAAAGTTACCCATGTATATATCCTGTAAATAAAAGGCTATTAAATAAAACAAAACAAAACAAAAAAAAAACATAATAACAAACTTCATCTGGAAAACAAGAGGTCAAGAATTTCAAGAGGATTAATAAAAATTCAAATGAAGGTGGCCTGACTGTGCCAGACAAAAAACTATATTATAAAGCAGCAATCATCAAAACCATTTGGTTCTGGCTAAGAAATACGGAGTTAATCAATAGAATAGGTTAGGCTTATAGGACAAAATTATCAATGAATATAGTAATCTAATGTTTGACAAGCCCAAAGACCCCAGCTTTTGGGATAAGAATTCACTATTTAACAAAAAGTGCTGGGAAAATTGAAAACTAATATGGCAGAAACTAGGTATTGACCCACATCTAGCACCATTTACCAAGATAAGAATAAAATGGGTTCATGATTTAGACATAAAGAGTGATTTTATATATATATATATATATATATATATATATATATATATATATATATGGAAATTAGAAGAACCTAGAATAGTTTATCTCTCAAATCTGTGAAGAAGGAAATAATTTGTGAACAAAGAAGAACTGGAGATCATTATTGATCACAAAATACATAATTTTGATTCTATTAGGTTAAAAAGTGTTTTTTAAACAAACAAAACTAATGCACACACGATTATAAGGGAAGCAATAAACTGGGAAAATAGTTTTACATTCAAGAGTTCTGATAGAGGCCTCATTTCTAAAACTGATTCAAATTTTAAGAATTCAAGACATTCTCCAGTTGAGGTCAAAAGGTGTGAACAGATAGTTTTCAGATGAAGAAATTGAAACTATTTATAGTCATATGAGAAGGTGCTCAAAATCACTATTGATCAAAGAAATGCAAATTAAGACAGTTCTGAGATACCACTCCGCACCTCTCAGATTGACTGAGATGACAGGAAAAGACAATGACAATCGTTGGAGGTGATGTGGGAAAACTGGAATATTAATACATTGTTGGTGGGATTGTGAACAGACCCAACCATTCTGGAAAGCAATATGGAACAATGACCAAAGACTTATCTAATTGTGTATACCCTTTGATCCAGCACTGTTTCTACTGGGCTTATATTCCATAGAGATCTTAAAGGAAGGAAAAGGACTCACATGAACAAAAATGTTTGTGGTATCCCTTTTTGTAGTAGCAAGAAACTGGAAACTGAGTGGATGCCCATCAATTGGAGAATGGCTAAATAAATTATGGTATATGAATGTTATGGAATATTATCAATCTAAAAGAAATCATGAGGAAGATGAATTCAGAGAGGCCTAGAGAGACTTACATAAACTGATGCTAAATTAAATGAGCAGGACCAGATCATTGCACATGGGAACTACAAGATTATATAATCATCAATTTTGATGGACATGTCTCACTTCAAAATGAGATGATTCAGATCAGTTCTAATGATCTTGTGATGAACAGAGGATTCCACATCTACACCTACAGAGAGGACTATGGGAAATGAATATGGTTCATAACATAGCATTTTCATTTTTTTGTTTGCTTACATTTTATTTTTTTTTGCATTTTTTCCCTTTTTGATCTGATTTTTCTTGTGCTGCAATATAATTGTATAAATATGTATGTATATTTTGGATTTAACATATATTTCTACCAAGTTTAACATAGTTTGGGTTACTTGCCTTCTAGGGGAGGGTTGGAAAGGGAGGAAATTGGAACACAAGATTTTGCAAAGGTTAATGTTGAAAAAATTTCCCTGCATATTATTTGGAAATAAAAAGATTTAATTAAAATAATAAATAAATTGAACTAAAAAAATAAAAATATTTATTTTATTATAAAAACATGTTAATAGATAGATAATATCTGTTGTCACTTTCCACCTTGTCATAATCTATTCATATAGATGTTATTTACTTGGAATCTAGGCACTTGAAAATGATTTTATAACTTTATTTTAATCTTTTTGGTTTCCTTTGCAATCTTGTGTATTTTATCCATTCATTCATTCATTCATTTTGTTTATTTGTTTATTTATTTATTGCATTTAAATTCATTTAAATATATCCTCAGACCATCAAAAATATGTCATACATGTACACATATGCACACATATCAAAAACTCCTTTTATGGGAGGTTTTTCCCTTTCTTTTTTGTAGGCTATACATAAAAAAGAGAAGAAAGGAGACAGATTGTGTAATTTCACATCATTCTTCCCACAGAATCTTTCTAAATTCTTTACTTCAGTTCATTGACATGGTAAATGATCTTAGGAACAATAAAATTAAGGTTCTTCTGCTAATGCAACCAACTATTCATTGTTGAAGATAAACAAAATTAGACATGTTACACAATCAAGGAGTTTGACAGATGAGTGTCCAAGAAATATGACTTCAAATTTAGTCACCGAACTGGATGTGGAGATGGGCTGGATATCAGGGAAGGGAATGAGAGATAAACTCTCATAACAATAAAAGTACATTTTTACAAAATGTTCTCAAAAATGTAAATTTTATTTTATGCCAATATCTGTGAAGTTTAAAAATATATGCTCCAGACAAGAATGGAATTTAATAATTTTAATAGTATATTATAGTACCTAATAACCAAGCTGCTGTGATGTAAAGAGTCACAGATATGGAACTATAAGGGGTAGATTTGACTTGTGTCTCTGCATCTATTAGCTATGGAATAACTTTGGTTATGGATATATTTGATCAATAGAGAGAGAAAGAGCACACAGGCTGCACTGTCCATTGGTCATCCCTTTCTCTTTTCACAAGATTGTCCTATTGTCTATTGCCTTTTTCAGCTACATGTTTCCTTGACTCGTTTCTGTAATCAGTTACCCTATACATCTCTTAATCAGTCATAAATTTATTGCAGGGAGTGAGGTTGAAGGTCATTTTTTCCAAAGTACTCAATTTACATTTGAGTAAATGGAGCTTCATAGAAATTAAGTAATTTTCCTCAAGTCACAAAGAGAGCAAATAACACCCCTGGAATTGGAACCCAAATCCCGTGCCTCTAAATTAAGCATTCTTTCCACTACACTCTAATCCATTCTAGCCAACTTATTTTGTCATGTACCTCTCTAGTACTCTTTTGGTAACTTACACCTATGGTTCTTTAGGAATCAAGGTTTGGATAATTTATAGGCACACAGTATCAACAGAAAAAAATAAACATTATTGAAGGGGAAATCATTCTGCAAAGACAAAAAAAAATGCAAATACATACAAAATGCTTTTGCACTAAATGCAGGGGCTTCTCATCCCTTTAGGAACAACAGGGATCATAGTATTATTTCACAGAGAGACTATATTCTTCTTTTGCTGATTTTTATTTACAAAACACACACACACACATATATACATATATACACACATATATATATGCATATATATATATATATGCATATATATATATATATATATATATATGTATGTATGGCAATCCATAGAAACATAGATAAGGTGATAAACTAAAGAATTATTTATTTTTATCATTTTATATACATGGAAGATGCATTTGAAATGTTATCCACAAGAATACCATTTCCCTTCACAGAAATTAAATTCAACTTCTCCAGCTATATTCCTTAAATCTAAAATAACCATGCCATTATGTTATATGAGTTGAGGATGAATGGGAAAGGGGACCAGAATTTTTCCAAAATCTGGGACCAACTTTGCGAAATCATTACTTAAAGACAAATGTTACAAATAGTTCCTCAAGAAAATCTTTTCATTATCGTTGCAATGACTCCCTTTTGTACAATTCAAAATTCCATCACCATGGACATCTTGCTGTTCTCCACAAATTTTACTTAGATTCTATCTCCATGCCATTTCATTGAGGACTCACAGTTAATGTAGAGCATTACAACCTCACCTCTGTTTCTTAGACTTTCTAGCTTCTTTCAGATCCCAGATCAAATGCCATCTTATGCATCAAGCCATTCAAGATTTTACTTCATCCCCTCACCCTCCTCAAATATCTTTTCCTCTCAAAGTTTATCTAGATGAACAGTATATGGACAGTGAATTGGAAGCATTATTGAAGTGAAGGGGGGGAGTGAGGGCAAAGGCTTTTAGAAGCGTTTTTATAGGTCCAAGATTCCAAAATAATAAAGTTCCATCTTTTTAATGTATTTTCACTGTGTTGCTGCATGCCTGGGATATCAGACATCACTATCTCCTTCAGAATAAGGACTCTTGCTTT
The DNA here is from genome assembly GCF_902635505.1 of Sarcophilus harrisii. NCBI lineage: Eukaryota > Metazoa > Chordata > Mammalia > Dasyuromorphia > Dasyuridae > Sarcophilus > Sarcophilus harrisii. The sequence goes on along the minus strand of NC_045431.1, from coordinate 224,766,770 downwards.
GGTCTTTATGTAATACCAGTAATAATACACACACACAGACACACACTCACTCACACATACACATACACATATATATGAATGTAAAAATAGGCATCTATGTGTGTGCATATTTGCATGTATATTCTTATTTAAGCACATCAACACAAGTATATAAATGTGTATGTTCATACATGTATATATATACATATATAGTCATAGTCATATCACAAATGTAATTAATTGAAGAAAAGAGTTTCTCATTTTGTTTGCTAATTTGAGATTGTCATCTTAACAAAAAATCTCTCTTAAAGAGATCTTAAATATTATGTTCATAATCTCCCAGATCACATTTTCCAAAAATAATCAATTTTCTTCTCTTTTCATAAATTCATTTAATCAAACTATGATCCATAGGAGGAATATCTCTCCATTTCAACATGTCTCTTCTACCTGTACCATTCACCAGCAAGTGTTTCAGAGTTCTCTAAATGGAAATAATGATGGTAATGTGATTACTTTATCAAGCCTGAGATTTCTTCAGAATGACATGGATATGAATGCCAAGTTGATGCCAATTGAGCTTCAAAGTAATAGATGGGAGGGAATGTCAAGAGAAGATTGAAAGTCATATTTTCCCTTATACTAATTTTATAGAAGAAAAAGAGGAAGAGAGAGAAGGAGGAGAAAGAGGGAGAGGGGAGGGAGAGAAGGAGAGAGAGAGGAAGATAAAGGATTATAGTTCCCTATAATTTTTCTTCTGAAAAAAATCAAGGAAGAAAAAAAGGAAAGAATTATGGAACAAGAAGGAAGGAAGGAAAGAAAGGAAAAAAGAAAAGGAGAAAAGAAGGAAGGAAGGAAGGAAGGAAGGAAGGAAGGAGGGAGGGAAGAAGGAAAAGAGGGAAGGAAGGAAGGAAGGAAGGAAGGAAGGAAGGAAGAAAGGAAGGAAGGAAGGAAGGAAGGAAGGAAGGAAGGAAGGAAGGAAAGAAAAAAGGAAGAAAGGAAGGAACAAAGGAAGGAAGGAAGGAAGGAACGAACGAACGAACAAAGGAAGGAACGAAGGAAGGAAGGGAGAGAGAGAGAGGATAAGGAGGATAAGAAAGAAAAGTCACTAATTTGATTCAACATTTTTGTGACATTTATGTAAGATTGAAAGTAGATTTGAAGTATTTGTAGAGGGATCTTCCTGATGCCATGGTCCTCTTTGAGAATGAAGGACAAACCTCTGTGAGTAAAGCTGGCCTGGAATCAGTTCGTTGTAAAACTCCTTCCTCCCTCCCTTCCTATTCTCCTCCCTCTCTCCCTCCCTCCCTGCCTTCCTTCCTCTTTCCCTTCCTTCCTCTCTCCCTCCTTTCCTTCTTTCCTCTCTTCTTCCTTCCTTCCTTCTTTCTTTCCCTCCTTCCCTCCTTCTGTCCTCATTGAGTATTACCTAGAGATGCTCTTAAAAGCTTTTTTTTTTTGTCTTTTGTATCTCTCAGACCAGTCATTTCTGCTTTGTCCAGAATCCCTGAGGGAATGGCCCTCTCAGATTAATTCATTCACTTATTTATTTATTTAGATTTTGGGGGGGACTAAAATAGAGAGAAGATTTTTGCTTCAAGTGAGACCTAGCCTTAATCATTGAATGGGTGTGGCCTTAGAGGGCCACATAGGGTGAGACCTGTTGAAAACCTTAGCTTAAAAAGGCCAAGATCCCCCTTTTCATTCAGGGCCATCTCCATTTGCCTTGATCTATATTTTGCCACTGGACCCGCTGGCTCTGGAGTGGAAATTGAAGTAGGTGACCTTGCACAATCCCCACTCACTTCAGTCCAACTCGTTCACAATCATGGCATCACCTCTTTGATGTCATGGTTCTCTTTGAGAATAAAGAACAAGCAACAACCTCTGGAGAAAACATTATACATCATAGTCTTGTGTGAGGGAAAGTTACACATATGTTTGTTTGTTTATTTTTTTATTTTGTTTTCATTTGTTTATTGTAAAGATTTTTCTGTATTTTTTTGTATTAATTTGAATAACAACTATGTGAACAGAAATATTCATTGGCAGATAGATCTCAGGAAAAAAGATATCAATCTGAAGCTCAAAAGCAAATAGTTATTATTAAATGTTTAGCAAATCAATTCCTTTAGCTGAAACTGGAACAAGACTTTTTGAAAATATGTCTAGCATTTCAATATTTTTCTGTTCTTTTCAAGTTATATTTAATAAGCAGAGTCGAAGAAGAGGGAAATGGAATTTCCAATTAATTATAATATTTGTATAATGCTTTTCAAAATTCTTTCATAGTCACTATTTCTATTTATCTTGATAGAGGTTAAAATATTTAGAAAATATTTACATGACATAAATATTTATGATTATTTTATTCTAGTAGATTATGCAAACATTAAATCATATAAGTATTTAATCACAAAATATAGTTTTCAAGTTATTTTATTTCTCCTCAATCTGCTTTACCCTCCTACTAAGTATCTTCTCAATAATGAAACATTTATTGGGTATTTATTACAGTCATGGCCTAGGGAGGGAAGGAGAGCAGGTCTCATTCACTAACTTGAAATATATCATATCTATTGCTTTGTAATTCAAAGGATTCTAGAGTGGAAAGAAATTTAGACATCAGGTAGCCAAACTTGACTGGCTATACTCTCTTCTCTTCGCTATCTAAACCCCTTGGAGGACCAGTTGAATGCTATATTGTACTCTTATTTTGAATTTCTTACTCCCTCTTACTATTATCACTATTGCCTTTTTAAAGCCTCAGACTTGGATTATGCCCACCTTCCTCTGACTTTGCTTCTACTTACAACTTACCAAATAAAGCTAGAGAAAATTAGGAAATTGTGTAGACTGGATCCACTGCAGTAAGCCAATCTTTGTATATCTCATTACCTCTTTATCTCATTCTCCAAAATGGCTTTCACAAGTCTTTTTTGTCTCATCAAAGTTCTATGGTTTGCTGTTCCACTGCCTTCTCAACTGAAAAGATTACCTCATATTTCATTGAACAAAATGCAGCCACCTGCCAAGACTTACTCTTCTATCCTCCTCAAATTAGAAATATGAAAATCCTTGTGCCACTGTATTCACTTTTGCCCATTTCTTATGTGAATAAATAGTCCCTTTCCTTCCATGGCAAACTTTCATATATGAATAAATAGTATCTCAATTTATTTCATGTTTTCCATTTGATTGTTTTCTCTATCATCTGCACTCTTATTTATCTATGATCTTCCCATTATACCAACTACTTTTATGCTACCTACCAACATGTCTCAAAAACAAACCCTTTGACTTAAATTGTCTAATCCATCCAGATCTTTCTTTTCCTTTGTGACATGTACAATAGGTGCTCCCACTTCTTTTACTCTCATGTTCTTCTTAACTGTAGGTAGTCTGATTTCTGACCTTATAATTGAACTGAAACTCCCATCTCCACTTTTCCTAAGTGCAAAATCTAATGGCTTTTCCCAAACTCTATCTTCCTCCTTCTTGACCTCTCTGTAATTTTTGATACCGTTGGTCAACCTTTTCTCCTTCATGATCTCTTCTCTCTAGTTTCTTATGACAAACTCTTTCTCTTAGTTTTCCTCCTGCATGATCACTTCTCTCGTTTCTAATGACAAATTCTTTCTCTTAGTTTTTCTCCTATCTATTTGATCCCACCTCACTTTCTTTTAATGAATCTTTGTCCAGGTCATATACATTAATTGTGCCTATCTTACATTCTCTTATTCTGAACTCTTTTCTTTTCTTTTTCCCCAAATTACTTCATCTGGTGATCTTATCAACTTCCTGGGTTTCAAACAATATATCTATGCTAATGGTTCTCAAATCTATCTAGCCGGCTATAACATCTCCATTGAACTCCAATTTGTTTCTCCAATTATGCACTGTTCATCTTAAACTAGAAATCTTATAGATATTTTAAAATCAACATTTTCAAAACCAAACTCATTATTTCCCCCGCCCAACCAAGCATCATTACTTACTTCTCCATTACTGTCCAGAGCATCGGCATCTATACAATCACCCAGATTCACAACCTAAGTGTCATTCCTGACTCTGCACTCTCTCTCACCTCCCATATTCAATCTATTACCAATGCTTTTTGATTTTACCATCCAAATATCTTAAGAGTATGCTTCTTACTCTGTTCTGACATTGTCACAATCCAGTCCTCATCATACTTTAACAATTAGAATGCCTCCTGACTGGTCTTCCAATCATAAGCCACTCTTAACTATATTTTATCACTCACCACTAATTTGAAATACAGACTTAATAAGTTACTCTCCCTACTACCACCTCAATACACTCAATAAACTCAAGGGGTTCCCATATCAAGGGACCACATAGGTTAAAGTTCTCCATAATTAGGCCTTTGATAATGTTCCAGTCTTTTTAAGTCTGTCACCTCACCACAATTTTTTTGATCCAAAGACATGAACACCCTTATTGTTACTCAGGTAAGACATTGCATCTCTTGACTCCATGAATTTTACAGATAAAGGAGAACATTGAATTATAGAGAATGTAAGTGACTTGCGTGAAGAGGGACAAAGATTTAGAGTCAGATCGAATTTTATTTTAAACCACTCATTTTAAAGATGAAGAAATTATATCCTGTAGAGTTTAAGAGACTGGCTCCGAGACACAAGGTAGTAAAAAGCAGTGATTTGAAATCATGACTTTTGTTGAAATATCATTTCAAAGAATATAAAGGAAAAGAATGTGTGTGTGTGTGTGTGTGTGTGTGTGTGTGTGTGTGTATGAAGGATCAGAGACTGTCAGAGTCCAAGACTAACAAATATTTAGAGCCCATGTTGTTCTCTTCTCTCTCCACTCCTTACCCTTCTCATACATGATGAATTTAAATAGAACTAAAGCTTGTAAAGATGCTCTTAGGATCACTATCTCAACTCCTGCTAGTTAAGTCTGGGCCCCAGAACAATGTTAGGTGCCCTAATGTTGTTTTATATCCCTCTCAAGAATTTGTAGCCCCAAGGGACTATGGGATTCCTCTCCTACTCTTAATCTTTGTACCTATCCAATTCATTAACAATATCAATTAATTAGTTAATATTCAATCAGTTACTAATACCTAAATATCAATTGATTCTTAATAGTCCCTTGAAATGATTGCTATTCAACCAATATTAACTTTGACAAGGGATATTTATTGAAAATGTTATAGCAAAAAACACGTTATAATCATCTCCAATTGTTGTGCTACTGAGAGTTATTGAAATACATGGGAGCCACTTGACAGTGGCCACTGGAAATCTAACCCAGACCCACAGAATGGATCTCCTCTTGTGAGAAGATGATACAGGGAGACTGAGAGGCTGTTGTTGTTCTCTGACCTCTCTGACTGAGAGGCCCTTGCATTGTCTGACCTTTCTCCTCTTCCTTCTGTCTCTAATTTATCTCATTCCTACTCAGCAATATCTGTGTCAGCAAAGGCTGCCTTGCCACTCCTCGTGAGTGGAGGATAAAGGTATTCCTAAGGGTAATGATCTGCTAGAGGAATTAGCTTTGTTGATCTTTATTCATGGATGTAATGTCTATGTACACAAACATATCATGTCTTATGTAATATATACATAATATGTATTATGTACTATTATGAGTTATATTAGGTAAAGATATGCATGTATTTATTAATTTTTAGTGCTCCTGGATAGGCCGAGCAAATATAATAAAAATGGCAATACTCCCTAAATTAATCTATTTATTTAGTGCTATACCAATCAGACTTCCAAGAAAATATTTTAATGATCTAGAAAAAATAACAACAAAATTCATATGGAATAATAAAAGGTCAAGAATCTCAAAAGAATTAATGAAAAAAAAATCAAATGAAGGTGGCCTAGCTGTACCCGATCTAAAACTATATTATAAAGCAGCAGTCACCAAAATCATTTGGTATTGGCTAAGAAATAGATTAGTTGATCACTGGAACAGGTTAGGTTCACAAGACAGAATAGTCAACTATAGCAATATAGTGTTTGACAAACCCAAAGATCCTCACTTTTGGGATAAGAATTCATTATTTGACAAAAACTGCTGGGATAACTGTAAACTAGTATGGCAGAAGTTAGGCATGGACCCACACTTAACACCGTATACCAAGATAAGATCAAAATGGGTCCATGATTTAGACATAAAGAACGAGATTATAAATAAATTGAAGGAACATAGGATAGTTTATCTCTCAGACTTGTGGAGGAGGAAGAAATTTGTGACCAAAGACGAACTAGAGAACATTATTGATCACAAAATAGAAAATTTTGATTACATCAAATTTAAAAACTTCTGTACAAACAAAACTAATGCAAACAAGATTAGAAGGGAAGCAACAAACTGGGAAAACATCTTCATAGTTGAAGGGTCTGGTAAAAGCCTCATTTCCAAAATATATAGAGAACTGACTCTAATTTATAAGAAACCAAACCATTCTTGAATTGACAAATGGTCAAAGTATATGAACAGACGCTTTTCAGGTGATGAAATTGAAACTATTACCACTCATATGAAAGAGCGTTCCAAATCATTATTAATCAGAGAAATACAAATTAAGATAACTCTGAGATACCACTATATACCTGTCAGATTGGCTAAGATGACAGGAAAAAATAATGATGATTGTTGGAGGGGATGCGGGAAAATTGGGACACTGATACATTGTTGGTGGAATTGTGAATGAATCCAACCATTCTGGAGAGCAATCTGGAATTATGCCCAAAAAGTTATCAAACTGTGCATACCCTTTGACCCAGGAGTGCTACTACTGGGCTTATACCCCAAGGAGATACTAAAGAAGGGAAAGGGACCTGTATGTGCCAAAATGTTTGTGGCAGCCCCGTTTGTAGTGGCTAGAAACTGGAAAATGAATGGATGCCCATCAATTAAAGAACGGTTGGGTAAACTGTGGTATATGAATGTTATGGAATATTATTGTTCTGTAAGAAACGACCAGCAAGATGAATACAGAGAAGCTTGGAGAGAATTACATGAACTGATGCTAAGTGAAATAAGCAGATCATTATATACGTCAACAACAATACTATATGAATATGTATTCTGATGGAAGTGGATTTCTTTGACAAAGAGACCCAATTCAATTTCAATTGATCAATGATGGACAGAAGCAGCTACACCCAAAGAAAAAACACTGGGAAATGAATGTAAACTGTTTTCACTTTTGTTTTTCTTCCGGGTTATTTTTACCTTCTGAATCCAATTCTCCTTGTGCAACAAGAAAACTGTTTGGTTCTGCACACTTACATTGTATGTAGGATATACTACGACATATTCGACATATATAGGAGTACAAGCCATCTAGGGGAGAGGGTGGAGGGTGGGAGGGAAAAATCAGAACAGAAGTGAGTGCAAGAGATAATGTTGTAAAAAAATTACCCTGCCATAGGTTCTGTCAATAAAAAGTTATTATAATAATAATAAAAAAGAAGAAATCTAAATTTTTCCTAAACAACTTTTATTCTACCTTCCCCAGTGAGTTGTGTTCCTTACTTACTTGTTGGAATCTTTTACAAAGTGTTAAGACATTTCTTTACAAAGTATTAAAGACATTGGAGTTAATTTAATCTTAGAGTTATTTTGGGCCAGAACTTGAAACAAGATACTAAGTGGAACTGATTGAACAATGCTTGTGTTCACACCGTTAGAGAGCTCAAGTATCTAAGTACTCAAAGGAGTTCACACGAGAGTTCAGGGCTAGTATGAGAGCTGAATTCACACCTCCCTTAGGACCAGAGAGCACTCTGGGAGATAACCCAGAATCCTTCTCCCTCCAGAAGGCGGAGCTAACCTTTGGGAGATCACATAAATGAAGGAAGCTCTTAGAGAGAGAAAGATTTTCTCCTGAACATCAACAGGGCTCTGAGGCAGAACACTCTGGAAGAAAAGACTACTTGCCACAGACTGGAGATTGAGAAGCCACAATTCGGAGCTGGCTGGAGGCTGAAGAAAGCAGAGGCAGAAGCCAAGGACAAAGCTACAAGATCTCTTGGAGCCAGGCAGAGAGACAGGCATCAACCAACCGGGCTAATTTGTAAAGAGAAATAAACGTTTGCAATTTTTAGCAGCTGGCTGAGATTTTGGATTAATTATTTATTGCAACTGAGACTAAGGAAAACCACCAACACTTACTGACCATTGGGTTGATATATTCAATTGACTCTGTATCTGATTTTTCTAGTCTGTTAAAACAACTCCACTTTGTTTACCCTGTAAACATCAATATAAAATAGTTTTGGATAATTAATGCATTGTGATAAAGTTTAAAGTCCTTGTTTATTTTACATTAAATATTCCTTGGGACTATAGACTTTTTTAAAATGAATTTTTTCATGAAATTTCGAATCTTAATTTGTATTGGAAAATGTTATTTTGCATATTTCTATAAAGTTAAACCTCAAAGGTTTGATTATAAGTATAAGTTTTTAAATCGATTTGCATAATCCCATCATTTTAAGATAATGTGGAGAAATCAATGAAGACCCAGTCTCTGTCAATTACCTTGAACAAGTCATTTAATCTCTCCATACTCCTGAACAACTGTCTAAAAATAGAAACAGCAAAACAGTGACTTATATTCACTGATAAATAACTTCCCTCATTGGAAACTCCATTTGTTAATTTAATCTTATTAACAGTCACCAAGACATCATTTTTTTTTTATATTTTCAAGGTCATCATAAACAATAAATGTCTCCAGATATAGATGTTTTTCTTTCTTTTCCCTGAGAATTTTATATTTGCATTTATAGTTTTTTCTGACTTGATACTTTAAAGTCTACCTATTGTATGCCTTTTTGTAATCATTTTGAATAGAATTTCTCATTCAATTAAATTCATTCTGCTTTTTGGTAGTAGTGTTGGGAAATGTTTTAAGTATTTTTTGGCCTAGTTTTTTGCATAGACTCATTTAATATGATTACTAATTTGGAGGTGCTGTAGGATGTTCCCAAGTAAATTCTCATGCAAGGAGGGAAAATTTTGCCTTTAGTTTTATTTTAATTTTTTTCATTGATTTTTGCTTTTTCTTATTAGTGGAGATCGTATTTTTTCAATTATGTGTACTAGAGTAAGAAATCTCCTTTCCACTTGAAATCTATATTTGAAATTTTCCATCAGAAAACTCTAAAGGTTTTTCATGGGATATAAGTGACACATGAAAAAAGTGTGATGTCATGTATAGAGTGCCATACTTGGAATCTGAAAGACCTAAGTTCAAAGCCCTTGTGAAATATTTACTAATTGTGTACCAAGTGATTTTAATTTCTTGATTGCAGCCAAAATGTTCTCTGTCTATAGCTTCTTTTATCTTGACATCAACTGCATTAATAACTATTTCTCTGACACTTCCACTACAAAGGCAGAGGCCATTCTCCTTGGCAGATGAATATAGATATGGGATTTGGCTTGGGATAGTGAAACTCTCACTGCTCAGACTCTAGCCCCAGGGCAGTCGTTATCTCACACAGGGTGGGGGGTTTGCAGGGTACTTTCCCAGCTCTGCCCTCAAGGCCTGAGTTACTTTTGGGTGGGCTCTTTCCCAGAGCACTCCAGTACCTGGCTGCTTTTTGCAGCCCCTAGCAGGACAGCTACCCATCCATACACCTCTCACTGCTCTGCAGAGGAAGCTGGTAACCTCCTGGCCCTGAAGGCAGACCCTACAGGCTTTAACAAAATGAGTGAAAAAATCAAAAGGACTATTGATAGTTTCTTCTCAGGAAGAGAACAGCTTTTCAACCCTGAAGAGACTAATAGCAGATAGTCTTCAGACAATTGTTGGTCCTCAATACAAAAGGCTCTCCTAGAAGAGACTTTTAAAAACCTTAAAAGAGAGATAGAAGAAAAATGGGGAAAGGAAAGAGAAGCTATGCAAGAGAGTACAGAAAAGACATATAACACACTAAAAGTCTTTCATAGTTGTGTTTATATAGTTCCTGACTTTGCCTTGTTAGGAAGACTCCTAAATATTTTATGTTAGCAATAGCTATTTTAAATGTAATTTCTCTATGTATCTCTTGCTGCTGAACTTTATAGGTAATATATAAAAATTGTGATGATTTCTGGGGATTTACTTTGTAGACTATCCTTTTTTCTCTTAATTTGCTTGTTGTACCACCCTTTATGTCTAAATCATGAACCTATTTCGACCTTATCTTGGTATAGGGTCTAGGGGTTGGCAAATGACTACTTCCTGCTATATTATGTTCCACGTTTCTCATTAAGTAGGAATTCTTTTTAAAAGTTGGAAAAACAACAAATTGAAAATCCTCAATTAAACAGATTTGGAAATTCTACAAAAAAGAGAGATTAATAAAATGAAGTAATTCAAAATTGCTTTTGAATTGGCAAATAAAACTAGAATTTGGTTTTAAATAAAAAGGAAATAAAATAGATTACATATTTGCTAATATGATTTTAAAAAGCAAAGAAAAAACCAAATTACTGGCATCAAAAATGAAAAGGAAAAATACACAATACTAATGAAGATGAAATCAAAGGTATTATTAGGAGTTGTTTAGCCTACTTTTATGCTGATGAATTTAACAACTTAAGTGAAATGGAGCAATATTCACAAAGATATAAACTTCCTAGGTTAACAGAAGAGGAAATGAGATATTTTCTATATTTTGTTATAGAATATTTCTGAAATAGAATAAATCTATGTTTATTTTATTTTTTTATTATAGCTCTTTCTTTCCAAGATATATGCATGGGTAATTTTTAAGCATTGACAGCTGCAAAATCTTTTGTTCCAGTTTTTCCCCTTCTTCCCTCCCCTCCCCCCCATCCCTTCCCTCAGATGGCAGGTAGACCAATACATCTTAAATATGTTCAAGTCTATGTAAAATACAGTTAAATCTATTTTTACAAGATGGAACTGAACCGCCCTTAAAGAAGCTACTCAAGATATAAGCATCAGGATCAGATGGATTTGCTAAACATTAAAGATTAACTCATTCCAAATATTAAATGGTTATTTAGAATAATAGCAAAAAAAAGGATCCTACAAAAAACTTTTATTTTTTTTATGAAACTAGGATATTGATAGCCAACCAGGAAGAATAAAAAGAAGAAAGAAAGTTACAGACAAATTTCACTCATGAATATGGATGGGAAAATTCTAAATAAAATATCAGTCAGGAGACTACAACATGTACCAACGATTATATGTTGTGATCAAGTGGAATTAAATAAGGATTACAGGGATGGTTTAATATAAGAACAATTTCACACAATTGATTATAGCAGCAATAAAAGTCATAAAAGTTATATGACTATCAATAGATGGAGAAAAGATTTTTGGCAATAAATAGCACTCATTCCTTTTAAAAGATTTGTAGGCATAAGTATATATAGAGGAAAGAACTTAGAAAAGAATTTAAAAATCAAATGAGAAACATTGAAAGAAATTAAAAAATAAAAACCATTCAAGAAAAATGGAAAGATTATTTTTTAAAAGTTAAGCAATGAGAAAAGGAAACACAGGGTCTCAAAGACAAAAATAACTCTCTGAAAAATAGAACTGGGCAGAAAGAAGGCAGTGAAGCTACAAGAGCCCAAGAAATAACAAAACAGATTATAAAAATGAAAAAAAAAAACATAATTTGAAACATTTTATAAGAAAAGGGCAGATCTAGAGAACAGATCAAGAAAAGAAAATATAAGAACAATGGAATTGCCGGAAAGTTCTGATCAGAAAAAGGACTTTGACACAATAATGAAGGGGGGGGGGGGGGGGGGAATTCCAAGAAAATGATCCTGGAGTAATAGAACATGAGGAGAAAGCAGAAATAGAAAAAATTCACCCATCACCACCTCCAGGAGAGCCTTTGTGAAAACACATAGGGACATTATCACCAAACTGAAAATCTCAGATCAAAGAGAAAATTTTCAAGAAACAAGGAAAAACCAATAGAAATAAGCTAGAGCTACAGTTAGAATGGTACAGTCCTAATGAGCAATTAAAGACCCCAGGTGCTGCAATCACATCTACTTACTGACAATCTAAAGAAACAAGCCTGAGGCCAGGAATCATCATATAGAGAGAGCAAAATTATCTCTAATATTGAACCAGAAGACATAGAGATTCAAGGAAATTGCAGATCTTCAAGGCTTTTTATGGTGAGTGGGCACAGCACTGGGCCATGGAGAGGGTGACTAGGACTTGGAGCCCCCCTCCAAGTACCCTCCCAGGGGGTGGGTGGGGTGGGTGGGGTGGGTGGGGTGGGTGAATGAACTTGGGGCCTGACGTCACCAGGTGCAGTCCCGGCCCTGGCGTCCCTATAAAAGGAGGACTACTAGGCCGGCTACCTGTCAGAGCGAGCTAGACAGCGCCCAGATCGGACGTGTTCAGACTTGCTCTTTGGACGTTGCGGTATTTTGGCGTTTCCAGCCCGGAGTACCAGAAAGGTGAGCTTGGCGAATATCTGGGTAAGTAGCGGGGACCCCAGCCCTTGGCAGCTAGATCGCTTGGGGGGCTTTCTGCGCCTGCTCTTCCCATCCGGGGGGAGCACTCTTCAGCCCAACCCAGCCAGACAGACTCCAGCCGTCTCGGCCCGCGCCACCCCGCGCCACTGTAGCCCTGTCACTCTCCTTTCCTTAGCCTGTTGCTTCTTGTCCTGGGGAGGATGAGCCGGGAACCTAAGGCCCGAGGGAAGGTTCAGAGGGAGGTGGGAGACATGGTACCCACGCCATCCGAGCCTAAGGAGAAAACGGCCTCTCAGCGGGAGTTTGAAGGCCTCGGCCTGGCAATTCGCCACCACGGAGGCCAGGGCCAAGCCCTGTCCGCCAAGGCGGCAGCTTTCCGGGCATGGACGCCCTGGGCTTCCTGGAGCCCCGCGGGAGCCCCAGACCCTGGATGCCGCCGCCTTCCTTCCCCCCAGAAGCCAGAAGGGGATAGAAGCGACTGCAAGACGCAGGTGCTGCGTCACATTCTTTCTTTGGCGGGCGAGCGACAAGCGCAGCTGGCCGGCCTGCTGTCCGGCCCCGCGGTCAGTCGGGAGGACCTGGACAAGGCAGCTCGGCACAGGGCCGAGCTGCTGGGTCACTACCAAAGGGTCATCCTGGCCGACGTGGTGTTCTCGGAGGAGCACCGCGTCAGCCAGCGCCTCTGGAAGCACGCCTTCCACCAGGTGATCGAGAAGCTGGGGCACCTCCTGCAGCAGCCCAGTGCTCTGCCCCCAGAGCACGTCGCCCCCAGGTTCTGGGCCGTCCTGGACGAGGGCACCCCGTTCTTGGAGAGTCTGCTGGAAAAGCTCCAGAAGCGATACCGGTTCCAGCTGCGGGAGCCCCCCACTCGTGGGTCGGCCTTTGGACACCAGCCCTCGGAGGAACCCTTGAAGTCGGCCTTGGCCTGTGGCCAGAAGCTGCTCCTGTGCCTGGGAGATCTCGATCGGCACCTGCAGCAAGCCCAGGGCTCCGCAGACTTTGGCACAGCCCGGAGCTGGTACCTGCAAGCTCTGCAGCTTGATCCCTCAGACCCGCAGCCCTACAACCAGCTGGCCTTGTTGGCGGCGTCTACCAAGAGGAAACTGGACGCCGCTTACTATTGGATGAGAAGCTTAGCTGCAGGGAGACCGAGCATTTGCAGCGAGAAGAACCTCAGGAAACTCTTTGCAGCCCTGGGACGCCAGGCAGAAGACAGAGGCCGGGGGAGCAGCGGCAGCAGTGCGCGGGCTGGCGATCTTGGGCAAGCTTTCACGCGCACTTTTCTCCAAGCTCACGCGCGACTTTTTACCGGGAAGGGGATGGAGGCATTTGGGCCGGCGGCGGAGGAGGTGCTGGAGAAGTTCCAGCTCCTGCTTCGCAAGAGTCCCGCTTCTCTGGCAAAGCAGCAGATGCTCCTCCACCTCCTGACCATCAACATGTTCGCTGTGCACAACTCCCAGCAGCAGGAGAGGTCCTCGGCGCCCGGGGCTCCTTTGGTCCAGGGAGAGGCTACTTGCCTGGCGCTGGCCATGTTCGCGCTGCTGCTGCGCTGCTGCACCTACTGGCTTCAGCGATGCCCCTCAGCTGGGGGGGCCCCTGCGGAGGGTGAGGGTCAGCCTGGGGCGATCCTGGTTTCCTCCTTCGGTCCCATCCTCCGAGCCCTGCTCCCCAGTGTGAAGATCTGTTGCGAATGGATCGTGCTCTGGAGAAGGAGCTGGGAGCCGGCCAGCAGCAGCCCGAAGGCCGCAGGACGCGTTGCCCGGGACCTTTGGGGGAGTCTCCATCGTTTACGCCAAAGCCTGCTGATGGTCGACACTTCCGAGGTGCCCCTGTACGGGCAGCCCGGCGACGACCTGGCCCTGCTCCTCCTGGAGGAGGATCAGCTCTTCTCAGGCTTCGCTCCGTTACTGGGTGCTCCCCGAGAGCCCTGCTACTACCGGAGGACAAAGTCGGACGAGGCCATGGCAGGGAACTGCAGGCGAGTTAACGTGCTGAAGGACTTGTTGGAATCGCTTTGCGGCCCAGAGGAGCCCCTCTGGGCATCCCCGGATGGCCAAGACTGCGGGCCGGCAGCCGCTGCAGACTCAGCCAGAGAGCAAAGGCAACTCCATCAGGAAGACAGGAAAGTGTTCAGGGCAGACGCGTGGGAGGAAGCCCCTGGAGCTCCTGACCAAGCTCCTGAGGAGCTGAAGGTAAAGAAGCTGCTAGTGGCCCATGAGCTAGCAGCAGAGCAGCGGCGTCTTGCCAGAATCCAGGCTATTCTGCTTGGCCCGACCCAGGAGAGGCAGCTGGGGGAAGAGCCCCGCCCCAGGTGCCTGGTCCTGGACACCAATAGTTTCCTTCTGCAGCTAGACACCATGAGCCAGCTGTTGGAGGAGACGAGCCTCACAGTGCTGGTACCCCTGGTGGTAATCCTTGAGCTCAAGGGCCTGGCCAAGGGGGAACAGGGAAACCCGATGGGCAGGACCCCTTCCTCTAGGCCTCGGCAGAGGACCCAGAGGGCCCAGAGAGCCCTTGACTTCCTGGAGCAGCATTTTCCACTCTTTAAAGATCGGCTCAAGGTCCTCAGCAGTCAAGGGCAAGAGCTTAAAAGCATTGACTGTGACCAGAAGAACATCATCTGGCTGCACGGAAATTACGATGACCACATCCTGGCCTGCTGCCTCAACTACCAGAGAGCTCAGACCCACAACAACATGCCTTCCTGGGACGACCAGCCAATCCAGCTCCATCTGGGGGACCTGGCTCTGCTCACAGAAGATCGCACCCTTCGCGTGAAGGCACTGGCCTCCAACGTGCCTGTGTGGGACAAGGAGACATTCCTCCAAGCAATGAAACATTTGCAGCCTCCTCCTCTGTAGAGGGCCAGGAGGAAAGAATGCATCCCAGATTTTAAATGTTACCCTAACTAGCTTCAACAATATGTCTTTTCCTTATTAATAGCACAGGTGTGATTGGCTGTTGGAGGTCCGCCCCTGTAGTGAGATGAAGGGGGTGGTACAATATACTAGGGCCAGCCGGAGATGTCCTGTTTATGGACTCTTGGATGTTTATTGATCAGAGAGACAAATATATGTATCAAATGCTCATAGTTTTGATACAAAGTACACTCTTTTAAAAGTCCTCTAGCCTAACAAAATCTTCTACAATGTAAAATATTAAAGTGCTTAAGCCCCAGATCTTGCTTACTTAGACAGAGATGGAAATAGTTGAGATCTGCATCAGAGTAAAGTTTATTATTGCTTTGTCTCCGGTATCTTTCTCCGAAATCACTTTAGGCTCCTTTTGGACATTCTCTCTTGTTCTAAATTCCAAAATTTAGCTTTTAATCCAAAGAGTAGTGTTTGCATTTTGCTTCAGTCAGTTGATTATTAATTTCTTATCTTGAAAGCAGTCTCTTATTCCAATAAGGGAGTTTTGTTGAGCCAAGTTAATGTAAGACCCCAAACCTAGCATGGAGTCTTCCTTCCTGGCCCTCTACACTTGGTAATAGGGTAAATTGGAATTCCAGTGACTGAAACAAAATGCAAACACAACTGAACAGATTAAAGCTAAACCTTTGAACTTGGGAGAGGAAAGAAGGTCCACAAAGAGACTAAAGGTATTTGCAAGTAAGGTACTGGAGACAACAGTATAATAAACTTTATTCTGATGCGGATCTCGGCTATTTACATCTCTGTCTCAGTAAGCAAGATCCGGGGCTTAAGGGGTTAAATCGTGTAAATCATAGTAGATTTTGTTAGGCTAGAGGAATTTTCAAAGAGTTTTATTTTGTATCAAAACTATGAGGATTTGAGGTATATATATTTGTCTCTCTGATCGCTAAACTGCCAAAGAGCCCATAACGGAGACTCTCCCTGACTGGCCCTGGGAAAGGCACACTTTTCATCTCACTACAGCTGGACTCCACTGTTGGAGCTGCGCCCGGAACAGGGAAGGAGCCTTGCATGAGTGGAAATTCACACGAGTGAACAGCGCTTCTGTGGAAGGTTGCCCACTTCGATACGGATGTGCTGTTCAGGTAAGTGGGGAATTAAATAATAAAAAGTGAGGATAAAACCCTGCAACTTTGCCAAAGTTATGAATTATTTCTAATAGCTTTTTAGTAGAATCTCTGGGGTTCTCTAAGTATACCATCATATCATCTGCAAAGAGTGATAGTTTGATTTCCTCATTGCCTACTTTAATTCCTTTAATCTCTTTTTCGACTCTTATTGCCTAGGCTAGTGTTTCTAATACAATATTGAATAATAATGGTGATAGTGGGCAACCTTACTTCACTCCAGATCTTACTGGGAAAGGTTCCAATTTTTCCCCATTGCATATGATGCTTACTGATGGTTTTAAATATATGCTCCTGACTATTTTAAGAAAAAGTCCATTTATTCCTATACTCTCAAGTGTTTTTATTAGGAATGGATGTTGGGTTTTATCAAATGCTTTTTCTGCATCTATGATCCATATGGTTTTTGTTAGTTTGGTTATTGATATAGTCAATTATGCTAATAGTTTTCCTAATATTGAACCAGCCCTGCATTCCTGGTATAAATCCCACTTGGTCATAGTGTATTATCCTGGGAATGATTTTCTGTAATCTTTTTGCTAATATGTTATTTAAGATTTTAGCATCGATATTCATTAGAGAGATTGGTCTATAATTTTCTTTCTCTGTTTTCAGCCTCCCTGGTTTAGGTATCAGTACATGTCTGTGTTGTAAAAGGAGTTTGGTAGGAGTCCTTTAATCCCTATTTTTTCAAATAGTTTATATAGCATTGGAGTTAATTGTTCTTTAAATATTTGGTAGAATTCACATGTAAATCCTTCTGGTCCTGAGATTTTTTCTTAGGGAGTTGGTTAATAGCTTGTTCTATTTCTTTTTCTAAGATGGGACTGTTTAGCATATTTACTTCTTCCTCTGTTAATCTGGGCAAGCTATATTTTTGAAGATATTCTTCCATTTCATTTAAGTTGTCAAATTTATTGCCATAAAGTTGGGCAAAGTAATTCCTAATTATTGCTCTAATTTCCTCTTCGTTAGTGGCGAGTTCTCCCTTTTCATTTTTAAGACTAAAAATTTGATTTTCCTCTTTCCTTTTTTTAATCAGATTTACTTTGGGTTTGTCTATTTTGTTGGTTTTTTCATAGAACCAACTCTTAGTTTCATTAATTAATTTAATAGTTTTTTTAATTTCAATTTTATTGATCTCTCCTTTTATTTTTAGAATTTCAAGTTTAGTGTTTGACTGGGGGTTTTTAATTTGTTCCTTTTCTAGCATTTTTAGTTGCAAGCCCAATTCATTGACCTTCTCTTTCTCTATTTTATGCAAGTAGGCCTCTAGAGATATGAAATTTCCCCTTATTACCTCTTTGGCTGCATCCCACACATTTTGGTATGATATCTCATTATTGTCGGTTTTTTTGGTGAAGTTATTAATTATGTCTATGATTTGCTGTTTCACCCAATCATTCTTTAGTATGAGATTATTTAGTTTCCAATTATTTTTTGGTCTACTTTCCCCTGGCTTTTTGTTGAGTGTAATTTTTATTGCATTGTGGTCTGAAAAGGATGCATTTACTATTTCTGCCTTCCTGCATTTGAGTTTGAGGTTTTTATGTCCTAATATATGGTCTATTTTTGTAGAGGTTCCATGAACTGCTGAAAAGAAAGTGTACTCCTTTCTGTCTCCATTTCTTTTTCTCCAGAGATCTATCATATCTAACTTTTCTAGTATTCTATTTACCTCTTTGACTTCTTTCGTATTTATTTTTTGGTTTGATTTATCTAATTCTGAGAGTGCAAGGTTGAGATCTCCCACTATTATAGTTTTGCTATTTCTTCTTTCAGCTCTCTTAATTTTTCTTTTAACTATTTAGATGCTACACCACTTGGTGCATATATGTTTAATATTTATATTGCTTCATTATCTATGCTACTCTTTAGCAGGATATAGTGCCCTTCCTTATTTATTTTAATTAGATCAATTTTTGTTTTTGCTTGATCTGAGATCAGGATGGCTACCCCTGCTTTTTTGACTTCACCTGAAGCATAGTAGATTTTGCTCCAACCTTTTACCTTTACTCTGCATGTATTTCCCTGCTTCAGGTGTGTTTCCTGTAAACAACATATTGTAGGATTCTGGCTTTTAATCCATTTTGCTAACTGTTTCCTCTTTATGGGGGAGTTTACCCCATTCACATTTATGGTTAAAATTACCAATTCTGTATTACTTGCCATATTGTTAACCCCTGTTTATGCTTTTCTCCCTTCTTTCCCCTTTCCCCCGCTTCCCACTATTAAACTTGTGAGCACTACTTGCTTCTCACAGCCCTCCCTTTTAACATCCGTCTCCCCTGCCTTAGAGTTCCTCCCCCTGTCTTACTCCTTTCCCTCACAGTTTCCTTATTCCCTTCTGCTTAGCTTATTCCTTCTCTTTTCATTTTTCCCTTCTCACTTTTCAATGAGGTGGGAGAAGTTTCACCACAAATTGAATATGTCTAAGATTTTTTCTCTTAAGGCCAATTCTGATGGCAGTAAAATACCCACTATATTCATCCCCCTCCATTCTTTCTCTCAGATATAATAGGTTTCCTTTGCCTCTTTGTGAGATGTAGTACCCCCACTTTACCTGTTTTGTTCTATGGAATTTTTTTCCATTTCACCAATTTTATTTTTTAGAGATATATTTTCTGTTTCCAGTTCACTAATCCTATTTTTCAAGGATTTGATTTCTTTATCTATTCTATCTTTAAGTGAGTGGGATGACTTCTCCAGACTCTCTTGCCAAGCCTCCCTCTCCTTTTCCCATTTTTCTTCTAGCTCTCTTGTGAGAGCCTTTTTAATTTCTTCTATGAGATTTCATCCGTGCTGAGAAACAGAAGATCTCCTCCTGTGGGGATTCACCTGGAGATAATCATTTTTAGTCTCCCCAGGGTTTAGAGTCTGCTCTCTGTCTGTATAAAAGCTGTCAATCCTTAAGGTCCTTTTCAGTTTTTTGCTCATTTTGTCAGAGAAGAATTGGAGACAAACTAGTAAAGAAAAAAGGAAAAAAAAAAACCCAAATGGAATCTGCTTTTTTGGGGGGAGGGGCTATGTGGTCTTACCAAGCTTTCTCTACAGACTAGGGGGGGGGGGAGGAGAGGAGGAGCTCTCGCCGCCGCTGCCCTCAGCCTGTGCCCGATCAAAAAAACCATCCCGCCCTCAAACAAAGACCTTTCCTGTCGAATCTCAAGGATGTCTTCTCTTGGTAAGTATTTGTGGTTTTTTTTTTCAGTCAAGCATTAATTCAGAGGATTGTAATGAGATGGATTCTGAGAGAAAACGGGGAGCTTACACAGCTGTGTGCCTCCTCTCTGCCATCTTGCCCAGAAGTCTTATCTCATTCATTATGCCTAGATCATGAACCCATTTTGACCTTATCTTGGTGTATGGTGTTAAGTGTGGGTCAGTGCCTAGTTTCTGCCATACTAATTTCCGTCAAATAATGCATTCTTATCCCAAAAACTGGGGTCTTTGGGTTTGTCAAACCCTAGATAATTAAAATTATTGGCTGCTTGGTCCTTTGAAGCTAACCTGTTCTATTGATCAACTAGTCTATTTCTTAGCCAATACCAGATGGTTTTAATAACCACTACTTTATAATATAATTTTAGATCTGGTATAGCTAGGCCACCTTCATTTGATTTTTTTTTCATTAATTCCCTTGAAATTCTTGACCTTTTTTTTCCCCTTATGAACTTTCTTGTTATTTTTTCTAGGTCATCAAAATAGTTTTTGGGGAGTCTGATTGGTATATCAGTAAATAAAGTGATTAGTTTGGGTAGTATTGTCATCTTTATTATATTTGCTTGCCCAATCCAAGAGCATTTAATATTTTTCCAGTTGCTTAGATCAGACTTAATTTGTGTGGAAAGTGTTTTGTAGTTTTGCTCATGAAGTTTCTGATTTTCCCTTGGCAGATAGATTCCCAAATATTTTATACAACCAGTAGTTACTTTAAATGGAATTTCTCTTTGTAACTCTGACTGTTGGATTTTGTTAGTGATATATAAGAATGCTGATGACTTATCTGGGTTTATTTTATAACCAGCAACTTTGCTAAAGTTGTGGATTATTTCCAATACCTATTTAGTAGTTATTATTTCTAAAGTTATTATTTCTAATAACTTTCTTTTCTTTTTTAAAAATTTATTTATTTTTATTTATTATAATAACATTTTATTGACAGAACCCCTGCCAGGGTAATTTTTTTACATTATCCCTTGCACTCACTTCTGTTCCGATTTTTCCCCTCTCTCCCTCCACCTCCTCCCCAAATGGCAAGCAGTCCTATATATGATCAATATGTCGTAATATATCCTAGATACAATATAATAAAAGGCTGAGAACAGGGGTGGTACCTTCTATGGCTGAAGGTAGCTCTGATGTCTTTATGATTTGTAGAGAAAAGTCATCGAGTAATGAACATAGGTAAAATGGCTAAGGATAAGCATTGAATTGTAAATTCAGACAGAGACTAGATATCTCTTTTTACCAGTGTTATAAATTGAAGCCAAATGTTGAGGCGCTTAGCTGTTAACTAAGAATTAGGGGTATAGATACCCTCCAGTTTAGAGGCAAAGGCAGTTTATTGAGACTGCCACCGGGACTCCCTGCCTTTTTTTTTTCCTTACAAGGTGGGGAGCCTCAGGATGTCTGCAAAGGCTAAGTGATTTAACACCTGCTTAAGGCTTTGAAAGCCTTTGGTCTAGCTTGAACCTAAGCCTTTAAATGGGCTGTGAAGTATATACGTTGAATTGCAAATTTGAAGAAGTAGCTTAAGTGCTGCCTAGGTTTATTTGGAGAATTTAGCTTAATTAAAGTGTTTGATTTGCAGGAGTGATGCAAGGCAAAGTCTTGTAGTTTTTAGTGATGAGAGTGTGATGAATAGGGGAAGTAGCAGGGCTGAGATGACTGTAGCTGTTGGAATTAGTGTGGTAGTTTGTATTGAGCTCCTGTATCATTGTATTTTGGAGTTGGTGGTGGATGGGAATATGTAAGTCTGGAGGCATAAATGATTTGTATGTAGAAGAATAGGTTTAGTAGAGATGAAAGAGCTATTGTTGTGGCTGTTATGATATTGTCATTGGCAATTAGTTCTTGCAAGATCAGTCATTTGGGTATAAAGCCGGTGAGAGGTGGTAGGCCTCCTAGGGATAGGAGTATGAGAAGGATGATAATGGTTGTTGGTGCTGACTTATTTCATAGGCCTCCCAGGGATTTGCTTTTGGTGGTATTTGATAGGTTGAGGGTTAAGAATGTGGTTAGAGTGGCTATGACATAAATAGTAAGGTTTAGGATGGTTAGAGTGGGGTTAATTTGTATGATAATTGCTATTCAGCCTATATGGGCAATAGATGAGTAGGCTAGAATCTTTCGTAGGTGGGTTTGGTTGAGACCCCCTCAGCCACCTACGAGGGTGTGCTGTTCCACAGCTGTGGAAGCTCTCGGAGAATTGACTTGTCCCTTAACATCCAATGTCATGGTTGCCCTCAGCTCTCTATACATATACATGGTTC
This sequence comes from Sarcophilus harrisii, assembly GCF_902635505.1. Classification (NCBI taxonomy): domain Eukaryota; kingdom Metazoa; phylum Chordata; class Mammalia; order Dasyuromorphia; family Dasyuridae; genus Sarcophilus; species Sarcophilus harrisii. The sequence continues at coordinate 224,744,762 of NC_045431.1, read as the reverse complement.
CTTGGAAGAACTGACAAAATTAACTACCACTAAATGGCTTAGTTTAACTTCTAGATGAGGTATACCTGTAGGAATTCTCACTGCCTAGTTGCCAGGACACAGTGTCTCAACTACTTGACAAATAATCTTCTAGGTTGGTTCACATAAGTCAACTGCACATTAGTTCTTCAATGAATTATCTCCACAGAGGAGTCTTTCATTTTTTTTAAGAGGACCAATGACATCAGGGAGGGATGTCTTAACTTGAGTTTGAACTACATTTAAGTGAGACAGTTATACAAAGTCTTTAGTCTCACTTTCCCTTTCAGAGTCCTTCAAAGTCCAGTGGCAAGACTTTGACAAGACATCACCTGCTTTAGCTATCTTTATGACCATTGAAACAAATTGTTCTCATTTGTCCAATCTGCCAGAAGTCGCCATATATTTGTGCTAACTCACTGACAGATTTAACCCATCCGCCATGATGGTTTACCAATGGTTTCACTGAACATATTACAGCTTCTTGGAATCATAGGTAAAAGTTAGGTTAAGGTGGACATATAAACTTCTGTTAAACAACTAAGGATCACTCTTCTGATCTTTGAAAACTTATAGGGTTGTAAATTGATAGCTTCCACAACAATATTCATTCACTGAAGGTCAAAAAAGAATAAACAATGAAGCATTAAAAGAGAGGATTCACAGATTCATAAACATATGTCAGTAAGGTGTGGATATTGACAGCTGGAGTTAGCTTTCTCCCTACCTATGGATTTACAACAATTTTTACCTTGCCTATCACCAAGGGAGAGAGAGAGAATCACTTTCTGTATTGGACTTTTGCAAGGAATTTTACTTCTTACCTATCCCACAGTAGCTAAATGGGTAACAGCTGCAGATTTTTTGCTTTTTATATATTGGTTACAGAATTCCTCTCTCCTACTTTATTACCTACTTCCAGAAGCAGGATCACTACCCTCCTCCCCACCTGGTTTGGCATCAGAAAAGGACTGATGCTCATGCTCTGGAGACTGGGCCCTTATCAGCCAATCCTTCTGTTATACAAACAACAATGAGATATGTGGTGTTTAAATGGGTCAAAATAAATCTGATTTATGTTAAATCTTTTTTGCTGAAATAGAAAAAGATTAAGAGAAAGCATGATATTTCATTGAAAATTCTGGGACATTGCATCTGAGGTCTCTTTTCCTCAGAAAAGTTGAATTTAAAATAAACAGTGGGAGAATTTAAACAAATAAAAAATAATTTTAAAAATTAGTTGAGAGAAGTAATAGATACCTGAAAAGTGTGACCTGAAGCAACATTCTTATCAAGCTGTCAGTCTGGAAAATGTTTAAGAAAGTGTTTTGGGGCTAGCTAGGTGATGCAGTGGATGGAGCATCAGTCCTGAAGTCAGGAGGACCTGAATTCAAAACTGACTTCAGACACTTAACACTTCCTAGCTGTGTGACCCTGGGGAAGTCACTTAACCCCATTGCTTCAGGAAAAAAAAAAAGAAAAAGAAAGGGCTTTTGTTGTTTTTGTTTGTTTGTTTCCTTTCCAGGGATGCAAGAAATCTGACATCATTAGGACAGTACTAAAAATGCCTTGAAATTTCAAATAATCATGGAAGTCATTGAAGAGGGAAGGAGATTAGATAACTGAACTGACACATCAAGTCATGTTACCCCTGAAGACTGGTCCCAGGCATTTGGGCCAGGCTTTTTGTCCATATTTTAAAAATTTGGACTGGAATTTTGCTTTCATTTTTGTGGAGGATAACTAGAATGGAAATTTTTCCTGTCAAGCAGGTCATAACTCCTGAGTACCTAGGATCATCAAATAATAGATTCAGAGCCAAAGAAGTCTTGGATAACTAATTAATGCCCTCACTCATCTGTCCCATATCTCTTCAATAAACCTTTTAAAGCACCTACTATGTGCCAGACACTGTCCTAAGTGCTGTTTATGTCCTCAAGGAGGGCTTTTCTATGACTTTATATCAATAGTGCAATTGGTATTATCACATTCTCCCTTATGTTTTCACTCAATATCCTTTTATTTTTTCACAACTAAATACTCTTTCTTGATTACCATTCTTCTAATGCCTTTTGTATCATTAGCACTTACCATTATCTTTAGCATAGAGTCAATAATTTCAAATCCTAAGGTTTTTATTTGTTTGTTTTGGGGAAATAAAACAACTTATTTTTTCATTTTTTTTCAATTGATCAATCATTTATATGACTGGACACTTGGTCTTAGATATTTATATTTCATAACAAAAGATTAGACTTACTTGGGGTTATCAATGAAGCATGTGTCAGAGTCAAGACTTAAACCTCTATATTTAAACGCTCTGCCAACACTCTCTCTGATTTTATCTAAAAAGGCAGCAAAAGAGCACAGGGACTTTGTTTCCTTGATGATTTCTATGCCTTTATATTGTTAAATACAAAGTGAGACAAGCTAATTGTACAATATTTCAGAGTCTGATTCTTTTTGTACAGCAAAATAATGGTTTGGTCATGTATACTTATTGTGTATCTAATTTATATTTTAATATATTTAACATCTACTGGTCATCCTGCCATCTGGGGGAGGGGGTGGGGAGTAAGAGGTGAAAAATTGGAACAAGAGGTTTGGCAATTGTTAATGCTGTAAAGTTACCCATGCATATAACCTGTAAATAAAAGGCTATTAAATAAAATAAATAAATAAATACAAAGTGAGATTCAAATGGTAGTAATTAGTTGGAGAGCTATTCTATTTTTTCAAAGATTAGAGTAGATTTCCTAAGATTAAAAAAGGTCCACATCCAAAGTTTTACAGCTCAAGTGAAAATGTCTTTGTTCCATATATTCATTTTTCTCCAGATGCAGAGGAGGAAAGGAAGCTATTTTCATCTTTCCCAACATTTTTGAGAAAGGCCCATTTCATTTCAATCAAAACATAAAATCTTTCTTAATCACTTGCAGTGACTTGAAACAACCCCTGTTGAATATAAAATGTATATCCTATTAGAAAAAGACCCAGGAACTTGAAAACAACAAACACATTGAATCACACAGTTTGAAAATTAGAGGGGATCTCAGTTGTGAAGCATGATCATAATAAAAATAATGTCAATTAAATTTTGTTTTTAAAATGCTTTATATATGATATCTCATTTGATCTTTACAGTGACCCTTTGAAGTAAGTTCTATCATTATATCCTTTTACAGATGAAGAATGTGAGACTCAAATAGGTTAACGTATTTGCCCAGAACTTACATAAAAAATTTCCAGCTATAATATGCTTAACTCAATCATTCAGTTTTTTGTTTCATTTTGTTTTTTTCTTGAAGACTTTCATTCAAGTGTAATCTATATCTTTCCAAGGCTGTTAGCAAGTTTTTATTGTTGTCATGCACCATCCTATCCCAAAAATAAAATTTGCCCCCTTTTAAAATTTACAATTGCTTGCTACCAATTTACCTTTGTTTCTCCTTCTTAGTAAAGGAGGCGGAGTCTAATTCCATTTCTACAAGACAGTCCTTCAGATACTTGAATTCAGTTAGTATCCTCCTCCTTACCCCTACTCTTTATTTTCTGTGATTAACATCCTGAATTCTATCAGGTACTATTTATCTTGATCCTTCATTATTATGTTTGCCTGCCTTTATGTGTTTTCAAATATGTGTATATGCACACACACACACACACACACACACACACAGAGACATACACATATGTGTGTGTGTGTGTGTGTGTTTCTGTGGCTATGTACACTACATATATTCATATACATGTATTCCCACATACATATTATTGATATTGTTTGCCTATTAATTCGGTTTAATGTATTTCAAATATTATTCTCAGGGACTTACTTAATTCATCAGACCATAAAAGAGATCCATGATAAGGTTAAGTACTTCTGCTTTTGGTCATTTTATGATGTGGTTCCCTCTACCCAAAGTACTTTGTGAGCAGAGGAACTTCAAGTGGCTGAATGGGATTGTAAATGTTAATAATTTTAATTTGTGACTTTTCCTCCTGACTCTGACCTATGAAAGGGGTCCAGGGGAGAACATTACTTTTCAGATAGATGTGACTGAAAAAACAATTCCTCACTGAAATTAAGGTATAACGACCACCCACCTTTCTACCATTTTTTTCTCTGAGTTTCTCTCAGTTGGAATAAATCATTAGGCAAGGAACTATAACATGTGGGTTTGTGAGTCATATCCTAACACCCCCACCCCTGCATTTTGTTGATTTTAATGTTCTTGATTGCCAGTATGCAAATCAGAGAGCGTTCCCATTTTGGGAACTGAAAACCTTCACTTAAGATTTGTCATTATCCATTCCATCGCTAACACAGTTATCTTTCAGTTTTCAGTTAGTAAATGCTGCTTTTCAAATGTCAAGAGCTAGTGTCAAAAGGTCTCAGAAACAGTACATTCAGTATTGTTTTCATCTTGAATTGAAAGGTGCCATTTAGACTGTGGCAAATTCATTGCACATGTGTTCATAGAATTTTAGTATATTAAAAGAACTCAGAGATCATTTAAGCACAATCTGCCTCTGCACATGAGGAAACCCTGATCCAAAGAGATAGAGTAAACTGTCATAAGATGATGAATGGATAGCCAGGAGTCTCTGTATCTTAGGCAAGTTGGGAATGAAGGGTATGAGGGAAGTTCATGAGGATTTAGAAAAGGGATTTATAAATGATATATTATGCTACTATACAACTGGCCACTAAAAGAAAAAATGAGGTCTGAGTGGTTAGTCATTGAGTACAAGAAACATAACCTAATTTTATGCTACTTCTGTGGGCTACATTTTGATGCCCTGTGGCAAAGCCTGATTGACTTCACTAAGTCCTAGTTACATAGATAATTGATGGTCTATGTACAGATTAAATCCTGGTTGTCCAAACAGCCAATTTAGAAATATTTTGAGCACACAAAAATTTTAGGGGCATGTATACATTTTACTTACTATGAGAGAGGAAGGGAACAAGCACTAGAATCATCACTTAGTCCATGAGCCCCTAATTAATTGTGTAATATTAAAAGCAGCTGTGTTTATTGAAGTTGCATTTCTTATTTGTCATCAATCTCCTCTAGTAGTGAATTAAATACTAACATCAACTGCTGAAGGAAGTTTTTTGAACACTTTCCTTTTGCTTATATGCTTAAATTTTGTTGTTTCATAAATATATCAAATGGAAATATCAGATGAAATGATATCTCTCATTGCTATGAATGTTGTCATATATTTTGCAAAGATATTGATGTCTTAGCTATGAACTAATAAAGAAAGCACAAAAAGAAAACAAATTATGGAAATGTGATTAACCTACTTTTTTACAGAACATTTTTGTCCCTAGGGAGAACTACTTTTTATATACTTGATTTTGAAATCACTTAAGTGTTATAGTAGAAACACCAAATTAAAGGATAACTACCCACAGAGTAGACTTTGAGTCCTTGAACTAGGTAGAGATTAGGAATAGTGATTAATAACAGATACTAAAGTAGTAAATGTGTGTGCAGATACTAAAGTAGTAAATGTGTGTGCATGTATATATACACACATGCATATATATTTCTATGTATGTGTATATATTATATATGTTTTTCATTCAACAAGCATTTATCAAGCGGTTTTCTATTTTCAATATATTATATTAGATTCTGAATATAAAAAGGGAAAAAGAATCAATTCCAAGAAAAGAAAGAAAACTCAATAAGTACCTTTGTCATAATGACTTTGAAGAAACCAGTTTAGATGTGTATATATATATATATATATATATATATATATATATATATATATACATACACACACATATACATATACATACTTAATGACCATTTTTAGTCACTCAGTAAGTAGGCAAATTTGAACAACACATTATTTCTCCGTGCTGACAATTTTATTAGCAAATTCTCCTAATCTTTTACCTGAAACAACTATATAAAGGTCAAGCATAAAAACTGTCTACAAGAAAATGTATCTTTTAGTATCTTAAATTTTATTGTTTGAAGCATTTGTGATATGCCAGTAATGAGATTTTCTTCCTCTCATGCAGAATCCATGATGTTTTGGTGGTAGTTCCTTTTACCCATGCAGGATTTTAAGAATGGCTGAGTCTGGACAATTTAATACCCAGAGGCCAACTTAGTGAAGAGCTTCTTCACCCTTGCCTAGGCCAGACCCCCCCAAACAGGCATGCATGATAATGCCATTGGAGATCAATTAAGTCTCTACCACCTTGATACAACCAGCCACGATTTGTATGCTTCTGATACAGGGATGGAGAATTCAGTCTCACATCTATTCCAATAATCACTGTAGATGTTTGCCAGGAAGGTTTTCCTTGTAAGAATAATTACAAATGAATTTCTAAGGAAAATAATAAATTGTTCAAGCAGCATGCTTTTTGTAAGAGGTCTCGGCCTCAGCTCTCGGCCATGATGAACCCTTGATGGAGAATTTCCAAACAGACTTATTTTGAGTTAGCTTTCAGCCTCAGTTCACTGAAACCTAAATGCCATTGCATGTAAGTAAAATTAAAATCAATATCCGCTTACATCAAAAAGCTATCAGCATGATGCACCTGCAGGTTCGCCTTCAAAGAAGATATTTATTGTATAGATCCCATGTTAGTTTAATAGTATTTTATTACCCTGAGTTATTTGAAATTGGATATTTTACCTGATTCACAAGAGAGCCAAACAGGTGTATATGGAGAAATTCAATTTGTCATTCAAATATTATTTTTAGGCTTGAGGTTGAAGGTTTTCTGGAAAGGGAGAAGGTAGTGCTAGAGATGAAGTAGTTTAAGGAAACAGGTTTTCTTTGCTCAGAAATCTCAGACTAATACAGCTTTGACTTCATAGATATAAGGAAAGAGGAATTTTAAGTAACAAATGTTTAAAATTAGGTAAGAAATTCTGGGGTGAAAAGGCAACAGAAATAATCACTTATTTATGAAGCAGTTCTAAAAAATCTTTTTAAAAGAAAGAATGTGAAATTTAAAGGACAATAAATAATGATGTAAATGTAAAAAAGATAATCACAGAAGAGAGTATTTGAGAGAGAGAGCCAAAGGAAACTATATCTTTTAAGAAAGTGTTCAATGCAATAATCAGATTAAAGTATACAGCCTCATATCTATTAAAGGAGCTATGAACTATGTATCAAGTATTTCTTCCCAGATGAAGGTATAACTTGTCAGAGATATGTTCTCAATTTTGGAAGAATAAGACATGATTAACACAGAGATATGGATTCAAAGATGGGTAAATATACAGAAAAGGGGATGGATATATTCATTTAGATATTGACATCAAGATAGAAATATTTAGGGCTGCCTCTGATTTTGTTGGCATAAGGAATTACAGATTTCTTATCCTATTACAATATATCAATAACTGCTCTGAAACATAAAATACTGAATACTAAACTAACAAAAACAAACTGGATGGCCCATGATATTTCTTTAGATTCTTAAATGACATGATTCTATTAATCTGAATATAACAATGGAAATAACTCACATTTATTTATCGGTTTACATTTGCAAAGTGAGTAAATTAATTATTCAGCTAGCTAATATTTAAAGCAAAATTTGAACTGCCCGACTTCAAGTGCAACACTTATTCATACAAATTGAACTTGTACAATTTGCTGTAGGTTGTATAGTCATGATTGTATCAGTAGTAAGATTTGAACTCAGATTTTCATTATTTTATACTTAATTTCCTATCTCTACATTATAGCATGGATAAAACTATATACTTACATAGTGGAACATACAAGAATGTGTTATTTCACTAATACAGGATACACCCAATTTGTCTTAGACTTACTAATGCAAATGTCTGAGGCTCCTAGAAAATTTTGTGCCTCACGTAGGGTCACACAGGTAAAACACATCCAAGATAGGATATATATCTATAGCTTTCTGATTCTAAACCCCAAACTTTAGAGACTACATATGCTGTCAGACACATATAAATAATTGACTTCAATTTTATTCAATTCAAAAGGCATTAAAATTGCCTACTATGTTCCAATCACTGCATTGGGTATATGAACAGGAATATTAAAAAGGTTCTATCCAAAATTTGATAATTTGTTTACTCACAGGATAGAATATGTACACAAATCAATATTCTCCAAGGGGAATTTTAGAGGAAGAGAGTACTCTTATTTGAGGTAATCCAAGAAAGCTTCTCTACATGGGAATTTCAGGTTTGAAGAAAGCTTATGACTTGGAAAAGTGGTGATCAGGACATAGTGCATTCCAGGAAGGGTGTATATATGCATGGAGGAGCCTGGAATTAAAGAAAGAACAAATAGCCCAAAGTTGCTGAAAGCTTACAGAAAGAAAAAAATGTAAAATGAGTATGGGAAAGTTTTCTCTGAAGAAAGAGAGAATTTGAGTTTCAGAAAAGGAGTAGAATCAAGCTGGCAGAGCATAGACAGGACTGTGCCTGAGCTCTTCTTGGCTTCCCTCAGAATCAATACTGCATCAAGAATTGATTGGATTATGGATTACCAGAACCCAAAAATATTTGGAGTTTAATAAATTTCCCCAAATAGATAATTTTTATTATATTAAGTTAAAAAAATTTTGCACAAACAAAACCAATGCAGACAAAATTGGAAGGGAAGTAATAAACTTGGGAAAATTTTTCCATTCAAGTTTTCTAATAAGGGCCTCATTTCAAAAACAGAGAATTGACTCAAATTTATAAGAATTCAATCTATTCTTCATTTGATAAATGGTCAAAGGATATGAACAGGCAATTTTCAGATGAAGAAATTAAAAGCATTTCTAATGATATAAAAATGATATATAATGATATAAAAAAATGCTCTAAATCACTGTTGATCAGAGAAATGCAAATTAAGACAATTCTGATTTGCCACTACACACCCCTTAGATTGGCTAAAATGACAGGATAAAATAATGACAAATGTTGGAGGGGATGTGGGGAAATTGGGACACTAATTCATTGCTGGTGGAGTTGTGAACTGATCCAAACATTCTGAAGATCAACTTGGAACTCTGCCCGAAGGGCTATCAAACTGTGCACACCCTTTGATCCAGCAGTGTTTCTGCTGTGCGAGATCATAAAGGAGATCATAAAGAGATCATAAAGGAGAGAAAGGGACCCACATGTGCAAATGTTCATGGCAGCCTTTTTGTGGTGGCAAAAAAACAAAACAAAAAACTTGAAACTGAGTGGATGCCCATCAATTAGGGATTAGCTGAATAAGTCATGGTATATGAATGGTATGGAATATTATTCTATAAGAAATGATCAGCAGAATTATTTCATAGAGGGCTGAAGAAACATACATGAACTGATGCTAAGTGAAATGAGCAGAACCAGGGGATCATTATATATGGCAATAGCAAGATTATACAATGATTAATTTTGATGGACATGGCTTTCATGATATAGCATCAACAGTGAGGTGATTCAGACCAGTTCCAAGGGTCTTGTGATGAAGAAAGCCATATGCACCCAGAAAGAGGAGATGGGAACTGAATGTGGAAGACAACTTAGTATTTTCACTGTTTTTGTTGTTGTTTTCTTGGATTTTGTCTTCTTTCTCATGTTTTTCCTTTTTGATTTGATTTTTCTGGAACAGCATATATTTGTGGAAATATGGATATAGGAACTGCACACATTCAATATATATTGGATCATTTGCCAACTTGGAAAGAGAGTGAGAGAAGAAAGGGGAAAAAATAGAACACAGGATTTTGTAGAGATGAATGTCAAAAATTATCCACATATGTATTTTGAAAATAGAAAGCTTAATTTAAAAAAGAAAAATACATTTGGTGAAATGGAAATATTTACATATATATAGGTGTGCACATGTATACATATATATGTATATATACATGAAAACCACTTCCTTATATATATATATATATATGTATATGTATTTATATTTAGTGAAATGGAAAAAGAAAACAATTCTATGAAAAATAAAGTTAATGAAATGGAAAAAGGGAACAACTTCTTAAAAATAGAATTGCTGAAATATAAAAAGATAACTTCTAAAAAGACAGAATTGCTGAAATGGAAAGAAAATGCAATGAGCAAGAAAACTCTTAAAATTCAACTGGCCAAATGCAAAAAAAAAAAGGTAAAAAAGTTAATTGAAGTAAATAATTCACTAAAAGTTAGAATTGAACAAATGGAAGTGAATGACTCAATGAGACATCAAGAAACAAACAAAAAAAGAAAAGAAAAATAGAAGAAAATATAAATGCCTTATTGGAAAAAAAACTGACTTAGGAAATAAATCCAGGAGAGGAAAGATAAAAATTAATGCACTACCTGAAAATCACAATAAAAAAAAAGAAGTCTGGACAACATCTTTTAAGAAATCATCAATGAAAACTATCCTAATATCCTAGAACCAGAGTTTAAAATTCCCATTGAAAGAACTATATGTTGATGGAGTTGGCATGACAGCATGACAGTCTTTTTATAGAAAGTGATGTTCAGCTGTTTAAGAGAAAATAGAGAATATGAGTTGTTGAATTTTTTTGTATTTTTGATGTCTTGCCAAGGTGATGTGTCAATAGCAAAGCATAGTCAAGGCAATACAAGATAGTAGATAAGGCATTGGACCTGAAATCAGTAAGACCCGGATTCATCTCCAGTCTCAGATATATATTATCTGGCTCATTCTGGGTGTGTCAATTAATTTTTTTGTGCCTTCATTTTCTTTTCTATTAAATAAGTAAAGTATAAATTAACAAATACAAGGGTTTTTTTGTTTGTTTTGTTTTATTTTGTTCTTTAAATTGATGATGCTCTGAATCCTAGCACAGCTTGGAATTTAGTCTAAGCATAGTAGATTTTTTAAGGTAGAAGCTGCTAAATCTTAGTGTTATCCTGACTGTGGCTCCATAATTCTTGAATCACTTTTTTTTCTGGCTGCTTGCAATATTTTCTCCTTTGTCTTGGAACTCTCTGATTTAACTATTCATTTTCATTTCGTGATCTCTTTCAGGAGGTGCTACGTGGATTCTTTCAGGTTTTTTTTTTCCCTACTGATTCTAGAACTTCAGGGCAGATTTTCTGGATAACTTCTAGAAAAATGATGTACAGTCTTTTTTTCATAGCTTTTAGATGGTCCAACAATTTTAAAATTATCTCTCCTGGATCTATTATTCCAAGACATTTTTTTCCCCAATGAGATATTTCAATGTCATCTATTTTTCTATTCTTTTGATTTTGTTTGATTGTTTCTTTATTTCTCAGAAAATGATTGTTTTCTATTTTCCCAACTTTAGTTATTGAGAAATTCTTTTCAGGAATTTTAATCTGGTCAATTATGTTTTTTAATTAGATTATCCCCCTTATTGTTCCTCTTTTAAAGCATTTTTCTCCTTATTGGCTTTTGTACCCTCTTTATTATTTTACCTAGCCCATTTTAGTGTGATTTTCTTCACTATTTCATGTTTTTGTATGTGTACTTCCTTCACCAAGCTATTATCACAAACTGTTTCATGGTTTTCTTGCAGCATTCATTTCTCTTCCCAAATTTTCTTCTATCTCTCTTATTTGATTTTTAAAATCGTGTTTGAACTAATCCATGGTCTGAGATCAATTCATATTTTAGAAGCTTTGGATATAGGAGTTTTGACTTGGTTTTCTTCTTCTCAATGTATATTTTCATCTTCCTTGTCACCATAGTAATTTTCAATGATCCGATTTTTATCTCCTGTTTGCTCATTTTCCAAGTCTGTTACTTAACTTTTAACTCCTTGTTAAAGTAGGACTAGGGAGGAAGGTTTTGCAATTGTTTTCAAAGATACTTCCAGGGACCTGGCAGTTTTCAATTCTTCTAAGGTAATATGATCAAATGATATGTGTTCCCATCTTTTCTGGCCTGAGCTTTGGTCTCTGAGTAAATGCAGGCACTCTTTTTGGCCTTAGAGCTATGAGAAGAGTCCCTAATTCACTGTGGCCCCAAGATCTGGTGTATTAGTCTCCTCCTTATCCAGGAACTGAGATCTGGAATTGTGACCCAGATAGAAGTATGGGCAAAATAAAAAATGCTGCCTTAGTACTAGCTAAGAGACTTGTAATCTCCTTTTAACCAGTTGTTTGATTACTTAATCATCTGTGGGTTGAGAGCTCCAGCTCCAGCTGCTGATTCAGTAGCTCCCAATGCCTATTCCTGGTTTGATGGAACCAGGGCTCTATTAGTATGGTTTGTGCTTTACTTTTACCCAGATATAACAAATCTTTCCTGCCAGCCTTTTCAGTTCCCTTGGGCTAAACAAAAGTTCTACTTTTTTCATTTTTTAGGTTCTGCCATTGTATAATTTGGTTAATATTATTATTTAAAGATTTTTGGAGGGGTTTAGGGAAGGGCCGATGAAACCTTGGCTTTTCTTTGTTAACTTGGTTCTACCTATATTTTCTCATTCTTAAGTGGACTGTGCTACCTGAATACCTGTTGAGGGCATCTAGAAATCCCATTATTGTCCAGTGCCTCAAGTGTACAGCTAGTTTTGAAAGATTATCAACTCAGGGAACATGTGAAGAGGTCTTCTGGTTCTTGGGATTCTTAGTACTCTCACTATAGGCATCCTTCCCAGGGGAAGCAACATCTGAAGTTGATTTATTTAAGCTTACATAAAGTTGTCCCCTTTCACTGTATGCTATAGTAAATATGAGTGGAACAAAAGATGAAGTTTATTGTAGGAAATTATTAGGAGGAACAAGTTCCATGAGAAGAAAAAAGGAAAAACTCAGTCACTGCAATGAAAAAAATATTGAGCCAGGATTTTTAGTCTTTTTTTCCTATTAAAAGTAACCTCTCTGTTTTCCATTAAAGGTGGATGATTGGCCAATATAGTTAATCAGATATTAGTTATAAGATTTCCATACCTATCTCTAATATGTATAACCAATTCTCAAGTTCTCAAAAGGGTTTAGATACTCTTACTTTCCTTTTCCAACTCCTTAACCCAGCATTGAAATTTCTCTGTGTCCTTTAGATTTAATTTATTTTTTCAGAATTATTAAATTCTCCCTTCTGTTCTGGTGAACCTGATCAGTTCCCTGTTCCTTAAATTCAAGATGCCATCTTCTATTTTTATGACTTTGAACTCCTTCTTCATTTCCTTCTTTCAGAATTTGTATGTAGAGAAATCAATCAGCAAACTTTACTTAAGAGCCAACAACATATGTGGCAGTTATTGTTCTATGCGCTAAGAATAAAAAAGTAGAAATGACACAAACTCTGCCTTAAATGATTTTCAAATCTAGCCATATGAGACAATAGGAAAGTATATCATCATGATCAGCATCATCTTTATTATCGCCATCTTTATAATTTATCATCAATTGTCATTAATAAAATATTTCAATGTTTTGGAAATTCTTTTCATTTTATCCCATTTGATTCTTATAAAAAATCCTGTGATGCTACTGTAGCATCATTTCAGAGATGAGAAACATGATGCTGAAAGGGTTTAAGTAATCACCCAGGGCCAAATAACTAATACATATCTGAAGCAAGATTTAAACCTTGTTTTTCTTGATTCCAGACCTCCATTCACTGTACTATGTAGCTCCTTTTGAATGCATATAATATATATGCTAAATGGATAAAAGGTAATTTGAGGGAAGAGGAAGATAGACTAATATCTGAGTGGTATTCAGGTAAAAGATCATAGACTTATTGAAAGAACCTTTGAGACTCTTGCATTCAATCCCCTCATTTTATAAGTGAAAAATTTGAGACTTAGAGAGGTAAATTTCCTTTCCTCAGGCAGAATTTGAACTCAGGTCTTCCTGACTCCAAGTCTTCTATGTTAACATCTCTAAACCAAACCTGGAAGGAAAGTAGAGGTGATAAGTTACACAGATCAAGAAGGAATGCATTTGCATTCTCAACATGAGGAATTGCCAATGTTTTAAAGATGGAGATAATTTTTTCCCTTTTTGATCTGATTTTTCTTGTGCAGCACAATAAATGTGGAAATATGTGTAGAAAAATTGCACATGCTTAACATATATTGGATTACTTGCTATCAAAGGGAAAAGGAGAGGGGAAGAGGAGAAAAAATTGGAACAAAAGGTTTTTGCAAGGGTGAATGCTGAAAATTATCTTTGCATGTATTGTATTTTAATAATTTAAAAAAAAGATATATTCTCAAAATAAAATAAATTGAGAACATTGAACAAAGAAAAAAAGCAAGTTTTCATGCAAAGATTAATGTTAAGATTAGTCCTATAAAGTCAAAAGTTTTTTTGAGGATATTTATTGTTGCTGCTATTCTCTTGCTTGTTTTTTTCTCTTGTTTTCCCCTCCTTTTTGATTTTTTTCTTGTGCAGCATGATAAATGTGGAAATATATTTTTAAAAAGACAGAAGTAATGAGGGAGTGTCTTACAGGAGGAATGGTATTGTGTATCTTACTGTATGTAAGAAGAGGGGTAACATACGATGAGGCTAAGTAGGTTGTGACTATATTTGTAATAACTTTAAATAAAAAGGAGAGTTTATTATTAAGAATAATAGGAAGTTACTAGAGGTAGGAGTATTGTGGTTAGAACCACATTTGAGGAAAATTAGTCCAGAAGATTTATCACTCTTCCTTTGTAAAGACTTCCAGAATATTCCCAGTTTTCACTGTTCTCTTTCCTCAATTTTTTCTAGAGTATTTAATTGTATCTTCTAATTGCTCTCTTTACACACACACACACACAAACACACACGCATGCACTTTTGTGTGTATGTTACATTTATATATGTAATTGTTATTTCAGCAAATTATACAGTCCTTGAAAACAAAATCTTTTTCGTTTTGTTTTTTATCTTTATTTATCCAAACCTAGATAGTTTGTGTCTTGATTCAGTTGGCTTTTAATAAATACTCATTGGAGTGAACTGGAATGTAATATTGTTCCTTAGCATATAATGTTACAGTTCATTGAAGAATGGAACTAGTTCATTTATATCTTTGGTTTGACAATTCTCAGCACATGACTTTGCACATAGTAGGTACTTTATAAATATGTGCTATTGTTTTAGTTGAAATGAAACATAATAAATTTTCTAATAACCTTCTGAAGATAAGTGGTTTCTAAATGCCTTCTAGAGCACCTTGATAATTGGAAGTATCTCCTTCATGGTCATCAGTATATTTATCATTCATCAATGTACTAGAGATATGTGTAATTCCAATTAATGGAAAACTCCAATTAAGAGAATGTGCAATAAAAGGGAGTTTCCAGTACATTCAACTGTACACATAGTCCTTTAATGATTAATTCCCATGTGCCATCTAAGCTGAGTAAGCAAGAATAAGCAGTTCACAGAGTCAGTTTCATTTTTATTTTCGTCCAGCCATGTCTAATCGCTTTTCCCTGACATTAGAACCACTGCACAGAAATAATTTGCACAACTTTAATTTTTCCCCCCATTTAATCCATCACAAATGGCGACACTCAATATTCCCACTGTGATCAGCCTGCAGAATGTGTCAGCTTTATCTGTGATTTACACTGGACTCAGCTAATAATAAATGGCATGGCTGAATGTGTTCTAATTTCCCCAGGCTTTCATGAACAAAGCCAGTAATATTTTCATTCTTAATCAGTGGTATTTTTTTTCTCCGATGAACAAAATAAAACACCAGGAAACATCAGACAATTCAATGATAATTCCTTGACATTGTGACATTTTGTTGAGATACACATGGTAGTATGTGAATAAATGAATGGATGAAAATTCATTCATATTATCCTCTCAGCACATTTAAATGACTTTCCTCTTCTCATCTCATCTTTTAACTTTTTATTTGGATTCCTATTAAAGTCATTCAACAAAGAAAATCTAAAACAATGTTTTCATTTGTAAATCATTTTATTGAACTTTATAGCATATTCATATTTGGAAAGGCCCTTGGTGACCATCTTCTTGAAACTATGATGAAAATAAAATCATCTCTATCTCAAAACTCAACAAATGCTTATCAATCCTCTCCTGAAAGAGTTCCAATGAAGAACAGATTTCCTGAGGAATCACATTCCATTTTGTAATATCTCTCATTTGGGAAAATTTGATCCTTAACAATTTGCATTTCTACATCCTTCACAGTTAGTTACTGGTCCTGCATTTGTGTCTACTAGGAACCACATGATTAATTTTCAGTGGATGACATTTTGAATACTTGAAGTCACCTATCAGTTTTCTGTTCTCTTTACTAAACTCCCTTGTTGCTTCAAATAATTCACATTTGTGAAATTAGAGGCTATTCACCAAATTCTTAAGGGACACACAGGTCTGAACAAATATTAGAGCCAATTTATGTCCTACCTACAGTATAGTATAGAGAAAAGCTTTCATTTATTTATGTTATCCTCTCTTTATGTAGCCTAAGTTCTCATCAAATTCATTGATGGTCATATTCCTCTTTTGACTCATCCTTAAAGTTCTTGAAAACCTTCTATAAGGTTCTAGATAGATCACTTTCTAGCCATACTTCATCTTATTTGTACTAATGAAATCAATAGTGATAGGCTTAAGTATAAGACTTTGTTTTCTTCTATTGCAGTTTAACATATTTGATCTGCTCTAATGTTCTAGCTAATTAAAAATTTAGTAATTAAAAATACAATCATATGAAAATGCCCTGCCTCACATATATGATGTCCAAATATCTCCCATTTAGCTCTCCTTGAGAAATAAAATTTAATTGTTTGGCTCCTCTGAGATTTGTTTTTATGTATGCCTCATATCTTTCTCCTAGACTATATCCTTCATCCAGTGATTGTTCCTTATATAACTGTTGCATCTCCCTGGGCATCTATCTAGCACTGTGTTTTCTTGATTGACTAGAAGTAAAGACTGAATAATTATATGATAGGAATATTGTCTAGGGGATTCATGCTTCAGGGAATGTTTAACCTAGAAGAACTTATAAGTCCCTTTTAATGCCATAATTTTCAGTTCTTTGATTTACACTGAAACTGAGTGGCTTGTGGAATAATGCTTATGGAGCTGGCCTTGAGTGAACAAATTAGTCTCTAGATAGAAATTGAGCTAATGTAATAACATGAGTACTCTTAGTAGAGTATTGCTTCTAGGGCCCTAAAGAAGATGAGTCATTGAATTCAAATGCTAATTGGAATTAAAATGCACATAATGTTTACATATTTTCTATTGATTTTAATTTTTATTCCTTCATATAATTTCTCTCTATTACAAATATCTTTCCAGATTAAATTGACCTTATATTTTCACTTGGTGCATGTTTGGGGAAAAACAAAATTAAAAAAAAAAAAAGATTTAATGGTGCAATTAAGACAGCACACTTTAGTATAGTAGAATGATCAAGGAGTTTGGAAGCAGAGTGGCTTATTTTTAATTCTGACTTTCATTACTTTCTGTGTGGTCTTGGATGTGTCACAGAACTTCTCTCTCTAGACCTTTTTTCCCCCTAATCAGTAATATGAATCAGATGGATGATAGGAATTTTTAGGGTCATTTCAGCTTTAAATCTAACATTCTGAGATATCAGGAACTGATTCCCAACCCCCATTCCCTAAATTATTTCTTTACCTATATTGACAAGAACAAGAAAATTCTATGTGAGTGAAGGGTTAAGGTTTTCCATTGGAGCACAGTTTACCAACCTCAGGTAAATAAGGTGACTAAAAATACCTAAATTGGTCTTCAAAATAGTCATTTCTTAAGTCAATTTCTTGTTTGAATCTAAGAGGACCCAAATAATTAGATTTTATTTCTCTATTACTCCATTCAAAAAAATTCTCACCCCCCCAAAAAAAAAGGTTCACTTATTTTGTTATTATTCTACACTGCAAAGCAGTTTTACAGAAAAACTTCTCACTATTAAGTAAAAGCTTTGTTTTTGTTTTCTTTTTATTAGAGTTCCTTTTTGACTATGTTCTTAACAGATATCAACAAATCTAAACATTTCAACACAAAAAGAGGAATATAAATGAACCCAGGAGCTCCTATAACTTGCTGAATTAAGTGCATACTAAATTTAACAAGGTAGTAGAAAAATTATCCTGAACATAAAAGGCTTTTGATGAAAGTGATTCTTAAACAACTCTTAAAAACCTCACAGAATGAAGGGTCTATTTCAATTTGAAATAGAAATTGAAGACTGCATATATGCCACCTTTTGCTAACAACAAAGTGAATAGTGTTATTTAAACTTCAGATGCCTAGGAAATAAATTGTGTTTCCTTAATAGAGTACATATGCTATGGATAAAGTTTTGAGTCGTCCTTGCTACAAGAAAATAAGGAATCTTAATGAGTAACTGATCACATTTCTGTTGTTCTCTTTTATTCTTTATTACTTATTTATTTGTTTGTTTTGCTGAGACAATTGGGATTAAGTGACTTGCCTAGGATCACACAGCTAGGAAGAGTTAAGTGTCTGAGGTTAGATTTGAACTCAGATCCTCCTGACTTCAGGGTTGGTATTCTATCCATTGTGCCAACTAGCTACCTCTCTTTTATACTTTATTATAGGTATTTTCTTTTTAGACTTAGTCTCATCTTGTATCACATCCATTAGTTGATATCATTATGTAAATATACAGTTTTGAGAGCAGATCAAGAACAATACGTATGGCTACATAGTATTTTTAATCCTCAATCTGAAACTATCTTGTGAATTAATTCTGGCTTGAATATCCAGGATTGTATTTATCCAACACATTTTCAATCTTATCCAGAAACACATTTTCCTACAAAAAAATATTAAAGTGCATTGTCAGGGACATTTCACCCTTTAGCATTAATTAATGGATAAATCAGAATGGGAGTTCATTGAGAATAAGGATATATATATATGTATATATGCATCTATCTATCTATATATCATATACACACACACTAATCTTTAACACAGTGGGGTTTTTGAACATGATAAATAATAAATGCATCATTCATTTATTAATGTATTAATAAAATACACATTTATGAAGAGTTCAGTATATGTTGTTGTTGTGATTCAGTTGTTTTTTCATTCTTTTCTAACTCTACATGACTCCACTGGTGTTTTCTTTGCAAAAATGTTAGAGTAGTTTCCATTTCCTTTTTCAGCTCCAGCACATTTGGCAGATGAGGAAAGTGAGGCAAACATAGTTAAGTGAATTAACACATATCTAATAAGTGTCTGAGGCTGGATTTGAACTCAGGAAGATGAATATTCTTGACATTGGGGTTGATGCTTTATCTTCTACTATGTGTTAAGCACTATGAAAAAATTCTAGAGATAGAAAGAAAAGTAACACAATTTTGATGAGTTTCTGGTAATAGAATACCTTTAGTCTTAATTGCCAAGGTTCTGTTGGATACATACAAAGTGAAATACGTACAAAAGAAAGGGTTTTTTTATTTCTTTGGGAGGAGAGAATTATGTTTTTTTTCAGTGCTGTCAGTCAGACATTTGGGGAAATTTATTTTAAAATTCAAAAAAAGGTGAAACTTGAGAGAGATAAGTACAAAGACTGAAAGGACATATTTGATTAAATTCCAAGCTTCTCTTAAAAATTGGTAGAAGATTGAAATTTACTCACCAAAAATGACCTTTTTAAAGGTGTATTGGTCTACAAATGAAGGTGTCCAAGTACTTAGAGGTCTCAGCAAGGAGCAGAAGTTGAAAGAAAGGAGAAGTTTAAGCCGGCAGTAAAGCTTTCAACCACAATATTGCTAAAAGTAAAATGATTTTTGGAACATGGAGTGGGAGGAGGTTTAATAGCTAGCTAAGTCATATAGTAATCACTTGTGGAGCACTGTCCATGACAAAAACTCATTTAGAGCAATGGAACTTTAAGTTCTGTGGCCTGGAGGGAAGAAAGGGAGGGAGGGAGAGAGGAAAGGAGAGAAGGAGGGACAGGAGGGAGGGAGGGAGGGAGGGGAAGGGGAAGAGTCAAATTTAACATTCACCATATCTGACATTATCTCTTTTACTTCTCTATTTAAAGGAGGAAGGGACATGTCTGTCTTTTTTCTCCAACCTCTATTTCATTTTGTAGTTATAATTTCACTATATATGTATCTTACACACAAAGAATTATTCTTTTATGTGCTTGTACCATCTTTGCAATGTATAAAATTATGGGGTTGCCTAACATGCTAAAATTAAGTGACTCACTTTTCATGTTCATGTTTCATGTTAAAGGTGGGACTTGAACAGAACTTTTCCTTGTAGCAAGGGTAGTTCTCTGATTATATGAGTATATATGAATATGCACATAACCATAGCATCTATAGTTTTATTATTAATTATATAATTATGAATGATATAAAATAAATAATATATGTTATATAAACCAATTATAAATGTATGATATGCTTCATTGAATTTTTATTTCATTTACTGGGACATTGCTTATACAAATCCTAATAAAATTCCCTTTGTCTTAGTAGATTGTTTATTATAAGTAGCTTTGGCTGAAAATTTATCACCCTTTGGATAATCTAATGGTGATTTTTTTCAAACTTTAATAGATTACTCTTGAAATGAATATATGCTTTAGTCTATATATTTATGGTATGAAAATTTTGTTTCTTTTAAGAACATTTCAGGTGCAGGCATGACTAAGTATGCATCCTATATATGCATGCATATATACACATATACATACACAAAACATATATATTTATACATATTGTGTGTATATGTATATATGTGTATATATGTATATATATATATACATACATGCATGATGTTTATATCTGTATCTATCTATCTATCTGAATCTATCCCAGAATCCCTGCTTATTTTGGGATACTCTATTAAAGATTATACCCAAATAGGAGAACATTGAACAACTAATAAAATAAGAATTAAAAATATTTATGTTGCAATTACTATATGTCACATATAGTGCTTAGCATATTAAAATTATTATCTCCTTTGATCCTTGTTGGAGCCCAGCTCCAGTGAAAACAGAGTATGAATACCTGAGGCTAAATGGAAGATATGCTTAGTAGTCTTTATTTATTAATCTGAAATGTCAGTCTTAAATATACCCATTTAAATTGATACAACATTAGATACATTCAGTTAACATCATTATCCTCCATATTTTGACACTTCAATATCCATCCCAACCATCAAAACTAAGAAATTTAACAGAACTTCAAATAGCCAGCCTAGTTGTGATGCTCATCAACATCAACAGAATTATAATTAGCTATGGGATGTTTTATCAATACCAAAGTGCTTGCTGAAACAGATTAGTAAATAGTAGAAATTAACATACTAATGCATTTACCTCAAATATGCCTTTGATTCATTGTTGAAGTGTAAATAGTATATTTAAAATGCCTTGTTTCTATTGCATGCATTCTCCATCAAAATTATCCTGATTTTTACTCAATATGTCTTTATAATTATTAGGAAGATGGTGAGCCAAAAATTTGAATCGCTTCTCCCTCATGGACCCATGCAATCCTGGTCCTCTCCAGATCCTCACAAAAATCCTGGGAAAAAGGTGTTATTATTCCCAATGTGAGTAAGTTTTCAGAACTACAAGTCCTTCTTCCCCCTCTAACCTCTAAAATGCTAATGCCTATTCTCCTCTTCACCTCATTTGTGTTACATTATTATTTTTACCTTAACTCCACCCCAATCTTTCTTTTGAGCTACCATTTTGTTGATGTCAATCTTAAACATATAGTATACATTTCCCACGTTAAAACAAAAACAAAAATATAAACAATTTATCCATGTTGAGTTCCTTGAAATTGATCTTTGATATTGGCTCTTATATGTTAAATTTTATATGTAAGTTTGTTTAATGTACATTTTTTCTTGTTTATTATTATAATTTTACTGGACATGATATTTTTGGCCACAGGCTTAGTTCTTTTGAATGTCAGTAGATATGATTACAAGATCTGTGGTTTGTTATTGTATCAACTGATACATCCTGTACATTTATTTCTAAATGTAATTCCAGTGTATTTGAATTGTTTTTTTCTTGTTTCTTGTGAAATTTTCTCTTTGATCTAAGAGTTTTGGAATTTGGCAATAATATCACTATGTTTTCCACACAAGGATCTCATTAAGGTGGTGACAGGTGATTTTTTTTCTATTTCTTCTTTCCCCTCATGTTCTAACATTCCAAGTCAATTTTCTTGGACTGTTTCTTGCCTTATTGTGTCACAATTCTTTTTTAGGTGATGACTTTCAGGCAGTCCAATTATTCTTATATATTTTCTTTATGATCTGTTCTCCAAATCTGTTGTTTGTCTTCTTAGATGTTTCATCTTCTTTTCTAGTTTTTTTCCCATTATTTAGAATGTTTTGTTATTTTTTGGGGGGTTTCCATAGCTTCACTTGTTTCCCCTTACCTGATTCTAATTTTCAAAGAGTTATTTTCATCTTTGAGACTTTTCATCTCCTTTTCTAGTTGATTAATTTTTTTGGTAATCTTGTTTTTCTTGGATGGTTTTATTTTAGTTTAGTTTAGTTTTTCTTCAATGTCTCTCATTTGAGTTATACATTTTTTTGAGTTCTATAAACTCTCTCTAGGCAAGGAGCCATTTAAAGAAAAGCTTTTTTTTTTTTCTAAAAACTTCAGTATGCTCCTTTAAAGATAAACCCTGGTCTTCCCTGTTCCCATAAAAAAAAA
This sequence comes from Sarcophilus harrisii, assembly GCF_902635505.1. NCBI lineage: Eukaryota > Metazoa > Chordata > Mammalia > Dasyuromorphia > Dasyuridae > Sarcophilus > Sarcophilus harrisii. The sequence continues at coordinate 224,722,103 of NC_045431.1, read as the reverse complement.
AAGTTTCAATGACAGGGGTCCTTCTTTGCCGGTTTTTTTTTTAAATAAGAGGTATTAGTGTAAGCATCTCTAATCATGAAATGGGAAGATAGTGCCTCAAGTTTCACCTCATCTATCCCTTTTCACTGGAACCCTAAACCAAGAACTCTCCCCTCCAGCAAGTGTCCACAACCAGCAGCATTCCTGCCCCACTCCCTCTATACTCCTTGTATGCTTGTTCCTTCTCTCACAGCCCCAGACCTCATATGCTGGTCAAGAGGTAAAAGTTTCTATTATTCTTGCTGAAGCTTCAGTCACCTTATGCTAAAATGGATGTTTATGTGGAGCTAGCCTAGAAATGTTTGTATGGATTAATTCTTGCCTCCCTGGTCTTTTTTCAGATTTTCTCAGCTTGTACCAGGAGGACCCCTGTTCTACCCCAAAGTTTCTTGAGTTTTCACCAATTTATGTTAGGCCTAAAGCACAAATTTGTTCTATTTGTGTGGGAAATCTGGAGAGCTTGAAATTTACCAACATATTCCGCCATCTTTCCAGAATCCTCTCTCTATAATTGATTTTTCTTTGGAGATTTAGGAGGCTTAAGGATTTTATGGAGTTTTCAGACTATCATTAAATTATTTCACTTTAGAGACATGGAAAATATAATATTGAATCTGGGCTCATAGAGTCATACCTTAAGAACTGAAAGAGATTTTATATATTAAGTAATTGAACCTCCTTTTACAGATGTGAGAATTGAAGCTCTGCAAGATTCAATGATTTATTCACAGTCAGACATCTTACCAGCTTCTAACTAAGGATTATAATTCAGTTCCTCAATACTCTTTTGATGATTTCCCCAAATTGTACAATAGTGAAGATTTAGTTTATGTACTTATGGTTTGAAGACTTTTGCTACTTTTATGAGCATTTCGGTAGTAAGTATGACTAGGTATGTACTCCATAATCTTTCTATGTAGGGCTCCACTGACAACATTGGGCACCTAAATAGCTTCGCAATGAAGTATTCAGCAGTACAAAAAGCCAGAGACCAGATGTCCCATTAGTCTATGAAGTAGAGCAGGTCTAATGTTCCTATTCTTTCTAAAAGAAGAATCTGTTTAGATCATTAGCCTCATAAACAATAAGTATGCTCAATAATCCTGAGAGGATTAGATTCTACATCAGTTGGAGGAAAATAACCTCACTATAATATTCAGAACGAGCATATACTATTTATTACTGAGTCATGCGATTAGACCTGGACATACATAATATAACTACCTTCCTATTTCCAATATTATGTACTATATATTGCATATAATAAAAAAATTTGAAAAATGAAGAATTGGATTCATCTACTCATTTAACATCCTAATTTTTTTAATTTAGGATTTAATATCCTAATATTTTAACAGCAATAAGTTTAACTTGTGTTTATTTCTTCATCAAGAAAGAACTTGAGAAAGAATGCAGTCTAGGGGTTGTTATATTTCTTATGTGTCATGAGTTTGGGGGCATATTCTGATATATTTCATGCATCCTATCCAAGAATAATGTATTTAAATTCCCATAATAAAGTTTATAGGATTACAAGGAAACTAACCACATTGAAGTAGTTGTGAAAATATTTTACAAAATTACAAATGCAGGTTAAGAATACTGATCCAGTCCAACTCATTTTTGTAAATAAAAATAACTGTTACAAAAGGTTAAAGTTTGTGCTCTAGTTCACTTAGCTATATTATCTATGTGAAAAGCAGAATTGAATTAGATCAAAAGAAACAAGATGCACAAAGTTAGCGTGTCTACCCCACATATCCATAGATACTATTTGTGTCCAATATGTGACAGACCATTCCAAGCTCATATTGGTCTGATCAGCCACAGTCAGACACAGTGTAACTTGACTCTAACATGGTGATGTTCTTTTGGTATTCTTCTAGAATGATGGACAACAACCATTGATACATAGGAGATGTTGCATGATACAATAAATACAAAAGGGACACTTGCATGTCAAGTGAAAGCAAAAAGATGACTAGGCAAGGAAGAAGAAAAATACAGCAAATAATTTTTTTAAGAGGATTAAGATATATTCTATGAGAATTTCATAGAATTTAATTAAATCCTTAGTATTCTTTCCTAATTATCTATTGATTCAGAATGGTTGTGACTATGTATAATTCTGCTTTTATTAGTCTATTATAGTGCCCATCTTTTCACAGCTCCTTTGATGTTTGTTATTCCATTTTTTGTTTTGTTTCTGTTTGTTTTTAAATATGGGGCCCAGAGCTGAATAGTTTATCTTTAAGTGATCTGTCCATGGCAGAATAAACTTATCTATCACATCCCTAGTACTAGAACCTGTTTCTGTTAATAAAACTGAAGATTCCTTTAGCTTTCTTAATAGTCATATCACACTATTAACTCATAGTCAATTTGTAGGCCACTAACCCCCAGATAGCTTTTAATAAATTGTTCCCAATCTTATTCTGGTAAAGTAGGTTTTTGAACCCAAATATTAGACTTTAATTGTATCTTGTTTATATTTAATCTTGTCATCGCATCTTTATTTAGTAGATAATTTAAAAGTGGTTACAGAAAGAACTGGGTTCAAATTTGATGTCTGGCACCTATTGATGGTATGAACTTTGGCAAATCACAATTATTTCTATTCTTGCCAGAAACACTGACAATATTACACATACAAACACACACACATCTGTGAATGTATATCTGTGTACATATGTTACATATATGTACATATCAGCAGGAAAACTAGGTCATCTTCTGCTTCATTTTTCACATGGACTTCTATATCATTTCTTAGTTTACAAAGGCCAAAGTTTTCCTGTCTGGAGTCATCACTTGTTCTAATCTATGACACTAGACTCAGATGATTCTGGAGGAAAAAATGAGACTGGTGACTACTGCACTAACCTGCCTCGCTTAAATCCAATTCACTTGAAAGCCAAGTTACCTTCTTGATATCATGGTCCTTTTTGATAATGAAAGATGAACAACAATTCTTAAGGGAAATTCATAGAACTCAAAAGCTGAATAATGTTCTACTCACAAATCATTGTATTTCCCTCTAATCATACTTTTCTGAATGTACCAATTCTTGTCGAAACTACCAACATTCTCCTAGTAATCCAGGTGCACAACCTCAGTTTCTCTTTTGTAGTCACTCCATATATCTAATCTGTTATCTAACCATACATTTAATCTAAGTTTTGTCACTTTGATTCTTACAGTATCTATGTACTCACACAACTAGTCACCTTGGTTGACATTGCATTATACTGGACTATTATAAATAGGCATGTGACTTATACCCCCGCCTCAAGTCTCTCCATCCTCCAAACTATACTGTACACAGATGCCAAAGTGATTTTCCTAAAGTGCAATTCTAAACATTTCACTCTTCTGCTCAATAAATTCTAATTTTTCCAATCTATTATCTGTGGGAACAAATGAAAAAAAAAACTCTCTACTTGTCAGTCAACTCCCTTTAAAATAAAGCCTATTTCACCCTTTCCAGTCTTTTTACACAGGTGTGCTCTGCTTGTTTCTTAAACACAACTCTCCATTTCCCATCCTCTGGCTTTGGACCTTTTTCTTATTCCCATATCTTCTTAGATTTTCTTTCTCACCCGTAATTTTTATACCTATAAGTATATATATATACATGCATGTACATATATATATATATATATATATATATATATATATTCACATGTATCTACACATATGCATGTGTATGTTGTATATACATGTTTGGCATATTGTCTCCTCTTCATTAGAATGTGAACTTCATTATGGAAAGCACCCTGAATTTCCCTTTGTATCCTCAGAACTTACTATAGTGCCTGACACATAATAAGTGCTTAAAATAAATGTTTCCTGACTAATGAACTGTTTACAATCTGCTACTGGTGAAGAAATACTAAATTTTTATTTTTCCACACTGATAAAATCACAGATCCTTTCAGCTATTTTTAAATGAATTTCAGCCATTAAAATCATAACAATGTTTTAAATTGTCCTAACCATTCTTGTGATTGGAGGGCTAAATTCTGAGCTAACTTGAGTAACTAAAGAGAACAATTCTAAATATAAGATTGTTGAAGCTTGACTGATTTGATTGTCTTCAATATCGGTATACTATGAATAGTCATATTTATGTTGATACCATACCCTTGATTGAAAGACTATTAATAATAGCACTAGGAATGATGTGTTCTTATACCAATCACTCTTTATTTATTATATTAATAAATAAGGGAATTAATTGCAATGTGAAAAATCAGAAATCCAATTACAACTGTAATTTTATTCTCATGGGAAATTTATTTCATCTGTTTTTATTCTTGTGCATCATCTCAATAGAATTGTCTAGAAATATCCTTGCTTATATTAAACCATAGATTTAGAGCCATTTATCAATCTAGCCCTTGGAAGTAATTGATAATAATGTGGGTATAGAACTTTTAGTACTTCTTAGATAACAACCATCAAATTATAAACTATGAAAAAATAAATGTTTTTTGTCTTTAAAACAAAAAGCTGCTTTCATCTCATAGCTTTCTTCTGAACTCATTAGTCTCACTTTTGAGAACACTAATGATGGTGATGGTGATTTTGTTTCCCTTGCTTAATCTTCATTTTTTTCTCCTAAATTTTTATATGATGAAATCACAATAGATATGCCAGCTCTCATATAGAATATATAACCTGTGTTGTGAAATTGATTCTTCAATGACATTGTCATTATTGCAGGTCTGTAGGTTACCAGCTCAAGCAAAAGTGAAATGTGGAGTGTAACCTAGTACATATACATGGGTCAGTTTGGACTACTTATGTTTATGACCTATAACTGACTGGTTAGGGTTAGAATTCACACAAATAAAATCAGACCTAAACCATTGGAAAAATATCAGTTGCTCGTGGGCAGGCCAAGTTAATGTAATAAAATTGATATCATCTGAGTCTAGTGTCATAGATTAGAACAAGTGATGACTCCAGACAGGAAAACTTTGGCCTTTGTAAACTAAGAAATGATATAGAAGTCCATGTGAAAAATGAAGCAGAAGATGACCTAGTTTTCCTGCTGATATGTACATATATGTAACATATGTACACAGATATACATTCACAGATGTGTGTGTGTTTGTATGTGTAATATTGTCAGTGTTTCTGGCAAGAATAGAAATAATTGTGATTTGCCAAAGTTCATACCATCAATAGGTGCCAGACATCAAATTTGAACCCAGTTCTTTCTGTAACCACTTTTAAATTATCTACTAAATAAAGATGCGATGACAAGATTAAATATAAACAAGATACAATTAAAGTCTAATATTTGGGTTCAAAAACCTACTTTACCAGAATAAGATTGGGAACAATTTATTAAAAGCTATCTGGGGGTTAGTGGCCTACAAATTGACTATGAGTTAATAGTGTGATATGACTATTAAGAAAGCTAAAGGAATCTTCAGTTTTATTAACAGAAACAGGTTCTAGTACTAGGGATGTGATAGATAAGTTTATTCTGCCATGGACAGATCACTTAAAGATAAACTATTCAGCTCTGGGCCCCATATTTAAAAACAAACAGAAACAAAACAAAAAATGGAATAACAAACATCAAAGGAGCTGTGAAAAGATGGGCACTATAATAGACTAATAAAAGCAGAATTATACATAGTCACAACCATTCTGAATCAATAGATAATTAGGAAAGAATACTATATATTTGGATACTATATTTTGTCAAAAGCTTTTTCTGCATCCATTGAGATTATTGTATAATTTTTGTTGTTTTGTTATTGATATAGTAAAATATGGTAACAGTTTTTCTGATTTTGAACCAGGCCTGCTTTCCTGTATAAATTCCATTTGGTCATAGTGTATATTATCCTGCTAATAAGCTGATGTAATATTTTATTTTAGATTTTCACTTCAATATTCATTAGGGAGGTTGGTATGTAATTTTCTTTTCTTTTCTTGTCTTTTTTTTTTTTTTTTTTTTTTTTGCTCTTCCAGGTTTAGGTATCAGTTCCATGGCTGTGTCTTGGAAGGAATTTGGCAGTACTCCTCCTTTAGCTATTTGCCCAAATAATTTACATAGAATTGGAATTAATTGTCCTTTAAATGTTTGATAGAATTCACTTGTGAACCCATTTGTTCCTGGAGATTTTTTCTGAAAGAGTTCATTAATAGTTTGTTCAATTTCTTTTTACTACAATGGGACTATTTATGCAATCTCTTTACTTTTCTGTTAACCTGAGAAATTCATATTTCTGTAAATATTCATCCTTTTTGGTTAAATTTCCAGACTTGCTGCCATACAATTTGGCAAAATAGCTCACAATTTTTGTTTTAATTTCTTTGTCATTAGAGATAAGTTCACCCTTTTCATTATTGATGCTGATGATTTGGTTTTTTTTTCCTTTTTCTAATCAAATTAAGCCTAATTTTGTCTATTCTGTTGTTTTTGTCATGAAACCAACTTAGTTTTATTTATTAGTTCAATAATTTTCTTAGTTTCATTTTTTGATCTCTCCTTTGAGTTTCAAAATTTTTACATTGATATTTAATTTGGGGGGTTTAATTTGTTCCTGTTCTAATTTTTTTTTTTGAGTTACATGCCCAATTCATTGATCTCCTATTTCTCTATTTTATTTATGTAGCTATTTAGAGATATAATTTCCTCTAAGAATTGCTTTGGCTGCATCCCATAAGTTTTGGTATGTTGTCTTATTATTGTCATTCTCTTGGATGAAATTATGGATTGTTTCTAGAATTTGCTGTTTGACCCAACCATTTTTAGTTTGTTTGACTGATTCTTGATATTTCATAAAGTCATCAACTTCCAATTGCCCTGTTCTAGCTTATTAGAGGGATGAAACTCTGAAAAGGTGTACTTGAATCTGAGACAGCAGAGCACTTAAGGCTAATTATCTATTTGATGTGAGATAATGATTTTAATATACATATATTTAAATGTGATGGTGATGTGATGTCTCTCCTCACCATTGGTGCTTGCTGAATGTGTGGTGGTGAGGTAATCATAGGCAAGGATTGGAGGACTGAGGAAGAGAGGTCAAAGTCACTCAGTTGAAGGGTGAGGAGGAGAGAGACTTCAGGCTCCAGACTCCAGAGTCCAGAATTGATCTTTAGCAAGCCTTGTGGCAGCTTGCCTGCCTCATTCACTTCTCCTCTAAAGAACAAGGACTTTGACTGATCCTGACTCTGACTGATCCTGAGGCCCTCCAGAGAGCTAGCTCAGGCATAATATATTGGAGTCAACATGGGTCTAAGAACCAGCATGCAGCTTGATTGTAATTTCAGTGAAAAAGTCTCTGTGACCTAGAAATAGGAGTCAAACATTCCATCCAAAAGACATCCATCTTCATCAGCCTTGTGGTGACTCTCCTGCATTTCCTCCACTGAAATCAAGACCCATTCTATAGGATCTTCAGAAAGCTAACTGAGCCCCAGGTTAAGGAGACACTGTGAAGGAGACAATAAAAACTTTTGGACTGTGTATCCCTGACTATTCTCATGGTGATTATTCTGTGGAAAACAAGGCTGGTTCTGAGACCTCCAGAAAGCTAACCAGAACATTACACTAGCTTTTAACGTGTGATTTTCTTCAATTAGCTTTTCTTTTTCTTTTCCATTTGGTTAATTCTACTTTTTAAGATGTTTTCTTCTTTTTAAGATGTTTTCTTCAAACAATTTTTTCTTTCCTTTCCAAAGCTGTTGATTCTCTCATGCATACTCTCATTTCCTTTCTTATTTTTTCTTCTAACTCTCTTATTTGTCTTTTAATGTCTTTTATGATAACTTCCAAGAAGATTGTTTGAGCTTGAGAGCAATTCATATCACTCAAATTTCTTCTGGGGACATTTTGTCTTTGTCTGAGTTCATTTTGTTCTGCCCTGTCATCATAGTTGCTTTCTATGATCCAGCTTCTTTTCTGTTTCTTGCTCATTTTCTTTCCTTTTCTTTTGGTCTATCCTCTTTTTTTCACTTTTATGGTCAAGCTCTGCTCCTGAAGTAAAGGAAGTGCTATCCCAAGCTTCCTGTGCACCTCTGAGCCTTTGCTTTGAGCACAGGGCACCCTTGTGTTTGCTCCCTAGTATTTCTCAGGAAACAGCCTGGTTTCCCAGAGTTAACCTTCTGAGCTGGGACTAGAAGCTGGTCCACTAATCTGTTTCTTTACTGAGCCAGGACTAACAGTCTTAGTTGCTGATTTGCTGTGAATAAGACCTTTTCACTAGCTTTCCCAGAATCTATCTGAGCTGGGCTGAATATCCTTCCTCCCCCAGAGAGAATGACCTGTCTTGAAATTTTTGCAATCTATCTTGAGCTGGGACATGATTTCATTCTCTCAGACTCTATTCAGATACTTGGTTTTATGTGTTTTTTGATAGAAACTGGGAGAGCTTGAGTAATTTCCTGGCTTTATTCAGCCATTTGGCTCTATCAACCACAGCATAGTATTTTCACTTTTTTTGTTTTTTGCTTTTTTTTTCTTTCTCATTTTTCCTATTTTGATCTGATTTTTCTTTTTTTTTTTCTTTTTAATTTTTTTAATTTAATTTAACTTTTTATTTAATAGCCTTTTATTTACAGGTTATATGTATAGGTAACTTTACGCATTAACAATTGCCAAACCTCTTGTTCCAATTTTTCACCTCTTACCCCCTCACCCCCTCCCCCAGATGGCAGGATGACCAGTAGCTGTTAAATATATTGAAATATAAATTAGATACACAATAAGTATACATGACCAAACCGTTATTTTGCTGTACAAAAAGAATCGGACTCTGAAATATTGTACAATTAGCTTGTGAAGGAAATCAAAAATGCAGGTGGGCATAAATATAGGGATTGGGAATTCAATGTAATGGTTTTTAGTCATCTCCCAGAGTTCTTTTTCTGGGTATAGCTAGTTCAGTTCATTACTGCTCCATTAGAAATGATTTGGTTGATCTCGTTGCTGAGGATGGCCTGATCCATCAGAACTGGTCATCATCTAGTATTGTTGTTGAAGTATATAATGATCTCCTGGTCCTGCTCATTTCACTCAGCATCAGTTCGTGTAAGTCTCTCCAGGCCTTTCTGAAATCATCCTGTTGGTCATTTCTTACAGAACAGTAATATTCCATAATTTTCATATACCACAATTTATTCAGCCATTCTCCAACTGATGGACATCCATTCAGTTTCCAGTTTCTAGCCACTACAAAAAGGGCTGCCACAAACATTCGTGCACATACAGGTCCCTTTCCCTTCTTTATAATCTCTTTGGAATATAAGCCCAGTAGTAACACTGCTGGATCAAAGGGTATGCACAGTTTGATAACTTTTTGAGCATAGTTCCAAACTACTCTCCAGAATGGCTGGATCTGTTCACAACTCCACCAACAATGCATCAATGTCCCAGTTTTCCCACATCCCCTCCAACAATCATCATTATTTTTTCCTGTCATCTTAGCCAATCTGACAGGTGTGTAGTGGTATCTTAGAGTTGTCTTAATTTGCATTTCTCTGATTAATAATGACTTGGAGCATCTTTTCATATGACTAGAAATAGTTTCAATTTCTTCATCTGAGAATTGTCTGTTCATATCCTTTGACCATTTTTCAATTGGAGAATGGCTTGATTTTTTATAAATTAGAGTTAATTCTCTATATATTTTGGAAATGAGGCCTTTATCAGAACCTTTGACTGTAAAAATATTTTCCCAGTTTATTGCTTCCCTTCTAATCTTGTCTGCATTAGTTTTGTTTGTACAAAAACTTTTCAGTTTGGTATAATCGAAATTTTCTATTTTGTGATCAGTAATGATCTCTAGTTCTGCTTTGGTCATAAAGACCTTCCCCTTCCACAGGTCTGAGAGGTAAACTATCCTATGTTCCTCTAATTTATTAATAATTTCATTCTTTATGCCTAGGTCATGAACCCATTTTGACCTTATCTTGGTGTACGGCGTTAAGTATGGATCAATGCCTAGTTTCTGCCATATTAGTTTCCAATTTTCCCAGCAATTTTTATCAAACAGTAAGTTCTTATCCCAAAAGCTGGGATCTTTGGGTTTGTCAAAGACTAGGTTGCTATATTTGTTGACTGTTTTATCCCTTGAACCTAATCTATTCCACTGATCAACTAATCTATTCCTTAGCCAATACCAAATGGTTTTGGTAACTGCTGCTGTATAATATAATTTTAGATCTGGTACAGCTAAGCCACCTTCATTTGATTTTTTTTTTCATTAATCCCTTGAAATTCTTGATCTTTTGTTTTTCCATATGAACTTTGTTGTTATTTTTTCTAGGTCATTAAAATAGTTTTTTGGGAGTCTGATTGGTATAGCGCTAAATAAATAGATTAGTTTAGGTAATATTGTCATCTTTATTATATTTGCTCGCCCTATCCAAGAGCATTTAATATTTTTCCAATTTGGTTAGATCAGACTTAATTTGTGTGAAAAGTGGTCTGTAATTTTTCTCATAAAGTTTCTGATTTTCCCTTGGTGATCTGATTTTTCTTGAACAGCATGATAAATGTGGAAATATATTTAGAAGGATAACATGTTTTTAATATATATTAGATTATTTGCTCTCCAGGGGAGATGGGTGATAGTGAGGGGAGTAATGGGGAGGGAGGGAGGAAAATTTGGAATACAAGATTTTGCAAGGAAAGCTGCTCAAAATTATTTTTGAATGTATTTTTAAAATTAAAAAGCTATTATTGTTTTTTAAATTGCCTAAAATTCCTTTAGCTAAGGGCATCAGTTAGGCCTGAAACTCAAAATGAGAGATAACAATAATTACTATTGAGGAAGAAGAATAGCCAAAAAGAGATAAAGATTGGAAGTAGAAAAACAACAACAAAAAAGTCATAAACACATCTCAGCAGATTGATACTCTAGATGAAAACTAATTTCTTATTACGTGTTACTCAAATAGAATATGATTCAACTTAGCCTAGGTTTGAAGTTCTACTCAACTTTCACTTATACTTTCTGAGATAAAAACAAAATACCAAATTGTATAGTTCAGATGATATTGTACAGTTCAGATGATATGATATAAAGACTCAATTCTTTGAGTCTTTAGATGTAAGTCCACTCTTCTCATGTTTACTATATGCATTGGTGGGACAGTACCATTGAAGTAGTTGACAAGGTAGATATTGTGGATTTTATTTCCATTCAAAGTGAATAATTCAGTTAAGATTAATTGATGCTTTGTTAATGTGATGTTGGCCATAATGCCATAATGTTTTGTTCGGGTCAAAAGGTTAAAATAAACATCACATAATTGCCTCTCAGAAAAAGGTTTCAACCTCCCAAAGTTGGTGCAGGTGAGATAAGACACAGACAGTTAGAAAACCTATAGAATGCTATGGGTCAAAACTTCACTTAATTTTTAAAAATGATATAACAGCAATTTATAGAAATAATAATTTACTCTTCTGTACTACAGATTAGAATTTACAAAGAAAGAAGATTAAACACTAATACTGAGGGCAATGACAGTGTCTAACATGACATAGAATATTTTCCCCTACTACTATTTCCCCCCACTTTTCTTTCTTCTGTAGAGGAAGAAGTGTTTTCAAAGTTTTTCTTTAAAATATTTTTTCTTTAAATTACTTAAGAGTCGAATACTTCTCATGATCTTTTCTTTTCAGTAGCCATTATTTAGATTGTTCATTTGATTCTGTTCATTTCATTCTGCAACAGGTCCTACACACTTGTCCCTATCCTTGTGTTTCCATAGTATGTACCATTTCTTATTTCATGTTTCTCAATGAGTTATTTATTAAAATTCTATGAATCATATGAATAAAAACATCAACAGAGCAGTGGTAAGGAATAGAGCAAATCATTGTGGGCTCAGTTGGAAGCTCATGGTTTCAAGTCTTTATTCCAGTTTATTAGCTATGTGATATTGAATCAATCCTTTCACTTTAATAAGCCTCATTTTTCTTATATGAACAATGAAAATTAAATAAGAACTTGTACTATATGTCATATTGGGTTATTAGGTGGAAAGCATTTTGGTGGCTTGAAAATATTATATGAATATAACTAAAAATTACATCATTAAATATCTTTCAAAATTTTTCAAGAGAAATACAGCATCACATCCTTTCTTTTATATTTTATCATCTGATTCTTGAAATGTGAACATATGTTCATTAAAATTGACTGACCAAATAGAAAACCCTGTGTCTCTTATCTTAAAATTATCCAATATGATTTCTTTCATTAAAAAAAATTTCTCTGGGATAAAAATATCCTATTCATTATTTTGCTGGTGAAACATAGGAAAGTTTTCAATTAGGACACTTTTTTCTGATATCTCCAGATGCTAATTCTGTCCTCAAAAAAAAGTTGCTTTCTATTTATGTGGTGAATTATTTGTCTATATACACATGTACACAATATGTACATGTGTATTATATAACAAAAGATGCTTGATGAGCAGGAATTTTTGGAGGGGGTAAAGTTCTTTTATCACAACCACCTGGCCTAGTTTTGGGAAAGAGTAAGCACTTAATAAATGTTTGTTGGTCGATCTGTTTCCATATCTTTTGAATTGATTTTTCATTTCCCTAAACTTCATCCCAATAAAGACAACTGGCACATGGTATCAGAGACATCTGGATTCATCAAATGCTTTATTTCCTTCAAGATTCAGATCAGGTACTTATTTCTATATAGTTTTTCTAAAAAAAAAAATGTTTTTCATCTCTAAGTTCTCTTTTTTCTAAATTATTTTTCTGTGTTTTATGTGAAATCATTCATGTTAATCTTAACTTTATATAAATGAAATTTAAGCTACTAAGAGAAGGGGAAATATATGCGTGTGTTCTTATTCCCAATGCTTGATTCAAAATAGATAATGATTAGCATTTATAAAATGATAGTTTTTGTTAAATTCTATTATTATCCCTACTTTACAAATTCAGAAATTGAGTCTGATAGATTTTAGGTGATATGATCATGGTAAAATAGCTACTATGTGAAGGCAGATACTCATGTCTTGATGAGATTTTGCTGCTTCTAAATAGCTGTTTTTATATTGAATCAAATTCCTTCCTCCCATCCCCATTAAATTGTAAGATCCATGAAAGCACATAAGAATTTATATCTTTCTTCCATTGATCAAGCCATCAATTAATCTTCATTAAGTACCTACAATGTGCCAGGCTAAGTGCTCGGGCTAAGCAATCTTCATATTCCCCTGTGCTTAGTATAGAATCCGTCATATAGTAAGAACTTAATAAATTGCTGATTTGATTTAGTTTAATAAGTTTTTGTTAATTAATTGAAATAGACACTTAAATACATAATATCACACATGTATGGTATATTAGAGAGCCTTAAGATTTACAAAGGAACCTCAAGTAAAAAGAGGTGAAGCATTTGGGTTAAAGTCATATAAATATCTAAGGATAGATTGGAAATTCAAATTCTGGACTCCAGATCCTCAGTTCTGCACTCCTTTCTTATAACATCAAGATACATTGTGAGAGATATTGTATTCATTTGGGAAGCTTGCCCATTTTGAGACTTGGGATGGCTCCAGTTACTATAGTTATCTGAGATCTTTAAGTATGTGTAAAAGTTACAGGGTATCACAAGTTTAGGGGAAAATAAATGCTCCAGTTCAGCCTGTGCTTCCAAGATGCTCTCTTGAGTCACTCAGTAACTCATAAAACATAGGTATATAAAGCTTTGCTTCTCTCAGTTTAGAAACATACACCGCTGACCTTCGTAGGCATTGCATGCATATTCATGGGTAGAGAGTGTTCTGCAGTACTTTCAGATTGCTAGGCAAAATAGGATAATCACTTCTGGGGGACTTTCACTTCCAGTATAGAATTTAAAAGCATTCTTCCCTAAAATGTTTGTATAAATTGAAGAAGACATCATATTTCAATGATATGTAAAAAAATTTATCTCAAAAACTCAAAGGAAGGAGTAAATACCAGGATCATATATCTGGAAGGGTCCTAAAAGACCCACTCACTTAATACCTTCATTTTTCAGATGAGGAACCTAAGACTCAGGGACTGAATGTATTTTTCTAAAGACACACAAATAATGTGACACCTGGAAGATGTGGGGTTAGGAAGATTTGAGTTTCAATCTGGCTTCATATTGGTCATACTAGCTGTGTGAATCTGGGTAAAGCATTTAATCCTATTTACTTCAGTTTCCTTATATATAAAATGAACTGGAGAAGGTAAAGGCAGATTACTTACTCCAGTATGTCTGCCAAGGAAACCTCAAAAGGTGTCACAGAAAGTCAGACATGAGTGAAAATAACAGAACAATAAAATCCAATTTTGTCTTTTTGTAGATGAAGAAACAGACCGTATCACATTAGGAAGAGATGATGGATGTTATCTAGTATAACCTCCTCACATTTTATGAAAGGAAACTGGTCTGTAGCCATGACTAGAACTGAGGTGTTCTCATTTTTAGATCCTGGTCTATAGAGATAATGTAGTAGAGTGGAAAGAATTCTGGTTCTGGTATTGGAGCAATGGGTCCAATATAAATTAATTTATTATGAAGTCACTTGTGTGTGTATAGGTAAATGAAAATACTTTTTAAATTGGGTCTCCATCCCTAGAAAACCAGATTTTGTCTTTCTCTTTTCTTTTTTTATGAGGCAGACAAAAAATCTGATTTCTATGTGATGGAAACCCAATTTTAAAAGTGTCTTAAAAGATTCATTTAATATAATATTTTAATTCAATAAATATTTTATAATAATCCCAAGTAATCAATCCTTTAATGAGCATTTTTGTGTCTACTATGTGCCTAGAACTACTGTTAGATTCTAGGAATTCAAAGGCACAAATGAACAGTTTTTCCTTTTGAGAACTTTGTTGCCTAGTCAGGGGAAATAACGGTGCATATAGAAAATGATATAAAAGAGGTGTTTGTTTGAAGGCTTTGGATAGAAGGTAACATTTGAAGGAAACTATAAGCCTTCTAAAAGATGGAAATCAAGAGGGAATGCTATCTGGGCATGAAATTCTGGACTTGTACTGTAATGTGTAGAAACAATAAGAAGATAAGTGGCAGAATTTCAGTATGTGTGGAAGAGAATAATAAATAACAAAATAAAAATTATGGGTTTTAAATGATAAACAGAGAAAGTTGGGGTGGGAGCAAGGACTAAAGGCTTCAGAAGGAAAAGAGTTCACAGTATAGTCTTATAAGTTAATTAAAATATGCCTTGATTTTTCATGATCTAGTTCCCATTGTCTAGTGAACTTCAAAGTAATATATGTCCTTATTAATGTTAGTAATATTTATTATATGTATATCACTATATTAAATTAAAATGTGGCCTATATATATTCTTTGAATAAAAGACTTGGGAAGGATTGAATATATATCAAATAACATCCTTAAAATGGTATTTACTATCTTTTTAACAGTTAAGAAAAGGGGCAAAAGATAAAATGGCTAGAAGGACACTACATTCCAAATTAGAGATAACTTTATCTGATTCCTACATCTGATATATACTGACTGTGTGACTGGGTAAATTATTGCATGTTAGAAAAATCTCTAAATCTATAAACTGTATAAAAAGTATGGATTTGCATTAGTAGAAGAAGCATCTTCATCAAAAACATGAAAATATCAGAAAAAATACGATTCCAAAAAAACTAATAAAATAATAAAATGGAAAATGATTCATTAGTAATGTAGGAACCATGGCAAAAGAGTAGGCAGACAAATAATTTGTCACTTGTTAGAAAAAAAATTACAATTACTACAAATAATTGAGGTTTCCAGCCATATTTAAAATATTTTACATGGGACTATCCTAATTGATGGAGAGAATGTTGAGTTACACTGTATGCCTTCTTAATATAGAGTTATGAAGATTTTGGAAAGCATAGGCATTCTTCATCTTTTATCAAGGAAAGTGCACAGGATTCCAAAATATTAAGAAGGAACTCAGAGAGAAGAAAAGGAAAAAAAATCTTACAAACATGTATTTGAATACAGCTCCCCAAATATCTTTGATTTCCAGATTTTTTTTTTTTATAAAAACTTTGGAGAATTCCTGCTTTTGTGATATCCTAGACATCTTGGTCATGCTGAAATGTCTTTTTTTCTAATAGGAAACTCCATTTATTTTCTAGCACATCCAAACCTGAATACCTTTTCTTATATTTGCTTGGTAAAATGGGTTTATTTATGGTTTTATTTATTGTGTATCATGATTCCTGGAGTAACAGTCTTTTGGTATAAAGGACTCAAAATAGCAAAAAGAAAAAAAAAAAAAGCTAAAATTTATCCCCATTTAAGAGATAGTGACCAGGAAAGCTGTCAGCCTTTTGTTTTGAACCCAAATAATTGTACCTCTAAACTAGTAATATTTAAGAGGATAAGATAAATAGATATAGTTTTAGCCTAGTATCCCTCTCTGAGGAAAACAGGGCAGCAAGGTTTATAATTTCTCCTTTTGAGGTACCTGCTTCCCTTAAGACAAGAATAAATCACTTCATTTAAGCAACCCATATGAACATACTAAACATAAATGGTAGAATATATATTATTTATAATGTTGAAATAAAAATAATAAAAATATGATGTTCAATTAAAAAAATTCCTGGGTCTTTTAAATTAATTATTGACAATGAAAATAGAAACTAGATGAAGAAAATAAAAAGTAGCAAATTTACTATTTGGTGTAAAATTTTAATGGGTTTAACCTAGTTGCCATAAAAATGAAAACAAGAGTGATTAAAAATGTCTCAATCAACAATCTATTTTTTCCAAGAGAAGAGCTATATCCAGCAGGTCAACATTGATGAGATATGTAATCTCATCTGTAAACTCTTATGGATAGTGGAAGAGCATAAATAGTGCCAGCTCTTAAAACAGAGCCAGGAGTGAAAGGAAAGAAAGTTAGAAAGAAATTCAGCATATCAGTAATTTTAGTTGCACTTATAGGTGAAATTTAAGTGAAGATAATAAATATGTGAAAGATCTATATTCATAAAATTACAAATTCTTGCACTATTAAACATTTTGGAGTCATAATCTTTAGACAATATCACAATCTCAAATTTCCTTCTTTAAGAGAAAATAGCATAGAGGAAAATAAAGTTGGGAAAACCAATGGAATAAAAATAGAAAATGTATATTTAGAAAATGCAAATTTTGCCCAAATGGAGGAATAATATGAAGAAACTCAAGTCATAGGAAGAATATGAGACAATTTTAACCATTTTCTCTTTCCGACAAGCTCTATATTCACACACACACACACACACACACACACATATTGTATGTTTAAAACAGTAAAAATAAAATCCTAATTATATTGATTGTACCTTCCACTAGGGGAAAAAAGAAGCACATAAAAATATAGACAGTATCAATATAAACTATTTAGATTAGATACAGATATAGATATATAATATAAGGTACTCTAAGAAAGAGGGAACTAGTAGTTTGAGAGATGAGGAAAGGCTTCATGAAAAAGATATAGACAAAAGATATAGATTCATCTTATCATGCACATAAACATACACTCACATGCATACTGTTCAATTTTAACCTCAACTCATTTTCTATATACTCCCAATAGATACTGAGAAAAGATAAGTATTTACTAGTTGAAAGAAAGCTGAATGAATCACAGTTTTTAAATGCATATTACTTTGAATATCTATATGCTTCTCCCTGAAAAAAATGCACATTTTAACACAAATAGTCTTTTCAAAATGTTGATAGGCTAGAAGTCATTGGTTAGTATAATCTCTCATATTTTAAAGTGAACAATTCCTAAAAAGAGCAATGAAAATGTCGTCAAATGACATGAGCTGCCTGTACCATTTTAAAGAAGAAATTGGGCTTGAGAAAAGATAAAAAGAAATAATCAAAGAAATGCATGCTTAAAATGAAAGTACAATAATTTTGGAGGGACAAAAGATGACTGATGGCCAGTCCATGACTTCCTTTTATATTGCAGTAATATTATGAAAATGAGATAATGAACCCCTTAGGATAAGCTTATGAAAAACTCACTGGAAAAATAGGCATTGGAATGTTTTGATCTATATCACTTGAGGAAATACCAATATTAATGTGATCACAGATAAATTAGAATACTATAGTACCATGTAGATCAAGGAAATGATAATTATAACAATAACAATAAATTTCACAGCAATATAGTTGTGATATTCATTTCACTTAAGAAATTTGTTGTATAATTTGTTTAATGTGTTTGTAAAATATTCATGAGGTACATAAGTCTCACATTCGTTTTTTATAAGGAAAGAAAATAAATCTAGGAGAGTTCAAATAAATGGTATGTTGCATATTGTTAGTAGTTAGGAAAATAAGAACTCAAATTGTATTCTGATTCTGTCAAACCTATGTTTGATCTAATTACTTATTTAAAATTTTAAAAATAATTTGTTTTAAATATTTGATAACTACTTCAAATTGCTTCTTTAGTGATCCTATACATTCTACTTTACTCATATTCAAATGGGTACTTTTATTTTTTTTAAGAAGAGATCATAATCACAAAAAGGTTAAGAACCACTTCTCTATACCATTTGATTTCTGTCATACATTTATTTGTTTATCTAATTGTTTCTTCATCTACTTGTTATTCATAATTCATGTATTTATTTCATCATCTGATCATTTATTTACATGGAGGGCTTGAGGAAAAGTGTGCGAGTATGTGTGTGTGTATGTATATGTATGTGTGTTTGTATATATTGAGAATTGGGTAAGCCATTAGTAAATGATGGATTGGTTTTCTTCTTAAAAGATAAAATGATTATAGGCTAATAGTCTGTTGGCAATATTTACTGATAGTAGAACTACATGTCACCAACCCTGAAATTAATTGTCTTTTAACTAGAATCATTCTTTATCAGATCTGATCTCAAACATGCTCAAATACTATGCCAGTCTTAGTAGTTTGTGAATACTTGCTGACACAATCTTCTCTCCAGATCTTGGAAATGTGATGCTTTGTTCTCTCATCTCCATTTAGCTGCCTAGCTTGAAAAGCTGCATCATGACTTGTTGGGGTAGGGGGCAAAAGGGATTGAACATTTGGGTGAAATGTAGAGGAAAGAACTAAGGTTTTTATTGTCACTTTTATCACCCTGCAGACACTGACACCAGTGTCTGAGGAAAATTTTTTGCTTAATGATACAGGACAACATAGTAAATACAAGACCCCGTGGAGAAATTCATATTATTTTGATCTTCCTTGCATTGGCAATTTATGCATTTTTGGTTAATTAAAATTATACTTTTTAAAAATAGAGAATTTTACTAAAGCTCATTATGTTAATTATACATTAGGAAATATAGGACACTTTCAGGGAAATGCCATCTTTCAAGTCCCTCAGGCTCCTAAACTAGGACTCATCCTGGGTTCCTCATTCTCCCTCAAATCTTCGCATCCAAGTTATTCTAAAGGCCTTTTGATTCTACCTTTACACCATCTCCTTTTCTGATGATTTCACCACTTTCTGGTAGTCCTTTATCACTACACATTAACAGTCTGTTACTGGATCTATCTGCCTCAAGTTTTTTTTCCACTCCAATCCATTCTCCATTCAGCCACTAAAAGAATTTTACTAAAATGTAGGTCTGATCATATCCTCCACCCTACTCAATAAACTATTGATTCATCTTGAGGCTAAAATTTTATTGTATAGCTTCTTAATATACAATACTGCTCAAAACCTCATCTTCCATTTTATCTGCAGGATTTTTTTTTGAATAAAGTACATTCATCAAGAGTCATTCTCTTGGCATGGATTTCAACCCATTACTTTTCAATGCAAAACTAAGTCAAATACACCACCTTGCATTAGTTCCTTTTGCATGTTGCCTGAACTCTGGCCATTTCTATATAAACATCTGAGGCCATGGGATTCTATACTAGTGTCTTTACTGAATTTTATCTCCTGTGAAATTCTAGATGTCTCTGAAGCTAATCATTCTTATTATTTGTAGTTGTTCTTTGTTGTATATAATATGGGAAATACATAAAGACAGTCATCTCTGTTCCCCACCCCCTCACATGACATCCTTTTTAGTTTCAAATATTTTTGATAAAATTTTAAAACAATTAACAGTGGTCTTTACTAGATGAACTGTAACTCTGGTTGGGCATTTTTAATACCAATATTTTAAGTCATTGGTCCAAGTATCCAAATCACTTTGTAAGACAACATGAAGTTGTGGGAAGTGAAACTAGCTTATTTTTTCTCCTCAGCATATATTGCTTTTAATGAGCAAGTGTGGAAACTATAGCTTGCAATCCTAATCTTATTTTTTTACTGTAGACTTTATAAAAATTGGAAATATTTTTAAGTTTTCTTCTGGAAATATCATTGGAATTTATATAAACTGACCAATAAACATATATTAAGTGCCAGACATTGTGCTAAGAGCTAGGGAATATAAAAAGGGGCAAAAATGCCACTTGCCCTCAAGGAACTTGCAGTCTAATGGGAAAAAACAACTTACAAACAAATATATACAAAACAATTTATGTAAAGACTAAATAAGAAACAATTAGCAGAGAAAACATTGAAATTAAGAGGAGTTGGAGAAAGATTATTGTACGAAGGACTTTGAATTCTAAAGAGAATACATTGTATTTATCACTAGGGGAAATAGGAAGCCCCTGGAGTTTTCCTGAGTAAAGAGAAATGATGAGACCTATATATTAGGAAAATCACTTTAGTGACTTAATGGAGATTAGTTTGGAAGCAGTGAGAGATGAGGCAGGCAAACCTATTGCAATAATACAGACATGAGGGATTGAGCACCTGCACTGGAATAGTGGTGGTATTAGAGAAGGGGTCATCTTTGAGAGCTGTTATAAGGTAACAAATGACCAGCCTTACAAACAGCTTAGATAAAGGAAGGGAAAGATAGAAATGAATACACGAATATTCCTGTATTTTGTGAGCTTGAAGAATTTAAAAAATGACTGTTCCCTACAGTAAAAAGGAAGGTAGCAGGGAGGTGCATGTTTGGGGGAAAGATTATGAGTTTTGTTTTGAACATAATGAGTTTGACAGATCTATTTGAGATGTTATTTTGAGATGTTTTAAAGGGAGTTGGAGATGTGAGATTAGACATCAGCAGAGAATAGGTACATCTGAGTATCAACAGCATAAGGCTGATAAATTAACAAACAAATAAATAAATACCTAACTGAATGAACAAACGAACTAATGAACAAATAAACAAACGAATGAATGAATGAATGAATACATGAAAACTGATGAGATTACTAAGAGGCACTGAGGGAGATGAGAAGAGAATCTAGGACAGAACTTTGAGGGATATCTATAGTTTGAAATCATGATCTGGAAATTGATTCAGCAAGGGAGACAAAAGAGTTGTCTGAGAGATAGGAAGAAAACTAAGAGATTGTGGTGTCTCAAAAATCTAGAGAGAAGGGAGTATCACGGAGAAAATGATCAACAATGTCAATGAATTATTAAGGTTAAAGAGGATGAAAAGAGGATTTGGAAATTACCCAGTCATTTTCAGTCATATCGACTCTTCATGACCCCATTTGGAGTTCTCTTGGCAAAGATACTAGAATGGTTTGGCTGACCTTCTCCAGCTCATTTTACAGATGAGGAAAATGAGATAAAAAAATGTTAAATAACTTGCCCAGGATCACACAACTTCCATATGAGGTCAAATTTGAACTCAGGAAAATGAATATTTCTAATGCCTGATTTAGCACTCCATTCATTGCACTACTTAATTGCTACAGATTTGACAGTGAAGAGATTGTAACTCTAGAGAGAGCAGTTTTGGTATAAGGAGTTAAGAAGAGTTTGAGAAAAAAGAAAGTGGATGTATCTATTGTAGATAGCCTTTTAGAATAGTTTACTTATAAAAGGAAGAAGAAATGATATTAAGTAGAAATGGAAAGATCAAGCAAAGGTTTTTTCGAGATAAGAGAGACAAGGACATTTTTGTAAGCAGTAGGAAATGATCCAGTAGAGAGAAAGAGACTGTAAATAAATGAAAGAGGGGGCTTTACAGAATGAGTAATCTTTTAGAGGACATGAGAGAAAATGGGATCAATTGAAGTAGAGGAATTATTCTTGGTAAGGAGAAAGAATACTTCATCATGTGAGACAGGAGTAAGAGAAAGTAGGAAAAGATACCTGAGTGAAAGAAAATGAAAAAGAGGGAAGAAGAGTAAGTTCATAGCAAATTTTCTTAATTTCATATTGGCCTTTTTTTAAAGTTGAGAGTGTATATGGGGAAAATGAGAGGTTTCAGGAAGAAGGAAAAAAGTGTTCAGAAGTTCCAAACCATTGGGAAAAGTGAGATACTAAATTGATAAGAGAAGTACGATAGCAGTGTCTGGCAGCAGTGGTCATGTGACATAAATTTTTAGTAGACCCAGTCAAAATGAGCATGCTAATTTTATTTTGTCTTCTTTCAGTTAAAATATATGTAGGAGTTAGGGAGGGGAATAATGGAAATGATCAAAGATTAACATGTGACATGGAAATTGAATTGACTCACCAAAGACTCAATATAGGTAGAACAGAAGATAGTAGGTAGTGGACCAGGAGAGAATTAAAAGACAGAGGGATTGGAGACCACAGTGCAAATAAAGAATAAAGTTTGTAAATGAAGGCAGAGAGAGCAGTTAAAAGCTAAAGCTTTTGGTAAGATAAAGGCTATGTAAAACTCTTAAACTTAGAAGTGACACATTTGTGGGTGATGACTAAATCTTGGTCTAACCATTTATCTGTGTAGTTGAAATTGTGAGAGGGGAGAAATTGTTCATGGAAATTCTTCATGTTGAGCAACTAGGTAGTTAGAATACAGAAAATCAATATATATGAAGTTCTCTAGTATTATGGCAGGAATTGGAGTCAGAGAAATGTCTAGTTCCCAAGTTTTGATAAGTTTTGGTATATTCTCTATTGCATCTTCAATACATGTGCTATCTTCCCTCTTCCCCATTCCATCCCCAAAAGTCAACAGACCACGCCTCTCTTCTCCCCCTGTCTTTAATTATACAGTCTCTCACCTGATAACCATACAATTATTTTAGTAGAAAGAGCACTTGTACTCAGGAGCATATAAATCCCATTCAAGTCTGAGTAAAAAACTCAAAATCTTTTCATATTTATATTCTTACAACTATAAATCATTCCTTTCTACCCAGTGTTTCCAGTATCTGACTTGTAGTTCTTCCCTAGTTGGAATTATAAAGAGAATGGGTTGGGATTGAGTTTCTTTCAGATCTCCCCTTGTGATGCATTAATCCCTAGCCATGAGTTTATTTGCAAGCAGTGTTCCATGTAAATATTTCAATTCTCAATCATAGCTTTCTTTTTACTCCATAACATAAATACTCTCAATGTGTGTTCTCAAATCCAGACTAATTCCATTTTTTCCTTGTCATTCATATCATGGATATATTCATGTCCCCTGTAGTTGTTATTGAAGCTTATTTTTCCTCTTCCTTTACCTGATTATGTAGAGAGGTTGACTCTTTCATATTTCAAGGTCAGATTATCTTTGTCCTCATTCCTGGAATATATCCTCCTCAAAATTGCTGAGTGTGGGAATTCCCCCTTCTTAGACTTATGAAGGCAAGTCTCTTTTTTATTTTTTCACCTAGAGTAGGTTTACAAAGACTCTATCATCTTTGAAGATATCTGCTCCCAGATATTGAGCCTTCCATTTGCAGCAACAATTCCCAATGAATATTGGGATTGGAAGGGGTAATTCCTACTCTTTGTATTAATTTTTGCGTCCCTCATCTTCAAGTAAGAAATCTGGACAAAATTATGGAAATAGTTATGGCCAATTTTGTAAATCATCCCTAAAAGAAATGAAGCGTTATTGTAATCATTCCTTGTGTATATCCCTAGTGTCTTCACTGGGAAAGGAGAAAAATGTATTAAAAATTAAATTTTGTGTCCTGGATACATTTTCAAAATAGCAATAATAAGATTATGAGATAGAAGTCACCTTAAACATCATCTCTCCAAATTAATTTATATTAATTCATTCATTTATTCATCTACTTATTTGTTTATTACAAATTAAAATCTGGAAACCCATAAAGGATGAGTTTTTCTTAGTTATATGGATGACAAGAATCAAAGCCAGATTTCAAAGCTATGCTTGATTTTTGGTTTCAAGTTCATCATGTTTTTCACTACCAGAAAATTTTTATGAAAAACAAATGAGACAAAAAATAAGAAAACACTTTGAAAAATGAATGGTCCTTCATGTAAATGTCAGGGATATCTGTACTTTTGCAGTCTATGATTTCACAAAGCTGTGATTCTTTCTTTACTGTAATAAGTAGCAGCTCAAGACTCAGATATATGATTGTGAACACTGTGTAATTCAATACATTTTGGAATGGATCAGCTGTCCAATATGTGAGTATGTTCTTTTGCAGCTTTTCACAGCTGGTGATGGGATCTTCTCCCATAGGTTATTACCACAGGTCTTTAGATATAGGGTGCTAGAATCAGCAGAAATGATAAGCTCTAATTCCCGCCTGTAAATACACCCCTGAGCATACTAAGGTTGGAAGTGTGAGAGCCTGTAATCAGGAGGATGACTCCTGAGGATTTTTTGAACTCTAGAACATCTGGTTTAATTAACTGCTGACAAAATGGTATGTTGGCATCAACACCTTTGTCAATTTATCAACGTTTCATTCAACTACAGCTTTCTATTTCTGTAGTAATTCCTCAGCTTCCTTCCTCTCAATCTCCTTTTTTCTTTCTTTTTCTCTTTTACTTTTCTTGTTTATCTTTTCCTTTCTTTCTTTTTCCCTTGCTTCCTTCCTTCCTCTCCTTCCCTCTCTTCCTCTCTTTCCCTGTCTTTCTGTCCCTCCCTTTCTCTTCTTCTCTCTTCATCTCCCTCCCTCACCTTATTTATGTTTATATAACTAGTATCTCTTTTACTTTCCAAACTATAAAGAATCTATCTATCTATCTATCTAGACTTCTTCAAGTTAAGGGTTTTCTTAGCTTTTGCATTTTTAATCCTAAAACAGTATAAATCTTGGCATATAACAGGTGGTTATCAAATTTTTTTGTTTAATTTCATTTGTATATTTCTGCATGCATTAATTTCTTCATGTATCTGAGGTAGGAGTTGAAGTCAGGACTTTCTGATTTTAAAACTGACTTACTGTCTACTATAGCATGCTTCTTTTCTTTGATTTGCATACTTGACTTTATATGATGATTTGAACTTTTGAGTTTCTAAATTGCATTTAATCGAGAAACATAATGATAGCAGAGCATAGTGGATAAAGGGAACAATGTCATACAGCAGAAAGATCATTAGCTTTGTAATCAGAGCACCTGGATTTAAATTCTATCTATGTCACTGTGACCTTGGTCAGGCAAGTAATATGACCTCTCTGGGCCCATTTACCCATTTGTAAAATAGAAGCTTGAAGTAAGTGACCTCAGAATTCCCTTCCTTATTTCAATTTTTGACCTTATCAGTGCTAGATTTACAATCAGGAAGACTTGATTTAAATTTAAATCTCATCCTTAATACTAGTTATGCTAGTTTTGTGGACCTGAGCAAATCATTCATGTTTTTCATGGCACAAGTAGACCTTTAGGACTTATATTCCAAAAAGCTTCAGATGGGATGGGATGTATTTTAGTGGACAGGATTGCCATGTGGGAATTTCCTATGCTAATTAAATAAATGGTCATTTGAATACTCCTAGGTTATGTGAATTGAACCTGTAATTTTACTGTTAGAGCAAACTCAGTCAGTAAACAGTTAACAAGTTCTTATAAAAAAACATCTACTATCTGCCTGAAACATTGCCATGTCCTTGAGATACATGGGAAGGAAACATCAAGAAACAAAAACGAAAAGAGTTCATGCTTTTAAGGTATTGACTCTATCAATAATGGAGATTAGTACTATCTATGCCTTTTGTCATAGATAGTGGCTCAGAGTATCGTTGTTCTTGCTACGCGTTGCTCATTTTTGAACAATACTATGAGACCAGGAAGGTGATGGCAGGAATTACAAATGAGTTGGATTTAAGGGGGAAAGGGCTGTGCAATCACCAGCCTCACTTTTTCCTCCAGAACCATTGGTGTCCTCTGGCAAGATATAAATGAGGACAAATAGAGATGGTCCTGGATGACCCAGGGTACAAAAAATTAAGTGTAATGCCCAGACTCATGCAGAATACATATATATTGAAGTTGAGCCTTTGAAACCAGGTATTTCTGAATCCAAAATCAGTTCACTTTTCACTGTGATAATTTATTCATTTAAAGCTGAAATATTTATTTAGAACTTAGCCATTTACAAAAACAACCCCAGATTCATATGGATCATATCATGATTGTTTGAAAAATTGAATTCAGAAATGATTTTTCCATCTTTGGTTACTTAATTGGAGACTAGGGAGCTCAAATGATAATGCTTATTCTGCTGGACAGTATTTTCAGTAAGAAGCAGAGATAGTACATGGGAGGAGAAGGAGCAATAGGATATATTGAAAAAGCTCCAAATTCTCTAATGAGAAACTTTTTCCTGAGGAGGAATCTCCTAGGTACTATGTGTAGTAAGAATTCATCAGAAAGACTGAGCAGCCCAGGAAAAAAAAAAGTCAAAAAACTAAAAACACATCACCTCTTTGGACTACATGGTTAATATGTTATAAGTGATGAATAAAAGTTACCTTTTAGCAATATCTTTTTTTTTATCAAGATGAAAATTCTTGGAAGCACTGATTACTGTTCTTTTCACACATCACAAATATTTAATAGAATTATGAGTGTTTCCTGAGTAAGGTTCACTTGATAAAGCTATCCTTGTCCTATTGCTAAATTGGATAGTTGGGGGTACTACTTCACCTAATTTTAAAACAGGCTATGAAACACAGTTATGTTATTTAATGAACACTGATTGGTTCTATGCATTTTGGAAACTTTGTTTATATTTTTACATTTTTTTTAACATCACCTAATCAGACTATCAATTCTTTTAGGACAATACTTTGTCCCTTTTCTATTTATTTTTTCTTATTAATGTACATATTTCTCCTTAAAATGAGCAAAGTATTCAATATTTGCATGAATTTAATGAAAGTAAATTGTATATATATATATATATATATATATATATATATATATATATATATATGCTGATCTAGCCTATTGGTATTATAGTTAGATAGAGAGATAAACAGACAGAAAACTATAGATAGATTATGTGTATATATATATATATATATATATATATATATGGATTAAATAGATCAATAGATCAGTCATATATATATGCACATATAATGTTAAATGTTATATTATATCTAACTATATATATACATAGCTTAGTATATAATATATATGCAGATGTAATCTCCTGATTGTGTAAATTAATATGGAATCTATTCCCTGAACTCTAGTTGAATTCATCTAAGCATATTATTTATGTATCTGGCTATTCCATAGATGAATAGTCATAAACATAAAATATAAATAATAAATCATTCATTTTCAAAGGATCAGCATAGAATCCAATCTTGGGGGTGTATAACTATTTTGGTTAAAATTAAATTAATTTATTCAAAAACTAAATTTCCTTGGAAACAAAGGATGGTAAGAGGATAAATCAAAACAATGGGAAAGAATTATGGGAAAATAGCCAAATGATTCAGTAGATAGAATACTAGGCCTAGAATCAGGGAGATTCATCTGACTGAGTTTAAATATGGCTTCAAACTCTTACTAAATGTATCACCCTGGACAAGTCACTTAACCCTGTTTGTATCAGTTTTCTCATCTATAAAAAAATTGAGTTGGAAAGGTAAATGGCAAAACACTTTATTTTCTCCAGTAAGTAACTCCAAATTTGGTAATGAAGAACTGGACACAACTGAAAACAAATGAAAAACAACAATGAATTAAAGAAATATGGAATCATAGAATTTAAGAATTGGAGGTATCCTTAGCAACCACCTAGTCAAATCTAATATCCCAAATTGTCCAACTTAAATAGTAGTCATTCAGTCCCTTTTAAATTTCATCTCATTAGATTCAGTCCAAATCTTTATAGTCTATCAGTATTTTTAAATTATTTTACTATTTGGTTGAATTATATATTCTATGAGATCCCTTCTATGCTAGATCAATAAAGTTATAATCATATCAGTTCTAATTTTTTTCCATTTTCATATGTTGTGCTTTCTATTTATTCTTTCATCCAAGTCATTGATAAATTTCATATTCTTAAAATATGTATGTATGCATATATATAATGAAAAATAAGCACTTATTGCATGTAAAGATTGTTACTAAGTTCTGGAAGTACAAAAATGAATGGAAAGTATAAATAATTACAATGTATTGGTAAAATATTAAAAAATACATTATGTACAAAGTATGAAGTTAAGTGCTAAATAGGAATACAAATAAGAAAGTAAGGAAGTCTGTTGTCTCAAGAAATATTTTTCTAACAAGTGAAATTATGTATAAGGAAGGTTTTTGATGTAATTGACATAAAAAGGTACCATGAGCCTCAGAATTCACTGACAAAGCTAATGATAATCTTTTTTTATTTTATTTTTATAAAAGCTTTTTATTTTCAAAACACATCTATAGATAATTTTCAGTATTCACCTTTGCAAAATCTGGTTACAATTTTTTTCCTTCCTTCCTCCACCCCCCTCTTAGGTAAGTAATCCAATATATGTTAAACATGTGAAATTCTTCTATATATGTTTCCACAAATATCATGCTACACAAGAAAACTCAGATCAAAAATGAAAAGAATATGAGAAAGAAAGCAAAATGCAAGCAAACAATAAAAAAGTGAAAATACTACATTTTGATCTACATTCTGTCCTCATAGCCTTCTCTCTGGATGGAGATGACTCTCTCCATCACAAGACTTTTGGAACTGGCCTGAACCACTGTGCTGTTGAGAAGAGCCATGTCCATCAGAATTGATTATATTGTAATCTTGCTGTTCCTGTATACAATGTTCTCCTGGTTCTACTCATTTCCCTTAGAATCAGTTCCTATAAGTTTCTCTGGGTCTCTCTGAAATCATCCTGCCGAACGTTTGTTATAGAACAATAATAGTCAATAGCATTCATATATCATAACTCGTTCAGCCATTCTTCAAATAATGGGCATTCCCTCAGTTTTCAGTTCCTTGCCACTACAAAAAGGGTTGCCACAAATAGATAAACCCTTTAATGACATTTCCAGGGATAAAATAGTAATCAGTTTCTGATATTGAACCATTTACTAGTAGCAAGGCCTTTGGTGACAAAAAGTCTCTTTTTTGAGTCTTCTGAAATGGGCTGTCATACTTCTAGGAATAACTACCAAATAGCATCTCCAAAGATGGTATTTCTCAGGATAATGAGAACACAATCAATTGCAAGTTTTACCATTCCCAAAGCTCTCAGGTTCTCAGTCATGAGCTTTCTTTATTCAGGTCTGAGGGGAAATAGTGGTGATGATGGTGGTGATAGTGGGGGTGGTGATTTAAATTGCCTGGCATATGTTTCCCCCATTTTTCCTTTAAGATGCTAGGTTTGTTTGTCTGCCTTGCTATAGCAGTTAGTGAGGATGGCTCAATGTTTCTTTAGAAGAAATTTTCTTGTGATAACGACTTAAGAACTTTTTCCCCCTATATTGACCCAATGGAGAATCAAAGAAAGAGAAGGCATATTGCTAGATTTAGGGGCAGTAAATTTGATAATTTTTAGATGAAAGACAAAGGAAATGAATTCTTCTTTTGCTACTTTTTTTCTGCCTAAGTGAATGTTTTAGGCTTGGTAAGTTTAGGGAGAAATTGGTCAGTCAGACTTCAAGACCCAAGATGAGGTAGGCTACAGAAAAAAATATCATGATTTTTTTTTCTCAAGTCAATCACATTCACAACATACTCTAAAGTTATTAAGCAATTATAAGTGTTTGGACAAAGCCAAAGACAGGACCAGAAAACAATGTTTTTCAGTTTAGAACTAAAATATTTTCCCTCTAAGTCAGTGAGATTTACTTTGATTTCTTTTATAACAAATTAAGTGTCATTACAGTGTAAGAGCATTGTTGTAACATCATTGGATTATTTCCATAAACGTCCAGTTGGTTGATTTATTCATCTCTCTCCCACTGTGTGAGGGATATAGAAGACCCTTACCCAAAATCATTACTCAGAGATCACTCAGTAGAAGGCAGAAAAGTTGTTTATCGAAAACCTCCAGAGGATGAGCCGTCCCATCACGAGATAAGAAAGAGAAAGCTCGTGATAGGAAGGCTAAAGAAGTAGTAAAGATACATGGCTTTTATACAAGAAATTACATCACAAGTAAGAGAGCATTGAGAAGGGAAGGTGGAGGCATCAAATTGGTTGTTGCTATTTGGGGAGATTGGAATGGAAGGTTTCTGTTTCCCTGAAATCTCCTGATTTCTAGGAAACAGAAAGTCACGCCTTCAGGCTTAATCAAGCAGAGAGTGGTCCAGCTAATAGACTAAATATCAATAAATGTCAAATACCAATAAATGTCATCATCTCAGGTTAAGTAAATATGTTTCTATCTGGCCAAGGCTCAAGTAGATACGAGCCTGAACATATTATAGAGGTCATAGGGGAAACACAGAAATGATAAAATACAGAAAAAGAATTCATACATTCTTGTAAGTTCTTCACCTTATCTCTATTCCCCACAACTGCAATCCATTTTTCGCTCAGCTGTCAAGATATTTCTAAAATGCAGGTCTGCTCATTCCATTGTGATCCCCCTCTTCCCAAGAAACAACAGTGACTCTCTATGATGACCAACATCGATGATAAACCTTCTCTTTGGCTTTTAAATTTATCTATAACTTGATCTCTTCCTATCTTCTCAATATTCTTACACCTGACTTCTTACATCTTCTTTGCCTTTGCACTCTGAATCAGTGACACCCATCTCCTTTCTCGTCTTTAAACAAGACAGAACATCTCTCAACTATTCTCTATTTTACCTTTAATTTCTAATTACGATAATTCTTTCCTTACTTATATCTGTCACATAGGTTCTCTATCTCAGCTAACATTCCTTTTTGTGAGATACCTTTCCTGCCTCCCCCTGAAATTATATCTAATTTCTTTTTGATTATATCATGTTTGTTGTCTTCCCAATTAGAATGAGAACTTCCTGAGGGCATATCTGATTTTTGCCATTTTTGTGTCCCTGGCACTTAGCTTAGTGTTTTGCATTTAGTAGAAGCTTAACTAAATTCATGTTGATTTGGCTTATATGGTGGGAGATATATGTCTCTACTTTTCTATGGGTTTCTCTTCCAACCTATTCTCATACCAGTTGGCCATTAAAGTCAATTCGCTCTCCAATCAACTAAGAACTATTCAACAAGAAGCCTCTCAGCTGATTGCTTCTGACTCTGCACATCTCCAATGGAGCAGTTTTTCAATCCCCTCGTTGTATTATCAACTTTTCTCAGATACTCTTCCCCTAAAGATTTCTTGAATAATGTCTCTTCCTTGCCCTTCTGCTTAGTGACTTAACAAGAGGCTCCTGATTCTTTGTAAGTAAACTTTTACCTGAAAAGTTAACAGCACACCAGTTTTTTCCCCTATGGAATCATTTTTATTCATACCTTAGTCTCCAAATGTTCAAATGATTTCTCAAACTCTTACCTTTTCTTTCTTTAGGCAAGAACCATTTATATGAAAATTAGGTTAAATACTATCTTACTTTGTTTTTCTATGAAGTTTTAAACACAATAATGTACCTTTTTATGCCTTTAAAACTGTATTTGTTCACTCTCAAATTGCTCTAGTTTTTAATAAAAAGATCTTTTCTTGCCTCTTTATAACATTAAAATGTTCCCATAAAAGAAGATATCACTCCACCTAATTGAAAAAAAAAATTAGTCTGAAATCTTACTTATAAATTGTAGATTATCTTCTCTTAAAATTTGATCAAATCTTGCTCTGAAAGTTGTTTTTCTTTACATATTTATTTTTTCTGTATATTAAAACAACTTTGTTTTTCTGTTCACATTAAGTACCAGTATTTCCATGCACTATAATGGCAATATCTCAATTCTTTGATAATAAATATAAATGTCTTTACATAAAACACTTTTTCTACCCTTTTACCATTAAATACTCTAAAAAGGCTTATAAAAGGATAATGCTGCGTACACTGGAACAGTTTTAGAAAATATTATTCAATAACACGAACATCAAAAAAAAGTTTTGGAATAATTAACCATCATAGTTTATTTAAAAACCAGTTAAGATTTTGACAAGACATTTAACAAATACTTTCATAGATATTGCAATAAGGCAAAATTTACCTTTGTTAACACTTAGAAAACTTGCCTTAAGATTTAGTGCAGACTACAACCAAAGGCTATAATTCTACTTGGCTATTTTGTCCAGATGACTTTTTGCTTGGACTCCATAGTTTCTAAAGGCTCCTTGTAGGTCTGAAAACCTGTGATTCTGTAGTAATAATAAAGACATATATTGATAACTTAATTCTTCAAGAAAATATTGGAGAAATTGAGTGAATGGAGATAAGAGACAGGATGCCTGGTAGTTAAAAGTTGATTTCAATAGGCCAAGCTCAAATTGGTTACTTCCCAATATTCTTGGGTGGCAATGGGACTGAATAAAAATGAGATAAACATTTAGACCTAGACCATATTACCTCATCAAGTCAATGACCCTTCTAAATTATTCATCTCCCACTAGGAAGAAGTTATCTAAGTGGCAAGATTTAGCTTGGGGTTGTTGGGTTATTCTCTGTTTGTTTTACTGTTCCCCAGTTTATTCAGCACTTTTTTGGTTTCTGATTAGAAGCAATAATGCATGTCCATTAGCACCTCTGGAATGAAGATGAAATTTCAAATGAGAGATTTCTCCCTGCTGGAAACCTTGGAATTCTTTGGCCATCTGCCTTCATTATACAGTTGTATCTTATTATCTGCTTAAGAAACAATTAGGCACACATGCTAACTGTTGTTAGCATAGGATGGGTGCCATTTATACTAAGTATATTTTTTATAAAACCGTTTGTTTTCCCAAACAGGCCCCAAGTTCTGTGGAATCCTAAAGTGACAAGATGTCCCCAGGGTGAGCCAGGTGCCTGTGCTTCAGAGATGACACTTAGCAGCATAACATCCTGCTGTATATATTTTGATAAGGATAAGACATTTCTACAGCTCTCACCGATAACTAGTGCAGCTTTCTCAGACAGGGAGAAGATTAAGAGCTAGAATAAAATCATCACTTTGAACACAGGAAGGAACAGCACATACTGCTAAAGCTAGCAATGGAGGAGTATCCTTTGTTAGTCATCTCTTCCAACACCCTGACATATGATTTACATAGGAATTTTGGTCACATCTCTATTTTCCTCGTTTTTCCAAAGAAGTGTCCCAGAGAGTACTATATAGAGAATGATTTCTATAGATGATACAAGGAGATAGTCACTGTGACTTAGAGAGGAGGCCAGTCTCCGAGTTTGCTGGATTCCAGTCTCCTGATCTCTTACTGGTTTCATCACCTTGGGCAAATCAGTTAAACTCCCATTTCTCCCGAGCAAGTTTCCAAGATTCCTAAATTTCAGAATAGATGCCAAAGACTTTGTTCATTGAGAGTTTTTCTATTCCAGTGAAATGGCAAACTCTTCAGAAAAAAATAAAACAAACAGCTATGATTATACTTGACATGAATCCAGTATTTTTATGGTAAAATTTCTTATCATAGATGTAGATCCAAAAATCAGGTTAAAGATCATTTAGTCTCCAACTCTCACATTAACAGTGAAGGAACTAAGGAACATAAATGTTTTCTAACATATCGGAGACATTCTGTCTCCAAATCCAGGGAATTGTTTCCTGTATCACAATTTGCCCCTCTTTAGGGCAAGTAATGCTTTCCTTGTAATATTAATCAAGATCTATCCTCTCTGGGAATTCTGTTTCTGTTTCTGTATGTGTCTATTTTCCTCTATATTTCTAATTTCCTACCCCTTGTCTCTTAGCTTCTCTCTCTCTCTCTCTCTCTCTCTCTATCTCTCTCTCTCTTTGTAGGCCTTTGTCAATCTGTTTCTATCGCTACTTCTTTCAGTCTTTCTCTGTTTCCCTATATCTGTCTCTGTCTCTAGATCCCTGTATCTCTCCATGTGTCAATCTTTTTATCTCTATCTTTCAATCTCAATTTCTCATTTTTATGTCTTTTTTTCTATCCATGTTTTATTATCTCTCTTTGTTGTTTTGTCTTTGTCTCTATGTGTCTCTGTCTCTATCTTTCTGTTTCTCTGACTTTTTCTGTTTCTGTTTTTTATATCTTTATCTCTGTCTCTATTTCTCTCTGTCTATAATTCTCTCTGTGTGTGAATGTCTATCTCTGATCTGTCTGAATCTGTCTCTGTATGTCTCTGTGCGTCTGTCTGTCTCTTCCTATTTATCTTTCTATTTCTCTATCTCTAGTTTTTCTCTATCTCTATATGTCTCTATCTCTCTTCAGTTTATTCTCTTTTCTGTCTTCTCTGTCTTTTTCTGTCTTCTTTTCTCCATTTTCTCTTTTTTTAACTTTGTTGAATACCTAAAGCCTTTAGACCCTACTTTGGATATGGTTGGATATCTCCTTAGCTAAGTATTAACTAATTAGTCCTTTGCCTCTAGAACACACTTATTGAGTGAGTAGGGGAATGTATGGCTAATTCATTGTATCATTTTATAAGTAAGGAAAATCAGGTCTTTGGAAAGGGTATTTGACTAATTCCAATTTCCCATGAGGGAAGAATTAGACAGCCTGTTTCTGGGAGAGTGTGGTGGAATTGCTTTGGAAAGACTGTGTAGCATATTTAAATTTCTGATCCCAATCTGCTTATTTTGTGGTTGAAAGAAACCTTTTCAGTTGTCTGCACAGTATGACCTCTGAATATCTTAGAAAGTTTCTAGTTTGGGTTTGTCTTCTGCAATGGCTATTGTACACATGTCCATATTCCTTAGTTGATTTTATCCATTGAGAGACAGTTCTTTAAAATGAGACATCTTGGGCCCTCCTCCACTGAAGCTAATATGATTATCATGGTTCATGAGGAGGGAAAACATGACCCTCTGTCTTTGACTTTTTCAATTTAACTTTAAAGGACTAAGGGCTTAAATATCATGAGTATCAAAGGTTAAGAGAGCAAGCATTTAGACCAAGAGATACCTAGACTCCAGATTTTGTAGCAAGCTTAGCATTAAAGCCCAGAAGTCTAAAAGATGGTCTTCAGGATTCAGCCCAATAGTAGCTGATGTTAGAACTCATCACTCTTGCCTGATCTAGATGTAACTTGGTGGGATTCATGTAAGAATTATTTTGTAGGCAATGATCTAAGTTAGATACAAATGTTGATAGACATATAACAAGTATTTCACAAAGTGCCCAAGGTGTTCAGAGGAAATGTTTATACTTCTCTTTTTGCTTAATTTTCAAAGTAAATATTTTTAAAAGCTAATTGATTTTAAGTTGTTAAAGGAACCTGGATAATAGTTGTTGTGAGCTAAGACTGAATAAGGAAAGAGCTGATTAGGGATTGAGCCAACAGCATTAGAGAAAAGACATCCACAGGTCCCTCAAGGATCCTCTGGCACTCAGAGGATATAGTCATAGCACTGAGAGAGGGAATTAGTGGGTACTTACAATAGAAGCAACTTGTTCAAAGTATTACAGAGACTAATTGGCAGACTTAAGATTAAACCTCAAATTTTTGTCTTTCAGACCATTGCTATTTCCATAGTACCAATTCTATCCATTCTATATTTTTAGTTCTTAGAACTCATTATGCAATTGCTTTTGGAAAGCCATGAAAAATGAGGATAAACATGTATGTGATATTTCTTTTTAAATGAGTATTACTCATATCTAGAAGAGATGGGATATTACATTAGACTGAATTTATCTTTTCCTCTACACCTAAGGATATAGTTTACCATATTTTTTGGTCAGGTCATTCCATAAGAAATTTTAGTAGTGGCCCTTCCCATCAGGCTTAGTTTCATCTGAAAGGAAAAAGCTGTATCTTGCTTCAGCCAGTTTTTACCCACACTGTCTTCATTTCAGGAGAGGAGAAATAAAATTAGCACAAAACGCCTGCTAGGATTAGCAACAGATCAGATGGAGTTTGCCAATGCTCCCATCTACCCCTTCAGAGCTCGTTAACATTCCTTCAGACTTGCATGTTTTAAAAATGGAATCCAAAATAATATGACAACCTGTCTTGCAAATTCTTGGATTTAATTAACTAGTGAAACAAATTTGCAGCCAGCCTACTTAATGGACATATTCCAAAGCCTTACCATTATATTATGCATGGGATATGATTCTCACATAGGCAAATCTTGCTTAGGACAACATTTTTCTCCCCCCCCCCCATTTCCCCATTCCTTCAGGAATATTCATTAAAAATTTCCTCAAAATTGTATTTCTTTTTAGTGAAGGATATCAATATTGTATTGATGTACGACTGGGTAGCTTTGTGGATTGTGATTGCTTGGCTAAATGAAAAACCCTGGGGGATTTCAAGTGAACCTAAAAACATTAACTACAAGTGCTTTGCAAAATAACTCCCCCTAAGTAGAGATACAGAAACCCATTATAATTACAGAGGCTGTCTGCCCAATTCTAATTTCCTTACTTTTCTGAAAGGGAATGTTGAAGTTTACAGAAGAGAGTGCTGATATTTCTAGTGTACCAGACGGGACTTTTGCGTTTCTATCAAGTGGATGGCTTAAAGGAGGCTATATAAAAGATACAGTGAGTCTTTAGATACTACATAAATTTGTATATTATTTTTATTATTATTCCTCCACTAATGCCTTTCACTGATGAATCAAAACAGTAAGAGAATGGCCCTGAGTTTTTTAAAAGTAAGTAAACTTGTAGAAAACAAATTCTGATGGACTTTGTCTACTTTGGGATGTTTTGGTGACATGTCCATGGGTAGCCTAGTCTAACTAAATTCAGAGAGGTTAACCCCAGAGTCACAGAATTGTTGGACACATCAGTCTTGGAAAAGTTAAGTAAGATTTAGAGGATTTGAAATTTAGGTTCATGGAGCAAATAACCCTATTCTTGGAATATTATTGAACCATTCCTATTCTAATTATAATGAACATTTTATTCAAGCCCTCAGACATTCCACAGACCACATAGTACTACTCTCCAAATACAAAAACTTTCATTTCCTCCTCCAGATTTCACTGTTACTCAATTTCTGGTGTCGCAAAAATTTGAATCCTACATTTGGAGTCTTGAAGTAACTGATGCAGAAAGATGTCCAGCATCCTCATTTTCAAGTTGAAAAAAATGTGTTCACATGACTATTCAGAGGGTACATAGGTAGCATTTGCCTTTCTATGTAAAAAGTCCACCACAGAGCCTAGAACATAGCATATACTTAATAAATGCTCCTTGGTCAGCTGATCATTTGAGACCAAATATCACATTTAACTTACAAACAAATGCCATATAACAGCAAATTGAATGCACTTTCTATTCAATCATATTTCTTCATAGTCAAGATTTAATAGAAAACCATTGAGAGTCTAGTATATGTTAGAGAAAGACCTAGGGACTGAGCAAGCCATCAAAATACAGGGTTTGTGTCCTCAAAAAACTTACAATTAGATAAACAATTTGATATATAATAATCAGAGCACTTTATTCTTATTGATCATCTTTTTTCCATCTCTTGTCTGCTCAGTTCCTCAACACTATCTATAGTTTATTTTTAAATATATGTTTCTCTTGGCAAGTTAAATCTTTCCATCACACATTCATCTCTCTAACATGATAATTTAAGGCATATAAATTAAGGTCTTCTATATTTCCAATGATTCTGTTCTCACAAGTATGGAATTAACATTTCACCAAACCATTTGGTGCCATATTCCCTTAATTTTAAGAAAACATTTTCCTGTAAGCTGGGTACTTAGATTTAATGTATGCAAAAATGTACTGCAAATAATGAAATGCAAATAATAAATAAATAAAAGGAAAACAAACAAAACATATCCTTAATTTCCAAACTATACTAAAGAGACAGCTTTTTTTTTTTCATTCCTAATAACGCACATTGAAAAGTGATTTTTCTCACCATCGCCGGATAAAATATCCAAGTTGGGGAACTGTCACCAAGACTACCTGCTACACAACATCTGAGAATAATCTAAGGAACAAAAACAACAAATGTGTCTAAATTAGCTGGAAAAGCTATCAAATACTTCCAAAAATGCTTTATGGGAGAAAAAAATCATAGACCAATGTCTTTTATTTGGAATACTACAAGAATACTAACAATGAAAGGGAAAATATTTGAATGTATAATTGAAATATATACATCTATATATAATTGTGTATATATCACATACACATGTATAATAAATAAAACATTCGTATCTATGTATATTTACATGCATGTATGTATGCACATATTTGACACTAGGCCATCTCCCTCTAGTCCATACTTATTTTACTCTTAAGGAAAGATTTGTTTGGAGAAGGCATCCATGGAGGATAGAAAAGTTTAACAGTAAGGCAAAATAAAATAGGCAGGCTAATATACAGTATAATTTAAAGGAGAGTCAGAAGGTTCATTTTTTTTTCACTTAATCTTTTTTCCATCAACTTTTCCAAGATCTCAACATTTCTTCCATGGTCTAATAATAAATGAGATACTAAAGGTAAGGTTCCATGTAAGATACACAACTGATAACACAGAGATAGTATTTCTTCCTGTAGTCCAAATACATAAGAATAGGTGTAGATGGTTCTGGCCCAGGGGAAATGATTTGCAAATGGATTATATGGTTATGATCTCCATGGAATGTCAATTTATTGAGTGTACAGTGAACCATGTGGAGGACAAAAAACTGCATGAAAACAGTTGCATGCCCTGGGGCTGTGACCCCTTAAACAATATTCTCTACATTTCATATGTTGGATGACTTTATTGAATAATTTTTCAATGTGATTTCAAAAGTCCATGTATGTTTGTTTTTCTTTTATCTTCTTCAGGAGTTAGAAAAGTTTCCATTCTTTTCACCACAATCTTTCTACCCCTCCTATCACTACCACCATGACCAATACACACTAGTGCTTTTATATAATGTTTTAAGATTAGAAAAATGTTTTGCTTATTAATAAAAATACAGTATCTTCATAACAACCTTGAAAAACTGTGCTATTATTTTATGATTCAACAGAAGAAGAAACAGGTACATAGAGGTTAGGGGACATTCCCAGGGTCACATATCTAAGTATCTAATGTAGAATTTAAATAGTTTCTTCTTGGGTCCAAGTCCAGTACTCTGTCTGCTCTGCTAACTACTTGTTTTACTTTTCCCTTAATTTCTCTAGATAAATTAAATTCTATTCTGTGATTAATGTGTACAGCTCAGGGGCACAGCGGACATACTGTCAAACCTATCCTTGGGAAGATTCATCTCCCTGAGTTCAAATCCACCCTCAGATACTTACTAGCTATGTTTTCCCTCATCTGTAAAATGAAGAGGAGAAGGAAGAAATGGCAAATCACTCCAGTATCTTTGCCAAATGAGGGCACAAAGAGTCAGACACCATTGAAAAATGACTGAACAACAATAACATTTCCATGATTTATGAACAGTACTCCAATTTGCTAACAATGTTTTGGTTTTGTTTTGGCTCTTTTTCTCCCAAGTTCTTATTCAATTAATGATTTTAATCACTGGGGTTCACAGTATGCTAAAATAATGGATAAATTGGCATATTAACTTTGAAAATGACTGTTTAAAAAAAAAACCTCAGCCCCATCTCCACTGTTTTAACACTGAACTACTCACTCATATTCATAATATATAGAAAAAAATTGAAATCTTCTTAGGACTTATTCTTGGACATTTTGAAGACTTCACTCATTTTCAGCCTTTCCCCCTTTCCCTGCCCTTCTTCCTGTTTTTGTTCTGGCACACCAGCTGGATCCTTGTTTAACAGGCTACATGGTAAGTATACAACTTCTCCCCCTCCTCCCACCTATCCCTATAATCACTGTCAGCTCTGAATGACTCAACCAAAATATATAAAAAAAGATTGGAATGAGCAAGAATGACAACACAGGAGATACACTGCCTGAAAGGTTACAGACTCTATCTCAAAATCCAATGTTTTGAGACCCATTTTCTTGCTTATTACTAAGCCCCCTCTCCCAAAATAGTATGAGATCTTAGTGCATCAGTATTGAGGATTACTGTCCTGGATGGACCTGTCATTTTTCCTGGACAATGGCAGATGGGAACAAAAATAAGATAGACATTTCTGGACTGCTGTTTTTATCATAGAGTTTGGAACCTCATTGTCATCTTCCTGACATTTCAAAGTGTCACAAGAGGACACAGAGATATTACACATACAAAAATCCAATCAAATTGTTTTCTAGATCTATGTGAGCACTTGCATTTTTCTTCTATTCTTGCTCATAGTGCTATTTGTACTTCCAATTAGTAATCGAAGTTAGGGTACTGCATTCAATGCAGTTTGGGGCTCTTGGTCATATTAGTAGGAAATCTTTTGACTAGGGAAGTCACACATTATCTGTAGTTACTAAACAATTACATTATGCTGGCCATAACTAGAAATTTTACAGAGGTAGATGGCTCGAGAAATTATGATTACACCAAATATACAACATGGATATTTCCTCTAAAAGTTGAGTGAGCACAAGGCTATTTCTGAGCTCATTAACAATAATTATAACATCATGTCAGTTGTCCCAGAATGAGCTATTTGGTTGAAGACTTCCCTATTTGATGGTGAATCAACCATGTAGCAGTAGAAGTATCTTCTTCTTTCTTAGCTGCTATTACCCTACATCTGGTCTTGCTTCATTTTGGGAGATGCTGTAATAAGAAAGATTAATTAGTAGTCAGTGCAATAAAAACATATCTCCTCACATTAGCAATATGTCAGAACCAAAACACTGAATCTTCCAAACAGAGAGATGAGATCAAAAATGTTCATGCTTGTTAGGTCAGACAGCAAAATGAAAATGCAAATCTTTCCTTTTTTTTCCCCTTTTCTTTTTCTTTTTCTTTTTTTTTTTTTTTTTTTTTTTTTGCATTAGGCATCTTTTGTGCTGATCTCTAAAAAATGTGAAAGAGATGTTTGTATGAAGAGGATAGAGATTCATTAAGTTTGTAAAAACTCTTTAAGCACTAATTAGGTAATAACCCATCAAAATCCAATTAGGGACAATTAGTGCTTGCTCTTCCTTACAAAAGAATAGGAAGGGAGAGAGTATTTATGTAGATGTGGAGAGATTAAGGTGTTCCACTTCAGGCAAAAGTACATGTGAAAAACCACTTTTCATAAATAGCCATTTGATAATAATTACATTTTCTTCCATTTTCTCAGAATTTTTTTATTCAAATTCAGTCAAAATAATAATAGGTGGCATTTATATGAAATCACAAGATTTTC
Source organism: Sarcophilus harrisii (assembly GCF_902635505.1). Classification (NCBI taxonomy): domain Eukaryota; kingdom Metazoa; phylum Chordata; class Mammalia; order Dasyuromorphia; family Dasyuridae; genus Sarcophilus; species Sarcophilus harrisii. The sequence continues at coordinate 224,680,527 of NC_045431.1, read as the reverse complement.
AAGTTGTACAGGATCTTGGGTGCCATTTAGTTCAACATGCAACAGAACTCATCCTGGAAGTGTTCTCATAGTCTTTGCTTAAAGATCCTTATTGAGCTATTTTTGTTTTATTTGTTTTTTGTTTTGTTTTGTTTTTTTTAGCATACACCAAATTTTGGTAGGAAGGCTGAGGCTGATGGATTGCTTGAGTTCAGGAGTTCTGAGCAGCAGTGGACTAAAACTGATTTGATGTGTGCAATACCCTAACACTAATACAGTATGAAGAGATAACTAGGTTGACTAAAGAAGGGAGAATTAACTCTGGTCTGAAAAATGAAACAGATTTGAGCTTCTATTTTCAATTTTCCATCAGTAGTTCTCCCTGGTGAAGAAGATGGTCCTTTCAGGATAAACTGACCACTTGTAATCTCATTATCATGTTAACTCACATTGTAGATGTTGTTCCTCCTTTTTTTCAAAGAAAACTAATGGCATCATGCAGTAATATGTTGATTTGAGGGTGAATTGTATTTATGTAAGGCAGAGTAATATAGTCATCAGCCTCACTCTTCCAGTCATCAAAAATCTGGTGAAGACAAAATTCAGGCTGACTAGTGACATGGTAGATGATTTTGGCATTTTCAAAGTTTGACTAAGCTCCAAGTATTCCATAATGCCTATTTCAGCTGCCTTCATGGTCACAGGAAGAAATTGTTCCACTCACCCATTCATGTTTGGGGTAGACATCCTTTTAACTCACCAGGGAATTTGAGGCTTGTTGGTAATCCTCAAATTGTAGCCCAAATGCCAAAATGGTTTTATGGAATGTTGATATTGTACATACCACAGCATCTTGAAGTCACAGGTGACATTTGGGTGACAGTTGGAGATCAAAGGGGGATGAGCATGTCAACAATCTGTCACCCCAGAATTTTTTTTTCTAAACAAATACCCTTGGTTACTACTCCTCAGCCTCCTCTTCCCTCTAATTAGAGAGTTAGACAGTGGAACACTAAACTCCTCCCAAAGTTTTCCTTTATAGAAAATGGAAATTGGACTTCCAGCTTACTTCTCCTTCCATCTCTGCACCTCTACTAATTTAAACTAAAGCAACAAGGAATCTCCTGGTTTCTCTACTCCTGACTTTTTTCAGCTTTCTTTTATTTGTTGTCTTTATTTTTTTCTTATTTGTAATTCCAGATCTTAACATAGTTCCTAGTACACTAATTGTATCAATTATTTATAGGTGGCCATGGTACTACCAACTAGCACAAGGTAAGAACACCTAAAAAAGAAAAAAAATGCATAAAGAGGAAAAATGCTACTAATTTGACCCATTTGGAAGACTTTGTTATTCTGACATCAAAACTAAAGTTGTCTTTTTTCTACTATTATTTTCAACAACTTAATGCATTATTAAACAAGTATTAATTAAGACCAACTATTTTCAAAGAAGCAAAGTGGTATAGTTAATAGAGAATTGGTCTTAAAGCAGGAAGATCTGAATTCAAATCCCACCTATGACATAATGACTATGTGACCCTGTGCAAATCATTTAAACTTAAGGGAATGTTAGGCACTCATAAATTATAGCTAACATAACCACCGGCATTGAAAGTAGGATTTCCCTCACCTAGAATTGCCAAACTAATGAAATCCCAGACAATGTCTAGCTGCCCTTCCTGCTGTATATCAGGACCGGAAAAATCATGTGTGTGTGTGTGTATGTATACAGATAGATAGATAGATAGATAGATAGAAAGACTGAATTAATCCTTATTCTCAAAAAGAGTTGATTCTAATTGGGGAAGTATATACTTAAATATATGTGGAATAAAAATAAAGATAAAAATAAAATAAATGTAAGGCAGTTGGATTATGTGTAAATTGTGGGTTGTCCAAATGTTAGGATACACTATTATTTATATATCAAAATTTTTTCTGGGGAGAAAAGTAAAGATGATATTATTAGATCATTTTGTACTTTTCAAAAATATGAACAAAAGCCAGAATTAAATAGTCTGTTGAACAAACAAATTAATTGGGAGAATGAGGATTTAGGGTCCCTTTGTGAGTAATTCGTCTAATGCTATTCTTTTATAATGCTGGATTTCTGGGGAACTTGAAACACTGAAAATTAGTTTAGATTTTCTAATAAATTTTTCTATATTTAGAATGGATGAGTCCTATATTACTTTAAGCTTCACTGAATCTGTGATATTATTGTTGTGGGTATTTCCTCCAGTAATTCACATTACAATCTGCCTATCCTATGTCGTCCCATAAATATTTCACAAGGTAGTAGGATTGTCTGAATATATTAAGTGCTTAATAAATGCTTATTGATCAAAAGACATTAAGGCACAGCCTAATGATGCTGGATAGAAAAAAAAGCCCCACATTTACTAGTATACTTAGGTAGGATAATGGATATACAGTGGTACCTGGAGTCAGGAAAAATCTTTCTGAGTTCAAATCTGGCCTTCTACTTTCTAGTTATGTAACCCTGGACAAAAAAAAAAATTAATCCTGTTTGCCTCAGCTTCTTCATCTGTAGAATGAGCTAGAGAAGATAATGGCAAACCACTCTAGCAACTTTTCCAATAAAATCTCAAGTGAGATCATGAAAAGTGAGAAAAACTAAAACAACTTAACAAAAACCAGTTACTAGATTGATTGTACATTCCATGAGAGTACAAAATGCATTACATCATTTTTTATATGTTGTTGATGCCTACCATTCTCCTTTTGGTATTATTTCCTTTTTGCTTGTTTGTTTCCCTACTGTTTAACAGAGTTCCTCAGAAGATGAAAAAATACTTAATCTTTCTTTTTTTTCCCTTCTTTCCTACCAAGGTCTTCTGCACATTGTGTTTAGTTAATGATTGTGATAAGGTTAAATATACCAATCTATCATTTTATATAAGTTTATTATATATAAAGATTTGAATTAACTATATAACAAGGATCATGGATAATAAATGAGTCACTTATTAATACATGAGAATCCACTGGAACTAGGTTCCCAGAATTGAGCCAAATATTTTGGTAAAATATTCTTTTTAAAAGAGAAAAAGAAAAAAAAAATATGTGCAATATAGTTAGTGTGTGGATCTATACTTTTATTGTATTAAACATTGTGTTTAAACAAGGTCAAATATAATGAATGAGTTATATGACCATTCCTAATTGAAATCCTATTTTGGAATCAGAAATGGCTTCACTTTTTGTCTCTGTATCACAAGCAATAAACAGAATATCTGAAGAAAACAGGCCCTTAAATGTTTATTTTCTTGAATTGAATTGTATTGAATTTTAACATAAGCAAAACATTTTAAAATATTGCTTATTAGTCATTGGACAAAAGAAATCTTTTAGAAGCAGTCCACTTTATTTGAGTTTAATAACATAAGCTAGTTCTCTCTGCAATTATAAATCCACTACAGTAGGATGTGATGTGATATTAATGAAAAACATAATAAATAGGTAATTACAAAAAATCAATGGAACTTTTCCTTGAAAGGGATTTATTCTGGAGAGTTCACATGAATGAGCTGATTTTCTATTATCTTTATGATTACAATATTATATATATAGTCTCACATACCAAATTAGCGCCTATGTTTTATGCCCATTTTGCTAAGATTTGCATAAGGCACTTCAGCAAATTCAATATATAATCTATATAAACTGAAGCTTTTAAAACTGTGTTTTATAGAAAAGTCTCATGGAACTTTCATACCAGTAATTTTGTGCTAGCTTAAAAGGAGAAACAAAACTAACATATTTTGATTGGGTAAGGACCAAATGGTAAATGTTGATTGTAAGAGTTTGTTATTGTTCCATAAGATATGGGTGAGTGACCAGATTGAGAATTATATATTTTCTCTGATGACACAACATTTCATATCTCTGCAAAATAAAAATTATTCATTGAAGACTAGTGACTTCAACTGTCTACATGGCTGAGAACACACAGAAGCCAAAAGAAGATTAAAAATGAATTGATAATGATCTTGATCACACCTAGCACTTCTCCCATGTCCAGATATTCTGGAAGCAAGGTTCTACTGGAAGAGTCAATGATCGACACAGGCTAACAACAAAATTCAATTCAGGATATCTCCTCCCTTCTTCCAGTCCATAAAACCCCCACTCCCAATTGTAGAAATTAAATTGAGAAATTGGTCACAACTGCAACCCCATAGCATCAGGACTGCAAAGCTTTGCCTACTAGTGCCCGGATGCACAGTACAGCATGACAGCAGTTTGGCAAATATTTAAATTTTTGTGAAGTCAGAAAACTAAGAAACAAGAAGGACACCAGGAAAGGATAGTAGGATAGTCTCTGTGTATGAGTGTATGTCTCTCTGTCTCTTTCTGTCTTTCTATCTTTCTGTGTATGTGTGTGGGTGTAAAGTGAAGGGATACAAGCCTCTAAATCTAAGGGAAAAATCATAGCTTCCAGATGGGATCTGATGTGGCCACTCAAAAGGCATTTAAGGCTTTTAGTAGACTGTTAATTAAATGGGAGGAGAGGTTGAGCTATTTAGAGATGCAGCCATTAAAGAAATCTCTATTGGAAGAGAATAGTCAGAAACTGAATAGAGGAAATTTGTTTATGGGTATGGGGTGTGGGAAGATCATCAAAGTTATCAGGAAGAAATCTCAAACACCTTGAACATAAGCAGATAAATCAACAGGAAAGACATTACTAAAAAAAAAAAAAAAAAAAAAAAGATCTCTAGACTTAGTAAACAAATTCAGGCATTTGTGAATAAATACTACAAAACTAAGAAAAATGGTCCAAAACTTGATGAAACAGAGTACCCTGTAAAATTTGAGAACATGAATCATAACACATTGTTCCCAAAAGAATTTAAATAATGAAATTATGAAAACAGAATTTATGGCCTACATGGGGAAAAAATGCAGAATAGAAAAAAAATCAATCTACAATGGTAAATATTACCAAAGAAATAGAAGTGAGAACAATAGATTGGAAATATAAATATACAGAAGTCAAGGACAATTTAGTAGGAAAAAAAGAAAAGAATCAAAAACATTAATGGAAATATGTTCACTATGAAAGAAAAATTTATTGAGACAGTTTATAAGAACTGATTTAGAAGGAAGTAAGTAGAATGAGGAAAACAATATATCCAGTGACTACTAAAATGGAAATGTAAAGTAAACAACAACAAGGAAATGAAATTAAACTATTTTGTCCCAAGTTGGGATGAAAGGAGAATTTAGTGAAGCTTTTTCATGAACTGTATTGATGGAAGGAGTAACCATACTAAGATGATCATTGATTTTTATACTTATAATTAAATTATATAAAAGATTTTTTAAAAAATGCCTTTTTCATTTATAGAATGTAGGGGCCATGGATGAGTAATGAGTAATACTGCACATAATAGAAGACTGAATTCACATACTGACTGAATTTTTTTTTAATTTTTCCAAACCAAGGAAAACCCTGTGGGTAAGGGGGGGGGGGATGTCAGGATATATTTAGCAATTAAATTATTTTTTAAATGCAAATACACATTTTTTTTTAAAAATTGAGAAAGAGATTACAACAATTTAAGTGGCCAATCAAAATATTAAAATTTGATGCACCTCAGTTTTCAATCAATTCCTATGCTTTCTCCTTAAACCCCTTCATACAAGGGTACTCCCCTTCCTGACTCCTAATATCTTAAAATATGGTGATTTTGACCTCTTTGCTATTTACTCACACAAAATGGAACACCTTTCAAATCCTAGATTTACTGTTTTTCACTGACTATCTCATGCTTAGAATTCAATTATTCCTTAACTATACCTTCTTGTTTTTCAAACTTCATTGATGTCCCATCTAAAATCTGATTTACAAAAAAAGCCTTTTTTTCTGACCCCCACCCCACCCCCAACCTTTAACTCTGGTGCCTTTTCTGTATTGATGATCTCCAATTTATTCTGTATGTAACTTTCTTAAATTTGGCTGTTTCCTTGTACTCCCTTCTATTTTATGATGAATTCCATAAGAACAGTGACTTTTTGCCTTTCTTTGTATGCCAGTGCTTACTGAAGTTTCTGACACATAGTAATCACTCAATAAGTACTTGTTGACAGACTGAGTAATAACATCTACCTTAAGAGTTCTTTGCACATAGAAAATAGTTTACACACATTTTTAATTGAATTGAATTGAATCATTTGAGTCCTTCTCCATGGAATTCTTACTCTGATGTTTCAAAATGACACTGAAGTTATTTGATATTAGATGTGGGGATGCTTTCAATTTTTGAAGGGTGATTGTAATTAACCCCAAATTTATTATCCATTGGGAGCTTCACATGTGTTCAGGACTCATCTGAAATTGCTTGCTTGCTTTTTCCATAAATCTTGTTTTTTATGGGTCATTTAAAAATACCATTTTTAATTACTCTTTGCCTTGACTTTAATACTTTAGAAAAATTTCAGGTAATCTGAAATACAAGGTTATTGTTATTGTTGTTTCTACTACTATTACCCAGAAATCAGTAGCATTTCCCTATGCATATTATTGATTCTTGGGAGAGTATGTTTAAAGGATAACTGGAGCGGATTTGCTAAGAGCTCCATTTTGTATCTCCCTATACACCAAAGGGAATGCTGGATTAATTTTCATCTGGAAAAGCTTAATTTCTCTTCTTTAATGGTGGTAGAGGAAGGGGAAAATAACCTTTAGTTTCTCATGCTTGTGGAGAAAATCCAACATTTTCTGAGACTCCAATTTACACTATAGTTTCCTTTTGAGTGAGGAAGTTGTGTTTTACTTTGTCTTTTCTCTATTTCCCCCCTATACATACACTGTAGTTTTTATTACCATGTTTATTTTATTTTTAAAAAATTGTTTGTGAGGAGAGATGCTTTTAAAATGACAAATCAAACAAAAATCTTTTTTGACAATTACTATTGCTAATTGTATTGCTCCCATACTTATTTTCTGACTCATTTCACTCTTTCCCTCTTCGAAAATATTTGGTTGAAACCATACCTGACCCCACTATGCTTTCTTTTTTTTTTATCACCCCCACCTCCCTACATCCCATTTCCCTCCTATTTTCCTTCAGGATAAGATAGATATCTATATTCCTATTGAATTGTATGTTATTTCCTATTTCAGCCAATTCTGATTAAAGTAAGGTCCACTCCCTCTCCCTTTTCTCCCCCTCTTCCTCTCCACTGTAAAATTTTTTTCTTCCCCCTTTTTTATGGCAGATAGTTTGCACCATTCCACTTCACCCTTTCCCTTTCTTCCAATACATTCCTTTCTCATCCCTTAATTTTATCATTAAAAAAAGATCTTATTCCTTCATATTCAACTCATACTCTTGCCCTCTGTCTATACATACTTCTTCTGTCATAATAATGAGAATATTCTAATGAGCTACAAGTATCATTCTACCATATAGAAATATAAACAGATTAACCTTATTAATTTCCCTTATGATATCACTTTCCTGATTACTTCCTTATGCTTTTCCAGAGTCTTTTATTTAAAAATCAAATTTTATAATCAGCTCTAGTCTTCTCATCATGAATAAATGAAAATCCTTTGTTTCATTGAATGGTCACCTTTTCCTCTGAAAGATTATATTCATTTTTTCTAAGTATGTGATTCTTGATTGAAATCCTAGTTCCACTGCTCTCTGAAATATAATATTCTAAACCCTCCTGTTCTTTAATGTAAAAGCCACTGAATCTTATATCATCCTGACTGTGGCAGCATTATACTTGAATTGTTTCTTTCTGTATACTTACAATATTTTCTCTTGACATGGGAACTCCAAAACTTAGCTATGATATACCTGGGAGATTTTACTTTGAAATATCTTTCAGGAGGTGATGGTTGTATTCTTTCCATTTCTATTTTACCCTCTGGTTCTAGAGCATCAGGACAATTTTCCCTGATAATTTCTTAAAAGTTGATGCTCAGGCTCTTTTTGTGATCAGAACTTTCAAGAAGATCAATAATTTTTAAATTATCTGTCCTAGATCTATTTTCCAGGTCAGTTGTTTTTCCAATGAAATATCTCTTTTTTTTTCTTTTTTCTTTGTTTTGTCTTATTTTATCTTGATTTCTAATAAAGTCATTAGCTTCCATTTGCTCAATTCTATTTTTTAAGGAATTATTTTCCTCAGTGATCTTTTGAACATCCTTTCCCAATTGGCCAGTTTTGCTTTTTAGGGCATTCATCTTTAGGGCATTAGTTTTTTGTATTTCCTTTTTCATCCCTCCCAATTCTTTCTCTAATTTTTCCTCTATCTCTCTTACTTAATTTTCAAAGTCTCTTGATTTCTTCCATGGCCTGAGCCCAATTATTATTTTTCTTGGAGACTTTGGATGTAGGATCTTTGACTTTGTTATCATCTTCTGAGTGTATGTTTTGATCTTCCTTGTCACCATAACTTTAAATGGTTAGAAATTTGTTTTTTGCTCATTTTCCTAGCCTTTTACTCTGCTTTTAACTCTTTGTAAAAATAAGACTCTGTTTCTAGGGAAGAGGATGTCCTGTCCTAAGCTTCAGGAATTTTGTGCAACTATTTTCAGAAATCCTTCTAGGAATGTGATCACAAACACTCCTTTCTTTCCTGGAGATGTTAGATGTGTCCTGTCACTACAGTAGCTATAAGATATAGTTGCTAGCAGGAGCTGGGGCTCCTGTGACTGAGCCTGCACTAGGATTGCACACCCCAGACTCCCATCTTGTTGCCATAAATCCTCTCTACTGACCTTCTAACTCCTCCCTGGTATTGTCTAAAAGCCTGCTGATTCAGATGTCTCATCTTGCTGATGTTGGGGACTGGGCCAGAGCGGGGCCTATACTAGGCCTATGCTGGGATTGTGTGCCGGGACCCTACTCTGGTTACATAGACATTTTCTGTTGACCTTCCAGCTCCTCTTTGGTGTCTCTAGGCTTAGAAGTCTGGAAGCCACCAGGACTGCTACTGATTCAGTGGTTGCACTGGGCTGTAACTCTGCTTGGCTGAACTTCTAAGTTGCCTTTGTGTGGAAAATATTCTTCTCTACTTTTAGGGTGTTCTGATGCTCTAAATTTTGTTTAGAGTCATTATTTAAAGGGATGTGGAGCAGTTTAAGGGAGAGGTTGGGCAAGTTCCTACCATTACTCTGTCACCTTGGCTCCTAATCTGCCAGGAAATAATCTTTGATAAGAATTGTAATGATTTTTAAAAAACAGTATAATTTGTAATTGTGTACAATATTTAGTACTTAAGATAGTTAAATTTGATAGCAAAATAAGAACTGGAATGGAAGGAGGAAAAGAAAGAAAGAAGGAAGGAAGAGTAGTTGAGAGGGAGGGAGGGAGGAAAGAAAAGGAAGGGAAGGAAAAGGAGAGAAAGAATTAAGGCAAAGAAGGGGAAGGAGGAAAGGGAAGGGAAGAAAAGGGAAAAAAGAAAATGGAAGAGGAGGGAGAGGAAAAGAAAGGGAAAGAAATAGAGGGAGAAAAAAGAAAGGGATGAAAGGAAAGAAAGGAAATGGAGGGAAACAAAGGGAAGGAAGGGAGAGAAGAAGGAAAATGAGAGGAATGAGAAAAATGAAGTGTGAGAGGGAAGGGAAGAGAAGGGAACAGAGAGAAGAGAAGGGAGGAACTTCCAGAGGTGGAGCCAAGATGGCAGAGTAAAGTTAGAAAATTGCTCTACCTCTCCCATTTTCCCTTGAAAATCACACGAATCCAAGCCTCTAAACAGAATCAGATGGAATGAAGTGACCCTCTAGCTCAAGATAGACTGGACAAACTTCAAGAAAGGTCCATCTCATAGGGGCAAAAAAGGTGTTCAGCCTACATCATAGAGAGTCTAGGAAAGCCAGTGAGAGGGTCTTAATCACAGCAAATAAGCAATAAGACCCTTAGCTCTGACTAAGTAAATGAGCAAAGGAGTGTGGCAGCTTCCAGTTCCAACTAAGATGGCAAACTCTAGGAAATCAAGCTATTTCCTGGAAAAAGCAGCCAAGCTAATCCCTTGCAAACACAAGGAGCCCCTGTGCTGAAAGCCGAGTCTCAGAGCTGCACAGGGAGTTTGGGATAATGCCCCTTTTACACCAGAAGCAGAGCTAAACCAAAACAGTTTTTTAAGAGGAAATACCAAAAGAAAAGGAAAGAAAATGAGCAAGAAACAGAAAAGAACCTTGACCAGAAAGCTACTATGGTGATATGGCAGACCAAAACACAAACTTAGACAAAGAATATGCACAGAAGAAATCTCAAAGAGTGATAGGAATTGGTCTCTTGTCAAGTTTGGTGTAATTGTTCTGCACTGAAGGCAAAAAAAATTTTTAAAAAACCAGAACAATATTTCTAACAGATCTATAGATTATCCCAAACAGTAACCAATGGGTTATTATAATATTGAAACATGTAACATTAATTGACATAATTAATAATATATCATATTATTATAACATGTAATATTATAATAATTTCCATATGGGAATTTGATAACATGAGTTTTTATGAAACCAATTTACATACTCAATCATCTGGAAACAGAAAGAGAAATGAGAACAAAATCAATCAAAGCCAATATTTCTAGAAGAGGAAATTTTTCTAGATTATGACATTTAAAGACCTTTTTAACCTGGCCCTAACATGATTTTCCATCTTTATTGTATACATTCTCCTTCAATGCACCCGGCAATCCAGTTAATCTGGTCATTTTCCTGTTTATCCTATCAGTATGCCAGCTCCTGTATCCAGATCTTGGTCCTGGATGCCCTTGAAATCTCAAATGTTCTTCTTCCACACCTCCATCTCTCAGAATTCCTATTCTCTTTCAAGTCTCTTTCAAGAATTATCTCATGGTAGATTCTACATTGAAATTTTTATTATGTCTTTTGATACTCATGCCTTATTTATTTTATTTTATAGCCTTTTATTTACAGGTTATATGTATGGGTAACTTTACAGCATTAACAATTGCCAAACCTCTTGTTCCAATTTTTCACCTCTTACCCCCCACCCCCTCCCCCAGATGGCAGGATGACCAGTAGATGTTAAATATATTAAAATATAAATTAGATACACAATAAGTATACATGACCAAACCGTTATTTTGCTGTACAAAATGAATCAGACTCTGAAATATTGTACAATTAGCTTATGAAGGAAATCAAAAATGCAGGTGGGCATAAATATAGGGATTGGGAATTCAATGTAATGGTTCTTAGTCATCTCCCAGAGTTTTTTCTCTGGGAGTAGCTGGTTCAGTTCATTACTGCTCCATTGGAAATGATTTGGTTGATCTCATTGCTGAGGATGGCCATGTCCATCAGAACTGGTCATCATATAGTATTGTTGTTGAAGTATATAATGATCTCCTGGTCCTGCTCATTTCACTCAGCATCAGTTCGTGTAAGTCTCTCCAGGCCTTTCTGAAATCATCCTGTTGGTCATTTCTTACAGAACAATGATATTCCATAATATTCATATACCACAATTTATTCAGCCATTCTCCTACTGATGGGCATCCACTCAGTTTCCAGTTTCTAGCCACTACAAAGAGGGATGCCTTATTTTTTAAAATCACTTTCTATCTATCTATCTATCAATCATCTGTCTGCCTATTCACTAATATGTGTTCCATTTGGGTTACCTAAGTGACAGTATAAGCTCTTTGAGGGTAGGATCTCTTTTTGCTTTGGTGTTTATATCTCCAGCTACTATGATTGATTATATGAAGTTTATTGTATTCCCTGAAAAGATAAAAAAAAGTATAAGAGACAACATACAGGCCCAATAGAGTATTTGCAGTCAAGAAGACCTAAGTTGTAACCTTGACTCAGATTCTTATTAAGTGTGTGATCCTTGATATATTTTTAACTGTTATGTAGCTCTGGCAATCCCACTAAGACTTCTTTACTGAGGATTTTTTAACACAAGAACTGAAGATAACTAAAAACCAACCAACAAATAAAGAATCTCCTAAAGACATTTCTGCATTCAAGGTTGTAAGAAAGAATAGGATTCAAAGAAATAGGATTCAGAGATTATCTTGAAAAATATTACAATTGAGTTTCCTCTCATAATTTGTATTAACATTGGAATTAACCTTGACAGTATATTATATAAAATTAATGTTGAGTAATAGTACTTAAAGAATACAATGATTGCTTTATTGGTTAAGCCTTTGAATTTGGATGATGGTACTAGTATTGCTACTCATTGTTATAAAACTTGAGCCATCTATTTTACCTAAGGATCATTTTTTTTCACCTGGAAATGTTAATAATAATTTCTGTTATTTGACAGGTTTAACTAAAGGTAATGGATATGAAAATTTTCTGAGGTTAATGCTCTCCTCATCCCCCAAATATATGTAGTTTGTTCTTATACTTTCTTTATAAATCTAGAAGATCCAGTAGTTAAAGTTTAACCATAATCTAAAGTTTCTATACTTCTGGTAACCTTGCATTTTTTTTTCCTTTTTGGCTTTCATCACATTGACTTTGAAACAATCCTAAAATGTGTGGAACAATTAACGTGGTTTTAATCACTGTTATAAACCTCCTGAGAGCAGTCACTGTAATAAAATTGGCATATTAAGGGTATGAAAAATAATTACAGGTGCAACTAAATATGATTAATGATGAAACAACAGCTCCAACATGAAAAGAATATTAAAGAGTTGTGGACTTTGCTTCAGCTAACTTCCCTTTTGCATTGATCATTTGCTTACTAAGAGCCCCGATTGAAATAACTAGTACTTGAAGTAGATAGCTTGGCTTATAATCCAACCTCTAACTCTTACTTGTGACTTGACCTTATGCATTTCCATGTTGTTTTTGTTTTCCTGACTCACCTGTCTCCTTCATGAAGTATAGACTTAGTATTTTAGGGACAGAAGGGACTTTGGAAGTTATCTAGTAGAATCCCACCCACTTGAAATAAAGAAAAAAAATAATCCACAATAGTTAATATGTGATTTGAAACCCAACACTCTTCATCCAGAATTAGTGCATTTCTTAATACACTACTAAATAAGACGAAATTCTAAGCTTCTGAATGATCTATCATCTAGTCATCAAAATTATAGATAAATACCACCCAGAGGTTAATCTCTGTAATTATTAGTAATTTATTTATTGCAGTTGTTTAAATCCGATGAAGTAGAGAGAGAGGAAGTGAAGAAGAAAGAAACATGGGTATAGGAGAGAGACAAATATAGAGAGACACACAATATTAGAGAAGGAAAGACAGAGACCAATATTCAGAGAAAGTCAAAGAATATTTTTCAAGTGAAATAGGAATTATGGGACTTAAGTTTCAGGGGAACTATAACATTTGGAACTTTGGTTTCTGAATCTTATGGGAAAAAAATGGATAGACTGTAGTTTGTCAGAAATGACTTTGTAGATAACCTCATATAGTGACTTCAATATTATGGCCAGTTCATAATTTTGGAATGGACTCAAAGGCTGATGATTATTCTCTTGGTTCATTCAACAGACTTGTCGGAGAGAGAGAGGGGAAAATGATAATAATGATGAGAATGAAATGTTCTCTCTGATTAAGGCAAGTTAATTGAATGTCCTGATTTGATTTTTCACTAAAAGGTATACTAACAGTTAAGCAAAATGTTTGTCCAAATGAAGCTGGGAAAAGATATAGAAATAATGAATTGTTAGAAGGATTAGTGCTATTTATTTTCTTATTTCTTTATCCAGGATACTACTCTTAAATTTGTACTTCTAAAACTACATCTATAGCCAATTTCTATTCTTTCTCGAATACTCCTTAATTTTTAAAAAAGGTGATTTTTTTAGAACATTTCTATATAGATTTTAAGGGCAAGAAGTCAAGGAACATGGAAACTCATGCTGATTCTCTCAGAGTCTGACCTTCAGGATGACACTACCTGTGTTCCTAGTGCAGGAGAGGCTTTTGAAGCTCAAGTAACATTGACTAAATGTTAGAATCTAGCTTTCATGCAATGCTTAATGAATACCAAGAAAAGGAATCAGTGATTGAAAAGAATATTGATAGCTTTAACACAAACTTTTCAAATTAGATTTGTCTCATTATTTTCAACAAGTTATTAGATGGTAGAGGATTATAGAAATATTTTGCCTAGATATAAAGAAAAGCATTTGACAAGGATTCTTTAGCTCATTTTGTAGACAGAAAGGATAGATGTACACTAGATAATAGAATGATTAGATGTGTTAGAACCCTTTATAATGACAGAATTAATAATAGTTACTGATGCTTTTATGCTGGCTTGGGAAGAGACTCAGAGGAGGGGCCCAGGAGTTTGTGTGGTCGTATGCTAATGAATTTGGTTATTAATAGTTTCAATAAAGAAATGAAGGCACATTTACCAAATCTGAAGTTGACTCAGAATTAATATATGGAATGTTGGTCAGTATCCCCACTTTCAACAAATTGTGATGATGGATCAAATTGAATCTAAAATGTCATAGGGATAAAAATACAGTTTTATTATTGATAACAGAAAATCAAATTTACAAATCTATTAAATGAGATATAGACATAGATTCATACTTTGAAACTATTGATTCTGCTTCTTTCAGTTTACAGATAAGAATCACAAAGAGGCTGTAACTTTTCAGTCACAGAAAGATTGTTATTTATAAAATCCTAACTTTAAATATGGCTTAGCAGATAGTGTGCTTGACCCAGAGTCAGGGAAGACTGAGTTCAGATTCTGCCTCGAATACTCAAAAATTTTGTGACTCTGGACAAGTCACTCAATCACTGTCTACTTTAATAGAGAAGGAAATGGCAAACCACACCACTGTCTTTTTCAAGATAATATTGGTATGCTATGCTCTAAAGTACAGTTTCTTAAACTGTAGGTTGCAACCCCATATGGAATTTCTTAGTTGAATGTGGAGGTCAGGAAATTATGATTTATTACCAGCAAATGTTTCATTTGTATACCTGTTTTATATTCTTATATATCCAAAGTCACAAAATTTTTTTCAAGTGAAAAGGGGTCATAAAAAACATAATTTGTAAATATATCCTTATTTTATTACCCATTATTTTCTTTAAAATTTTAAAAAGGAACAATGACAAAAAGTAAATCAACAAAACATAGATGAAAACCAGTTCAGAGTAGATAGAGATATGTCTCCTGCTATTTCTTTTACTTTTCTCTCCTATCTATCTTTCTATATCTTATCTTTCTTATTTTATCTATCATCCCTCATTTATCTATTATCTCATTTATCTGTCTCTTAGATATTTCTGAGATACATGGTATATGAGGAGTAAAACTAAACATATTTTAAATGTAGTCTGATCAAAGCAAAATAGAAGACAATTTAGTTTCCCTATGCATAGTTCTTTTTTCCCCATATCATTCATATATCAGAACTTTTTCTCTTAAATCGATTCCACAATCAAATGTACCATTTGACAAATACAAAGATAAATATATTGGAATAAGAATTCATTTTTTGACAAAAACTGTATGAAAAACTGAAAAAGCGATCATAAAAAAGGCTTAGACCAACAAATCATATCACGTACCAAGAAAAACTTCAAATAAATGCAGGATTAGGCATATGCATGACATCATCATAATCAAACAAATTAGAAGAAAATGGAAGAAAATATCTTTCTGACATTTTCAGAATCAGAATCTATAGATTACAAAATAATTTATTATCAAACATTTGTTAACAGAAGGAAAAATTGGACTGTGTTAATTACATATGATTAAAACTTTTCACCCAAACAAAATCAATAAAGATAAAATTAGAAGGGAAGCAAGCTACTAAGGAATAGAATACATATTTACAGTAAGATATTTTTTAATATCTCTCATTTTAAGACAATATAAGGGACTGGTTCAAATTTATAAAAATAAGAATCATACACCAGAGCTAATAGCTCTTCAAAGGACATGAATAGAAAATTAGCAGAGGAAGAAAACCAGGATATCAATAGCAATATGAAAAATATTCCAAACCACTAATGTAATTAGAGTAATTAAAATTAAAACAGGTGTGATATTGTCAGTTACATTCAGCAGATTACTAAAATTAAGGAAAAAGACAAATGTTGAAAAACATTTGGGGACACCAATATTAATTCACTGTGGGTGGCATTAAGAAGTAGTTCAGTGGTTCTATGAAATGATTTGAAAGTCTATGTCAAAAGTTATGAAACATGAATATCATTTGATTCAGTGATACGACTGCCAGATCTATGACCCCAGAGAGTTAAAATGAAAAAAGAAAAAAAAGAAAAATGGTCCATTATACAACTATATTTATAATTTTTGGTAAAGAAATGGAAATCACTGATGTATCTATCATTTGATCAATATCTAAACAATTACTTGCATATGAATTAATGAAATTGTGTACAGTTAGAAATAATGAGATGGAAATTATTTCAGAAAAACCTGAGATGACTTGGATGAACCTATACAGAAGGAATTGAGCAGAATTGCAAAAAAAAAACAATTTATATGTCAACAAAAGCATTGTGAAGACAAATGGTTAAACAAGATTTCAGCACTCTTATCAATTCAAAGGCCATAAGTGGTTTCAAAAGACTTATGATTAAAAAACTTTACCTATCTTCTGAAAATTTAGACAAACATTAATATATGTCTATTTATAGGTGATCATATATATATATATATATGTATACACAAATATATGCATATACATATATGTACACGTATACATCCATACTTCATATGTACACCTAAATTTATATATTTCTTTCTAATTGTGTATTGTGTATACAAATATAGAATGCCTCACTATATATATTGTGTATAAATGGATATAGCCAACATTGGAATTACTTTTGATAAACTATGAACTAGAGTCCTGAATTTGTTTTTAAGTGAAAATATATGGGATATTGTCAAAATGATACTTTTTAAATTATAATCCCAAACAAATAATTTTAATTTTGTTTATTATAATATTAATATAGTTATGATGATAATTTATTCCTTTATCATACTCTCAATGATTATAAATATTTTAAGTTGTTGAATAATATATTTAACCAGTGATTCTTGGAAGGAAATAGAGAAGGAAAATGACCAAGCTTTCATAAATTATTCTCCAAAGAATATTCCAAATTTAGTCAAACAACTAGAAAAAAGCATGGAGCAGGGACAATTAATATTATCTTACACTTTTATGAACTCTAAAGACTCCAAAGAATAAATGTAAAAATAATTTTAATTGTTTAGATGTTTATGTATTAGCTAAATTTCTCCCAGTATCACTTTCCATGTCCTCTCACAGAAAACCATATCATACATGCCAGAAAATTATTATTATTGATGAAAACAGAAAAATCCTCATTATCACCTAGCCAGTATTAGTAACAAGAACAATAATAATACTAGGATTTCTATTTCATTTTAACAATTTTGAATTGTCTCCTAAATGTTATTTGATTTTATTTTCTCAACTGCTCTATTGTTTTGATGATCTTGTTTTATATGATAGTCCAAGGCCCACAAATTATATTCTTCATATACCTAACTATTTTTATTTGTTATGATATTCTAGATCTTTTGTTTCTTCAAATTTATTTTGCTATAATTTTATTAAGTTCTAGAAATAATATTTTTACTATTTTATTGGTAATAATTAAAACTGAAATTAATTATTGTAGTGGTGTCATTTACTGGTTTTTTTTCTATTTTATTGCTGATGATGTTAATAATTTTAGTTTGGCATGACTTAGTTATGAGCTCTGCATATTATCTGCATATTATTCCAGGTACTTAAGAAGAACATAATTTTTTTTAAGAAACAATTTTCAATTACATCATTATGAGTATTCTTTGTACTTGGGTATATTATTCCAGTAAATATTTCATATATTTTGTTGTTATTTTGAATGAGATCTCTTTTTATTATTTCCTTTTATATTTTATTATTATTGCTAAGAAATAGTATTGATTGGACATTGTGTCAAGATAGCAGAGAATAAACAAATCTTTGAGCTCTCCCTGGCTTCCCTCAGAATCAAAATCAGATCAAGCCTCTGAACTAGTTTTAGAGTGACAGAAACCACAAATATTTTGAGTGTAACAAATTTCCAGAAGATATTTTGGAAGAACTTCAGAAAAATCTGTTTCAATCAGGCATAGGGGGAGGCAGCCCAGTGCAGGTGCAACATAGGGATACCCAAATAGGAGGCCTGCCTCATGCCAGGAGAATCGACTAGGAGGCTTTTAGCCAAAATACAGCAGTGTTGGTTATTCTTTCTTGGTTCAAAAGCTTGTGGATCAGTAGACTAGGTGTGAGATCTTCAACACAACTACAGTAGACAAACAGTGAGCCCTTCAACCCAGCATAACAAGCAGGACTTGATCCCACATACCCAGCACAGAAAGGATGCCTGCAGCACCCCAAGGGCAGTGGGAAGCTGATTTCATCAGCAGAAGGAGCTTGGGACAATCTCCCCTTTGTCCTTAGAGCAGACCTCGAACTTTAAAAAGAAAAAGAAAAAAGAGCTCTGACCATAGATAGACTTTATGGAGATAGAGAAGAAGAGACCTCAAACCCTTAAGGCAAAACTTCTCCAGATGAAGCCCAAAAGAGTGATATGAGTTGCTCTCCAACTCAAAAGGATTTCTTGGAAGAATTTAAAAAGGATATTGAATGAGAGAAGAAAACTAGGAAAAGAAAATGAGAGTTTTGGAAAAGGAAATACAAAAAAAATTGAAGAAAATCACTCCTTGAAATTCCATTTAAAGTAACTACTGATAATATAAAATATTTAGGAATCTATCTGCCAAGGGAAAATCAGAAACTTTATGAGCAAAATTACAAACCACTTTTCACACAAATTAAGTCTGATCTAACCAATTGGAAAAATATTAAATGCTCTTGGATAGGGCGAGCAAATATAATAAAGATGACAATATTACCTAAACTAATCTATTTATTTAGCGCTATACCAATCAGAGTCCCAAAAAACTATTTTAATGACCTAGAAAAAATAACAACAAAGTTCATATAGAAAAACAAAAGGTGAAGAATTTCAAGGGAATTAATGAAAAAAAAAATCAAATGAAGGTGGTTTAGCTGTACCAGATCTAAAATTATATTATAGAGCAGCAGTTACCAAAACTATTTGGTATTGGCTAAGATTAGTTGATCAGTGGAATAGATTAGGTTCAAGGGATAAAACAGTCAACAAATATAGCAACCTAGTCTTTGACAAACCCAAAGATCCCAGCTTATGGGATAAGAACTTACTGTTTGATAAAAATTGCTGGGAAAATTGGAAACTAATATGGCAGAAACTAGGCATTGATCCATACTTAACGCCGTACACCAAGATAAGGTCAAAATGGGTTCATGACCCAGGCATAAAGAATGAAATTATTAATAAATTAGAGGAACACAGGATAGTTTACCTCTCAGACCTGTGGAAGGGGAAGGTCTTTATGACCAAAGAAGAACTAGAGATCATTACTGATCACAAAATAGAAAATTTCGATTATACCAAACTGAAAAGTTTTTGTACAAACAAAACTAATGCAGACAAGATTACAAGGGAAGCAATAAACTGGGAAAATATTTTTACAGTCAAAAGTTCTGATAAAGGCCTCATTTCCAAAATATATAGAGAATTAACTCTAATTTATAAAAAATCAAGCCATACTCCAATTGAAAAATGGTCAAAGGATATGAACAGACAATTCTCAGATGAAGAAATTGAAACTATTTCTAGTCATATGAAAAGATGCTCCAAGTCATTATTAATCAGAGAAATGCAAATTAAGACAACTCTAAGATACCACTACACACCTGTCAGATTGGCTAAGATGACAGGAAAAAATAATGATGATTGTTGGAGGGGATGCGGGAAAACTGGGACATTGATCCATTGTTGGTGGAGTTGTGAACAGATCCAGCCATTCTGGAGAGTAGTTTGGAACTATGCTCAAAAAGTTATCAAACTGTGCATACCCTTTGATCCAGCAGTGTTACTACTGGGCTTATATTCCAAAGAGATCATAAAGAAGGGAAAGGGACCTGTATGTGCACGAATGTTTGTGGCAGCCCTTTTTGTAGTGGCTAGAAACTGGAAACTGAATGGATGTCCATCAGTTGGAGAATGGCTGAATAAATTGTGGTATATGAATATTATGGAATATTACTGTTCTGTAAGAAATGACCAACAGGATAATTTCAGAAAGGCCTGGAGAGACTTACACGAACTGATGCTGAGTGAAATGAGCAGGACCAGGAGATCATTATATACTTCAACAACAATACTCTATGATGACCAGTTCTGATGGACCTGGCCATCCTCAGCAACGAGATCAACCAAATCATTTCCAATGGAGCAGTAATGAACTGAACCAGCTATGCCCAGAAAAAGAACTCTGGGAGATGACTAAAAACCATTACATTGAATTCCCAATCCCTATATTTATGCCCATCTGCATTTTTGATTTCCTTCACAAGCTAATTGTACAATATTTCAGAGTCTGATTCTTTTTGTACAGCAAAATAATTTTTTGGTCATGTATACTTATTGTGTATCTAATTTATATTTTAATATATTTAACATCTACTGGTCATCCTGCCATCTAGGGGAGGGGTGGGGGGTAAGAGGTGAAAAATTGGAACAAGAGGTTTGGCAATTGTTAATGCTGTAAAGTTACCCATGCATATATCCTGTAAATAAAAGGCTATTAAAAAAAAAAAAAAAAAGAAAAAAAAGAAAATCACTCCTTAAAAATAGAGTTGGCAAAATGCAAGGAGAAAACAACTCCTTGAAAAACAGAATTGGTGAAATGGAAACAGAGAACAGCTTCCTAAAAATAGAATTGGTGAAATGGGGGAAAACCCAATGAACAAAGCAATTGATTTATAAGTTTAATTGGTCAAATGTAAAAGAAGGTAAAAAAGCTAATTGAAGAAAACAATTCACTAAAAATTAGAATTGAACAAGAATGACTCAATGAGACATCAAAATTCAGTGAAACAAACTCAAAACAAAAAAAGAAAAATACAAGAAAATGTAAAATATCTCAAAAAACTGTCCTGATATCCTAGAACCAAATGGGTAAAATAGCCATTGAAAGAATCCACCAATCACTTCCATACTACATCCCTGTTAGAATGGCATTTCTTCAAGGTCTTGAGGAATTGTCCCCTGCTTTGGATCTGCTTTTTTCTGTTTTGTTTTTATGTCATGCAATTAGCCCAATGCCTTAAACCTAGATTAAGTTTAATAAATGCTCATAGAATTGAGTTGAATTGAATTCAGTCATACTGAAATTATTAAAACCAAAGAAATGAAAAGCAAGCATTATGTTCATCAAAACTTTTTGTTTATTATATATATATGTTATTATATAATATATTGTATATATTATATCGAGCACTGCATATATATATATGATGTAAACTGAGATCTTTTTGGGGGAAATGATGTGCCTTTGGGGGAGAGGGACTGGATGTAAACTGTAACCCCTTTGGGGAGATTCTCAGATCCTGGGAAAAGCATACCTTTCCGAGACAAGCCCTTTCCATGTTAAATGGTTTCTTTCAAATTCAAAATATTATTGTTTTGCTTTGTTTTGAGAAATTATTTGGGACAGATAGGTTGCACAATGGTTAGAGCACCAACCCTGAAGTCACATGGACCTGAGTTCAATTTTGGTTTCAGACACTTAACATTTCCTAGTTGTATGACCCTAGGCAAGTCACTTAACCCCAATTGCCTCCTCAGCAATATATATTATATTTATGTGTGTGTATAAAGAGAGAAAGAGAAAATGAAAGCTTTTCCAAGAACTCCTACTTCCAGCTAATAAAGCCTGCTTTGCCCCAGTAGAGCCTGTTTCCTGGGTCACAGCTTTTAAGAATCCATAACTGCCTCTATGCTACAAGGAAGCACTAGATCTGGTAGTTTGTAGAGACATTTTAAATTGTTTTTCTCATTAATAGTAATAACTTATATTTCAATAGAACCCTAAGGCTTACTTTCCCCTTAGTAGGCCAGATATTAACACCTTCACTTTGACATTGAGGAAATCAAAGCTGCAGGGCTTTAAATGGCTTTCACAAGTCACACAGTTGATAAGTTTTATCATCATAAATTTTGAGATAAAAAGGGATTTAGAAAAATGTCATCAATGATAGAAAGGAAAGAACACAAACAAAAACATACAAACAAAAATACCTAAGGATTTGGGCAGTAAATTAACTTGTACAAACACTGTTGGCAATTTGCAAATGTGAGTTTTGAACATGTAACATATTACCTCAACATATTACCTCAAAGCCATTATTCTTTTTTTTTTTTTTTTTTTTTTTTTTAGGTTGACAGAGTCTTTATGCCGACATCACTGTTGCATGCCTGTGAAACCTAGACAGTCTATCAGTTTGATTCCAGAAAATTGAAGTACTTATACTTGAATTTTCTTGGGGTTCTGAAGTTTACCTGACAGTATGGTACCAGACATTGAATTCTTCTCTAATGCTGAACTTTTTTTTTTTTTTTTAATTTAATAGCCTTTTATTTACAGGTTATATGCATGGGTAACTTTACAGCATTAACAATTGCCAAACCTCTTGTTCCAATTTTTCACCTCTTACCCCCCACCCTCTCCCCCAGATGGCAGGATGACCAGTAGATGTTAAGTACATTAAAATATAAATTAGATACACAATAAGTATACATGACCAAAACATTATTTTGCTGTACAAAAAGAATCAGACTCTGAAATATTGTACAATTAGCTTGTGAAGGAAATCAAAAATGCAAGTGGGCATAAATATAGGGATTGGGAATTCAATGTAATGGTTTTTAGTCATCTCCCAGAGTTCTTTCTGTGGACGTAGCTGGTTCAGTTCATTACTGCTCCATTGGAAATGATTTGGTTGATCTCGTTGCTGAGGATGGCCAGGTCCATCAGAACTGGTCATCATAGAGTATTGTTGTTGAAGTATATAATGATCTCCTGGTTCTGCTCATTTCACTCAGCATCAGTTCGTGTAAGTCTCTCCAGGCCTTTCTGAAATCATCCTGTTGGTCATTTCTTACAGAACAGTAATATTCCATAATATTCATATACCACAATTTATTCAGCCATTCTCCAACTGATGGACATCCATTCAGTTTCCAGTTTCTAGCCACTACAAAAAGGGCTGCCACAAACATTCGTGCACATACAGGTCCCTTTCCCTTCTTTATAATCTCTCTGGGATATAATCCCAGTAGTAAGACTGCTGGATCAAAGGGTATGCACAGTTTGATAACTTTTTGATCATAGTTCCAAACTACTCTCCAAAATGTTTGGATTCATTCACAACTCCACCAACAATGCATCAATGTCCCAGTTTTCCTGCATCCCCTCCAACAATCATCATTATTTTTTCCTGTCATCTTAGCCAATCTGACAGGTGTGCAGTGGTATCTTAGAGTTGTCTTAATTTGCATTTCTCTGATTAATAATGACTTGGAGCATCTTTTCATATGACTAGAAATAGTTTCAATTTCTTCATCTGAGAATTGTCTGTTCATATCCTTTGACCATTTTTCAATTGGAGAATGGCTTGATTTTTTATAAATTAGAGTTAATTCTCTATATATTTTGGAAATAAGGCCTTTATCAGAACCTTTGACTGTAAAAATATTTTCCCAGTTTATTGCTTCCCTTCTAATCTTGTCTGCATTAGTTTTGTTTGTACAAAAACTTTTCAGTTTGGTATAATCGAAATTTTCTATTTTGTGATCAGTAATGATCTCTAGTTCTGCTTTAGTCATAAAGACCTTCCCCTTCCACAGGTCTGAGAGGTAAACTATCCTGTGTTCCTCTAATTTATTAATAATTTCATTCTTTATGCCTAGGTCATGAACCCATTTTGACCTTATCTTGGTGTACGGTGTTAAGTATGGATCAATAAAGCCATTATTCTTAAAACCATGTTAACTTACCATTGATATATAATATAGTCTTTCCTGCTCTTACTAATAGTCTTAAGCCCCTTCTCTTTAATGCTAATAAATGTGAAGGGAATAATTTGATTTTTCTGTCCTTTTTGTTATTATTGTTGAAAATCTTAGTCTTTTCTTCAGTAATATCTAATTGCTACCTGTTGGCACATGTCATGGTCTAAAAATTTCATTCATGTTATAAACCATGAATGGTATCCTTCTTCAAAGACCTTTTGTTTTCTAATTTAGGGGAAAAAGTTTTCCCTAAAACAAGAAAAAACACTATTGTCAGATAACAAATGACAAAGACAATTGATTGTCAATGTATTGAATGATTTCAAAGATGGAGTAAAGGACTAATCAAAATTGGAGTCTAAAATAAATAGAAAAATTGAAAGCAGACTATGGAGAGATCTTAAACAGATATCTTAAAACGTATTACAATTGGGGAAAATGACATGCAAAATATAAGCTAGAGAGCAGGAAGGAAGAAGAAGGCTGGGAAGGAGGAGGAAGAAAAAGAACAGGAGAAAAAGGTGGAGAGGGAGACAGAGATGTAGACAGAGAAATAGTGAAAGAGAATGAAAGGAAAGAGAGAGAGAAAGAGAAAGAAAGAAGGAAGGAAGGAAAGAATGAAAGAATGATGATAGGAGGGAAGAAAGAAGGGAGGAAAGGAGGGAAGGAGGAAAGAAGGAAGGAAGGAAGAAGGGAGGGAGGGAGAGAAAAGGGAGGGAAGGAGAGAAAAAAAGGGAGGGAGGGAAGAACAAAAGGAGGGTAGGAAAAAGAGAATAAAAAAGGAAGGGAGGATGAAAACAACGGAAAGAAAACCGCTTATTCCCTAAAAATTAATGTTGCTGATTCATTAGAGGTTTCAGGTGCAAGTCATTACTATTTAAAAACTAGCATTAAGGATATTACTTTTTTCAAATGTTCTCAGGATTTGAAAAGAAAGAGCTGCTTCTGAAGTTGCCTTTAAAATCTATTTTAAACTAAAAAACATGTAGCTGGAGTTAGTTAAAAGAAATCAAGAGCAGAGAATATTAAATTACCACCCATCTAAGACACAGATCAAATCCCCTTATCAACAAATGATACCTCATTTTATCTTTATTCTCAAACAAGCACAATGGAATATTGTTGGTGGAGAATAAAGATGATAAAGTAATGTTCAGTCATTTGTGGTCCTCTGGAGTGTGTTTTTTGAGCACATTTGGTATTGTAAACATAGTGAGAAAAGATAGGAATTATAGAAGGAATCATTTCAATATTTCAACCCATATGTGTGTGTTTCTGCTCTTTCTAAAAGAGAGTATTACCTTACCATGCCTTCATCTTAATCCAAGCAATATTGGACACTGAGATCATCCTTTATCTCTTAGATAAGAGATTTATCTTAGTTCAGGAGAGTAAAATTTAGTTAACATAAGGATGGACATTTAGTCAAAGTACATGGCCAGAGAACATGGCCAAATGTACTCTGTTTCTATGCAAAATTTCTACCTTCCTTTGTTATGCTACAGTTCTCTTTAACTGTCCTGGCTCAGTTTCTCTGCACTAGTTTCCCTTGTCTCAGTTTCCTTAACTGTTCTGTCTCAATCCCCTAAGCTGTTAAATCCCACCCCCCCCTTCTGGTCCATCAAGACTGGGGACCGAGAACCCTAGAGATTCTACGAAAAAGCTATTAGAAATAATCCATAACTTTAGCAAAGTTGCAGGTTATAAAATAAACCCCAAAACCTTAGCATTTTTATACATCACCAACAAAACCAAAAAGGGGAGATAAAAAGAGAAATTCCATTCAGTATAACTGTCGACAGATAAAAATTTGGGAATCTATCTACCAAAGGAAAGTCAGAATTATATGAGCTAAATTAAAAAAACTTTCCACACAAATAAAAGTCAGACTTAAACAATTGAAAAAATATCAATGCTCCTGGATAGGTGACAAATATAATAAAGATGACAATACTCCCAAACTAATCCATTTATTTAGTGCTATACCAATGACTTCAAGAAAAATTTTAATGATCTAGAAAAATAAAAAAAATTTAATGGAACAATAAAAGGTCAAGAATCCAAAAAGAATTAATGAAAAAAAAAAATGAAGGTGGCCTAGCTTTACCTGATCTAAAACTATATTATAGGCAGTCACCAAAACCATTTTATTTAAGAAAAGATTTATTGATCAGTGGAAAGGTTAGGTTCAAAGACAGAATATAACTATAAAAATTTAGGTTTAAACCCAAAGATCCTCACTTTGGGATAATAATTCATTATTTGACAAAACTGTGGGATAACTGGAAATTAGTATGGCAGAAATTAGGATGGACCCAATTTAACACGATACCAAGATAAGATCAAATGGGTCCATGATTTAGACATAAAGAACGAGATTATAAACAAATTGAGGAAATAGGATAGTTTATCTCTGACTTGTGGAAGAGGAAGAAATTGGACTAAAGACGAACTAGAGACCATTATTGATCCAAAAATAAAAATTTTGATTACATCAAATTAAAAAGCTTCGTACAAACAAAACTAATGTAAAAAGATTAGAAGGGAAGCAAAAAACTGGGAAAACATCTTCACAGCTAAAGGTTCTGATAAAGGCCCATTTTAAAATAATGAGAGTTGACTTTAATTTATAAGAAACCAAGCCATTCTAATTGATAAATGGTCAAAGGATATGAACAGACAATTTTCAGATGATGAAATTGAAACTTACCACTCATATGAAAGAGTGTTCCAAATCAATTAATCAGAGAAAGCAAATTAAGACAACTCTGAGATAAATTTACACACCGTCAGATTTAAGATGACAGGGAAAAAAATAATGATGAGTGTTGGAGGGTAGGGAAAACTGGGACACTGAACATTGTCGGGGACCCGAACAATCCCCATTCTTGGAGAGCAACTAATTATGGCGGGCCAAACTGTGATACCCCTTTGATCCAGCAGTGTTTCATCGCTTATAACCCAAGGAGAATAAAAAGGGAAAGGGACCAGTATGTGCCAAAAATGTTTGTGGCAGCCCTGTTTGTAGGGGAAGCTGGAAACTGAGTGGATGCCCATCAAATGGAGAATGGTTGGGAATGGTATATGAATGTTATGGAATATTATTGTTCTGTAAGAAATGACCAGCAAGAGAATACAGAGAAGCTTGAGAATTAAGAACTGATGCTAAGGAAATGAGCAGAACCAAGAGACTTATATACGTCAACAACGATACTGTATGAAGATGCAACTATAAGTGGATTTCTTTGACAAAGAGACCTAATTCAGTTTCAATTGATCAATGATGGACAGAAGCAGCTACACCCAAAGAAAAAAACATTGGGAAATGAATGTAAACTGTTTGCATTTTCGTTTTTCTTCTCGGGTTATTTCTACCTTCTGAATCCAATTCTCCCTGTGCAACAAGAAAACTGTTTGGATCTGCACACATACATTGTATCTAGGATATACTAGGACATATTCAACATATATAGGACTGCTTGCCATCTATGGGAGGGGGTGGAGGGTGGGAGGGAAAAATCGGAACAGAAGTGAGTGCAAGGGATAATGTAAAAAAAATTACCCTGGCATGGATTCTGTCAATAAAAAGTTAGTATAATTAAAAAAAAAAAAAAAAGACTGGGGACCATTTACTCTAAGGTTATAAATTGTTAGCACAAGCAGGATAAACAAAAGAGTGGAACTCCTGACTCTTTCCTGTTCTCAAGAACTTACAATATTCCTCTAAAAATATTCCAAGATACCTCATTGATATCTTTATTCCTGTCAGACATCCTTTTTCTGGGTTTTTAGGATTTATGGCATTCCCTATCCTGACAGAAGTTTCCCCCCGCTACTTACCCCTTCTTTTGTTTAGAGAAAAGGTATTTAAGAGTATGAGATTCTCCCATTCAGCGCTGGATAATTTGAGATGAGAGTCCTGTCCAGTCAATTATACTCTCCAATTAATAAAATATTAAAAAGCTCTCTAATCTCTCTCTTGCCTCAGTTTCTCCAGCATTGCACCTTCACTGCTAGTTTTTTATCTCTTCCTCAAAAAAACACCACCAAATTGATTTTAAAATCACTATAAGCAAGATGTTTCAAACTATTATTTTATTATTCTATTCACAATCCTTCTAATTTTCTTAACTAAAATCCACATCCATGCCCACCCAATTCAATAGATGTTATAAGACTCTAATAAAATATAACTACCTTGAGGTCAAGAATCATCTAATGTGCATTTGAATAAGATAAGGTCATTGTCTATCTAGCATATAATAGCACTTAATGAATGTTTGTTTACTAATTGATTACTTGATAGCTTTATATTTTGATATGTTTTACCTAATAACAAAAAAAAAAAAAAAACAAATCAATCATCACAAAGGCATCAATTTTCTAGAGACAAATCTCTTTTAATGAAGCTAGGTTGATTATCAGATAGTGATGTATTACCAAGCATATACCTGTAAGCTGTTCACTTGAATGGACCCAGCAAAAATCAAATTGATCAAATATATTTGATGTTCTATAATCCTTTGAATTTTATATAAATGTTGTCATTGAAAAAGAAACAGGAAGAAAGAGGGAGAGAGACACACACACATACACACAGAGGTAGAAAGAGAAGCACACACATAAAGAGAGACAGAGAAAGAGAGAAGGAAGGAAGGAAGGAAGGAAGGAAGGAAGGAAGGAAGGAAGGAAGGAAGGAAGGAAGGAAGGAAGGAAGGAAGGAAGGAAGAAGGGAGGGAGGGAGGGAGGGAGAGAGATAAAGAAAGCATAGACTTTGTTATTTTATTTTTTTGTTGTTGTTTTGGTTTTACTTTTGTATTAGTATGAGTTATCAGAAAAGGACTTCATCAGAGAGGAATTGAACTCTTTTATATTTGAGTTTCCTTGGTATAAAATACAATACGTTTGGTAAAGGTACAATAAAACATAAACAATAATTTATTCTCCATTATGAAATCATTCTGTTGTCCATTTTTTTCTCCTCAAAATTGAGCTCAAGAATGACCTTCTACAAGAGGCAGAAAAAAAATATATTCCCTTATTGCCCCAATTAAATTTATTTATTTGTATATGTATACAGGATGTATGTATGTATGTGTATATATTCAGCATTTACTTATCTGTGTGCATGTTGTTTGTTTCTAAAGAAATGAAATGTAAGTTCTTTGAGGCTTTTGAGGTCAGGTTTAGTGTTGTTGTGTTTTTAGTTATTTATCTTTTTTAGATGTCTTGTAGTCTTGATGATGAGAAGGTATTTTCTAAAATACTTATTTAATTGAATTGAATCCCTATTTTCAAATTATGACACCCCATATCACATGTTTTGCAAGTTTGCAATATGTGAAATTGATTCTATTCCTGTTTATATCATGTCCAAATAAATTCAATAAATTCATGAAGAAATATATATTATAATGACAATAAGTATATTGGATCCTCTAGAATGTCTTGCTTGCATGCAATATTATATTATTTTCTATAAGTCCCAGATTATTCAGTGATCCTAAAGAAAATCCATGATTATTCAAATTAATTTTTTTCAGTATATATCCAAGATCAATTAAGTAGATAAAGAATTCCCAGTCTATATTATGTTATATAGTTGGATAGTAAATCCAAAGAATGGAACCCTTGGTAATGGATCAATTAATCAACAAACATTTGCAAAGTTCCTGCTATGTTCTATATATTGTGTTAGACCCTAAGGATACAAAAGTAATAAATGAAACAGTCCATATTCACATGTAGTACTTTGGGAAATCAATGACAATGGATAATATTGAAGAGGAAGGGAAACTTCCCTTTACTGAAGCTGTGTTCCCTTTAAGATTAGCCCTCTGAAGTTGTGTTCCTTTTAAGATGATCACTAAACTATGTTGTCTCCCCTTTCTGGTTTCAAAGATCAGGATCTCCCAGGCTTCAAGGAGTCTAGAGAAAGTCCATCAGGATAAGATGAAGGATAAGAGAAGCAATGCTATTCAAGGGCAAATCATCTCCCATAGATCTTTTTCAAATTCTAAATTCTCATTCAATTGAGAAATCCTGGTCTGATCTGCTCAGGCTGTCTCAGCCCCCCACCAAGATACCCATATAGCAGGCTTCCTTTGGCTCAGCTCCTTGCAGACATCCAAGCAATTTGCTGGATCCTTATGCCCCCTGAGAAAGCATTCTCAGTGTCAAATTCCAATTCCTTAATAGGTTTTTGCCACTATAGAAGTCTGTCTCTTAGCAAACTGGTTTTTATCCAACAATAAACTTTCATTTTGCAATTAATAATTCAGGAATAAGTGAATTCTTTCACTTTAAACCTGTGGCCGATTAAAGGGGATTTTTAGCAACTGTCTTATTGCCACTAACCTCATCACCACCAGGAATTGAGGGAATTCAAACCTCATCAATATGATTAGCCCAGAATAGATTAGGAGAAAGGTGTTAAAATTTGTATTCCATTGAAAAACTGTGAAATACTTTGAATAATTTCAAGCTTGTCTCATGAAAAAAGATTCAAAATATTTAAACCTTGTACATTAATATTATTCATTAGACATGAATTCTTTCATAATTTTTTGTCATTGAGAGCTGTGAAAGATGGTGGAGGAGAGGCAGAACTCAGCTGAACTCTCCCAACAATTATTACATAATGACTAGAATTGAAATATAGAGTGATAGAGTAAAAAAAAAAAAAAAAAAGATTAGGGTAATATATTTTTTTTTCATTCCAGGACAATTTAGTATATCAGCAGGAAAATTCTGTGACATAATGCTGTCTGTGATTTAGACATGAAGGGTTATACCATAAACAGATTAGGAGATCATAGAATATTTTATTTATCTGATTATGGAAAAGGGAAGAATTTATGAGCAAATAATCAATAATGAGCATCATGGGATGCAAAATGATCAATTTTGATTGCACTAATTTTTTAAAATAATTGTACAAACCATATCAGCACTGCCAGAATTAGAAACAACAAACTTAAGAAAGGGAAATGATATCAAATTTCTCTGAGAGAGGCTTCATTTTTTAAATAATTAGTGAACTGAATCAAATCTTTAAGACTAGCCATCATTTACCAACTGATGCATAATCAAAAGATATGAACAACTAGACGATGGAATCAAAGCTATTTACATAAAAATGCTCTAAATCACTATTGATTATAGAAATATCAATTAAAACATCTCTGAGATACCACCTCACACCTCTCAGATTAGTTAATAAGACAGAAAAGGAAAATAACTCATTAGAGGGAATATGGGAAAATTGGGATACTAATGCATTGTTGCTTGATTTGTGAGTTGATCCATCCATTCTGTAGCACAATTTGTAACATGCCTGGAGGGCATATACCTTTTGACTTAGAAATATCACTACCAAGACTGTAACCTGAAGAGGTCAAAGAAGAAGAATGACCTATATATACAAACTAGTCATAGCAGCTCCTTTTGTAGAGGCAAAGATTTGGAAATTGAAGGGATGCCCATCAATTAGCAAATAGCCGGACAAATTTTAGTATATGAATGTGGTGGAATATTATCATAACATAAGTAATGATAAGTCAGATGGTTTTAGAAAAACCTGTGAAGACATATTAAGTGGACCAAAGTGAAGTGAATAGAACCAGAGGAACATTGTACATAGAAATTGCAATATTGATTCATTGTGAATGATAGCTATTTTGATCAATACAATGATCCAAGGTACTTCCAAAGAATTCATGATGAAAATACTACTAATGTTCAGAGAAAGATCTGTTAGAATCTACATTGAGATTATAGAGATTGACATATTTTTTCCATTTTATTTTTTTGATTTTTGCAACTTTTTATATGGTAATATGTTTTGTATGATTTCACATGGATAATTGATATCACAATTCTTGCTTTCACAATGGGTAGAAGAAAATTTAGAGAGGAAAAAGAAAATTCAGAACTTAAAACATAAAAAGGATGTTAAAATAAATAATACATTTGAAAACAATTTCTTTGTCATTTTTCCCTCCTCATATTAACAGATTGTGATAGTAGTTTCACTTGGCCATGGGGATGTATGTGGTTTGGACAAAGTTTAGGTATAAACAGGATAATCAGTAGAGAATAAATAATCTTTACAGAATAAAAAAAAATGACATTGTCCTCCACGTAATGAGTTCCAGAACTTCTGAATGCCAGAACGTCTATTTGTTAACTATGTCAACATAATTATTGCTAAAGTAAAAATAAAATGAATTTTCTTAAATGTGTAAAGAAACTAAGGTGAAGGGAAGGGAACAAGTACTTATTAATCATGTACTATGTGTCACGCACATATAAAATGCTTGATTAATTTTATCTGATTTTATCTTCATAACAATGCATGAAGGCAGGCCCTATTACTATCCCCCCACACTCACTTTTTTTTTTTTTAATGAAGAAATAGTCAAATAGAGATTAAGAGACTTGGCCAAAGTCACATAGCTAGAGCATGTCTCAGTCTGCTTTATTGCTTCTAGGCCCAACTCTCCTTCTACTATTGAATTTGATTACTTTCATAAAGTAATTCTATGATTATGAATTCACTCCTGTAAATTCACTCCTGACTTTTAAAGTCTAAGCTGGGATCTAAATTAAGCTATTCCATTTCTTTGATTTCATTGACATGAGAAACATTTGTTATTATGAAAGTGATAATATTGAGATATCAATGATAACTATGATAATGGTGAAATGATGATGTGGGTAATGGTGGGATTGATATGGTAAATAATGGAAATAACAATAAAGGTGAGAGCTAAATTTTATATAAACACTTTACAAACCTTAAAGGATTTAAAAATATATTACCTTATTTGTTCCTCCCCCCCCCCAAAAAAAAAATCCAGTTAGCATTCTTTTCATTTTACAAGTGAGAAGATTAAGGGTTAAAGAAATTAAATATTTTTTCAAGACTACAGTCAAATTCAATTTTTGAGGTGAGAATCACAAATTCAGTTCTTCCTGGATCTAAGCTGAGTCCATCCCTTTTTTCATCCTGGGTACAAAGAGTGAAGCCTTCTCCCTCTTCGTCTGCTATCACCCTTTCCCTACAATTAAATGTTAGGTGGAATTTCAACTTTGAAACACTTTGACATCATGTTTCTTGCATATATTAAGAACAAGGATTGTGAAATTAAATTATTGTTTCAATTGTATACAGTACTCCCAAATAAAGAAATAATATCTATCAATGAAGGATATAATGTTCTCTGCAGTGGAGTTAAGAGTTTCATGATAAAAGAGATGTCAAAGGTGTGATTTGAAGCCAAGGTTTTGGGGTCAGGCCATTATGCCATACTTCCTCTTCACACATTGTAAACTACTAAGAAAGAGACTTTTAATATGAATCCAAAGTATGGATTTTCACATACACAATTCAGATGATGGTGATAGGGAACATAATTCATGCAGCACCATATAAGCTGTTTCAGATTTCATAATTTTGTACAGAACTAATCATGATAGTAAAAAGTTATATTTGCTTCAATTTTCAGCAAATCTAGTCTCAATTACTTTAGAAAGAAGGTTTTGGGAATTAAAAAAAGAATGCCCAATTAGATATTATAATGATCTATCAATTTTCATACTGGTGGTAATCGCCTCTATGAAATTGTTAATATCTGACATTTATATGACTAACATTTTCATGTATGTCAGTGGATTCCTGTTTTCAGAAAACAAACACAAAAACTTCTCATCAAAATTTGGTCAGAACCAATGACCTGGGGGTAATAATAATAAAAAAATAAACCAAAATATCATCTGACAAAACAAATTAATCAGCAGCTGGTGATTATGTGCTGAGCCCTCCCCAACTTCAGGATTGATATTTTAATTAAGGAAAATAAGTGTGCTGTGTTGAATCACTAATGATGTTGGAGCTCAAATAGTACTTAAATTATTTGTCTTGCTATGTTTGTGGTCTAATTATTCATTAGTTAATTCAGTAAAAACAAAAAAAGATAGATATAAGTCATGTTACTGCTTTATATCACTGAATATTGGGTTGAGACAAGCAGTAAATAGAATGAAATGAAAAATGACCTAGAAATATGGAAAACTGCATTTTTTAATTATAATCACCAATGTAATTTAAACATCTCCTTTATCTGTTTGAAACTAAGTTTTCTATGTATAAGATGAGTGATCTACATAAGAAGAAACCTGGTTTACCCCAATAGTAAAATCACTTAGGACAGAGATAATATTTACTTTTGTCATTGTGTTAACAATGTTTAATAAGTGCTTGTTTGATAGGATTATTGAATTCCAATTTGACTATTATACAGATCAATGAATATTGGAATTACTAACTTATATGGGTCAATTTGATAAAAATCAGAGACATTCATATATCATATGCAAACATTCTTCATACGGAGAATCTCTTAAAATACTGTAATTTAATTTAAGAATCAAAGCTTCTTGTACAATTCTCAACTGGAATATTTCTATATGAATGCCCTTAAGATCTAATCTCACAGGTCTTGCTGAATGATGATGTAATATGGGGGGGCTATATTTGCCCATCCATTTGGGGTAAATGATCAAGGTTCACAAGTATTGAACTTCTAGGAACTAAGTTTTTACCCCTCAGCAAAGAAAAAATCATTGATTTATTGAATTTGTAAATTTAAAAATTGCTTCAAGTCATTGAAAAATTAAATTGACTGATACCTGTTTTTGTTTGTTTGTTTTTCTTCTTCCATATTTTGACAGTACATCTATTGCAAAAGTAGGAGAAGGGTAGTATCTGGAAGTTCCATTGGGGAAAACAAACAGGCAAACAAACAAAAACATCATCACCAACAACAGCATGCACTTTTAACTTTAAAGTAGAATCAACTTCTACTTTAAGTTGGAAACACCAAACCACCTTTGTTAGTTTGGGATTTCAAAATGCCATCCTGGAAGTCATTATAGTTTTGCTTACTACATTAGTGATCAAAAAGGAAGAAAATAGTTGTTTTATTAATTCATTTATTTAGGAAAAAAAACAACTGCTATATAATAGTACTATGGTATTGAGTATTAAAAATATGTTAATTTATTTATGGGCATATCTATAGCTATATATCATATTTATGCCATTTATATTTTATATATAACTATATATACAATTTATCTATTTATCTATACATATACACATCTATTTTTATATCTATATCTGAACACAGCAGCATATGTGCCAGCGTTATACAAACCATTTATGGATAAAAATCTATCATGCATTAAACTATTGGAGAAGATTCAAAAATGAGGTTGTATTAAGTGCTCAAATTTAGCTAGTAGATAATTACTATTGAAAAAAAAAACATGTAAAGGGAAATAC
Source organism: Sarcophilus harrisii (assembly GCF_902635505.1). Taxonomy (NCBI): domain Eukaryota; kingdom Metazoa; phylum Chordata; class Mammalia; order Dasyuromorphia; family Dasyuridae; genus Sarcophilus; species Sarcophilus harrisii. The sequence goes on along the minus strand of NC_045431.1, from coordinate 224,645,220 downwards.
TAGTATATGAGAATAAAATTACATTTAAGTATAAAGTGCTGAGATAGATCTTGGATATGGTAAGGAGTTTTTTATATATTAATTAAGGGCAGAATGGGGGAATATGGGGTAATTTTAGCATTCACTCTATCAGTAGACCTGCTTGATTTTGATTCCCTGGGAAAAAAATCTAGAATGTAGTATCTTTGAATGGCTTCTGATTTTTGGGAAGGGAAATAGTAATCATGAAGAGATAGCAGAAACTCATCAAAATATGCAATAGCAAATTAATGCCATTTTATACTTTATGGAGTTACTAGTTTGAGTGACTAGGGGAATAGGAAAGATAAAGCACATATCAACTTCAGTAAGTCATTGAGTGAATATGTCAAGCCATCCTTAAAGACGACATAGAGATATACATTGGCTGTGTGTGACTCTAATAATACTAATATTTGTACACCTGGATTGGTTTAGAAGTAGTTGAATAACTAAGTCAAAAGTATATCAATTAATGGATAAGTATCAGACTAAAAAGAGGTCTTTAGTCAACTGCATCAATTATTTTCCCCTTGATCCTATGATGTTTAGCATTTTAAACAAAGGACCAGAAACTGAGGTGAAGAAGGTACAGTTGATATGAATTTCAAATTTGTAGTTGACATATATCATAGAGGAATAAAAAAAAAAAAAACCAGATATTAGAGTAACATTCCCAAAAAGGAGATTACAGGCTGCTATCATATGGAAAATAATGTTGTAAAATTAAGCAGATTTAAAAGGAAGATTCTATTCTTATGCTTAACAAATTTGCTTTATAATTCCAGAAAGTAGAAGACTTGAGACAAAAAGAGTTCATCTGATGATATTCTAATCCCTTTAATTCCCTTCTTGAGTATTATACTGTAATGCTATATATTATAAAAGTTATTGGAAAGTTGAGGACTCATTCCATTATGTGGAGTTGAATAAATTGGAGATATTTATTCTGGAGAGGTGAGTTTAAACCTTACACATTTTATATATTGGATAAGTAGATGATAAAGATTGTTAAGTGGTCAAAGGAATGGAGCTTAACTTTCATACTACCTTTTTTAATAGCCTTTTATTTACAGGTTGTATGTATGGATAACTTTACAGCATTGACAATTGCCAAACCTCTTCTTCCAATTTTTTATAAAAGAAATTTATGTTAAATTATGTTTTTATAAGTACTTGTTAACTGTTTACTGACTGAGTTTGCTCTAACAGTACAATTACAGGTTCAATTCACATAACCTAGGAATATTCAAATGTCCATTTATTTAATTAGCATAGGAAATTCCCACATGGCAATCCTGTCCACTAAAATACATCCCATCCCATCTGAAGCTTCTTGGCATGTCTTTTTTTTTTTTTTAATAGCCTTTTATTTACAGGTTATATGTATGGGTAACTTTACAGCATTGACAATTGCCAAATCTCTTGTTCCAATTTTTCCCCTCCTTCCCTCCACTCCCTCCCCCAGATGGCAGGATGACCAGTAGATGTTAAATATATTAAAATATAAATTAGATACACAATAAGTATACATGACCAAAGTGTTATTTTGCTGTATAAAAAGAATCAGACTCTGAAATATTGTACAATTAGCCTGTGAAGGAAATCAAAAATGTAGATGGGCAAAAATATAGGGATTGGGAATTCAATGTAATGGTTCTTAGTCATCTCCCAGAGTTCTTTCGCTGGGCGTAGCTGGTTCAATTCATTACTGCTCCATTGGAACTGATTTCGTTCACCTCATTGCTGAGGATGGCCAGGTCCATCAGAATTGGTCATTATATGGTATTGTTGTTGAAATGTATAATGGTCTCCTGCCCCTGCTCGTTTCATTCAGCATCAGTTCGTGTAAGTCTCTCCAGGCCTTTCTGAAATCATCCTGTTGGTCACTTCTTACTGGACAATAATATTCCATAATATTCATATACCACAATTTATTCAGCCATTCTCCAATTGATAGGCATCCACTCCATTTCCAGTTTTTGGCTACTACAAAGAGGGCTGTCACAAACATTGTTGTCATTTTTATTGTTTTAGGGATAATTTTTGACACATTATTTAAGTGATAATAAAAGGGGAAATGTTCTGAAAACATTAAAAATAAAATTCAGATAAAAATTCAAGTACATACCATACCCATTTTTCTTTCTTCTCTCTTCTTTTCATCTCTGTCATTCATATCTATGAATCATAATTCTGACTATATATAATCATGTATCTTTATAGTCCATCCATCCATCTATCCATCCAACATTACTAATATATGTTAATAATATATATACATAAACACATAATTATAAGCAGAAGTTTATATCTGTACAAGCAAAGCAATCTCTCATATAACACCAACACCAACTAAATTCTGAAATAGTGTTCCTGAAGTAAAAGGAACTTGCCAGAGAAGTTTGGGGAATAGTGTTTCCTCTCTTTTATTAATTGAATCATCTGGTTAATATGATCAAACATCTCTTTCCAAAATGATCCCAGTAAATGGCTGCCATTCCTGAATTATTGGGAAGAGTTTTTTTTTTTTTCCTTCTCTCCTCTGCTCCCCACATATTGGAATATCTTACAATAGTAAGAACAAAATCCAATGAAGCATCACAAATCTCATAATTCTTCTCTGGGAAGCAAGAAAGAACCATGGTGTCCAAGAAGCCAAACTTTTAGAAATAACATTTAAAGTATAGTGGAATGCAGTCATCCAGTTTTTGTGTCTTTCCTTCTTAATAGTAAGCAAGAAGCACATCTTCCCATATGTCAAATATAAAACAGATGTTTTTCTTTGGGTTTGACCGAGGACCACTTCCATCTTTTTATATTTAAGACATCATTTAAAGATGCCAGACTGTTCTAATCACAAGTGTCATCCATTCATTAGCTTAATGGAAAAAGGTAACAGATTATACATATAATAGCCACCCTGGGAGAAGATATACATTTACAACCCATAACACTTATGTAGATAGATTGTAGACATAATAATCAGCCACAGGAGGGAGAGAGAGACAAACAATTACTCTAATGGAAAGAGAGGGAATGTGGTTAACATTAAATGACAACCAAAGAACGATATTTGTGGGAAGAATGACTTACATGACAGCAAGAATTTTTGGCCAAGCCTTTTAAGCAAGAGGGAAAGAGAGGGTAAAAGATGAAATGTACATCAGAAGAGGAAGCCCTCATAGATTTATAAAGTTATAATAATATGTTTACATTTCATGTTCCTGAGTCTTTCCCTTCTTGTCTTCTTGTACCCATCATTATTAATGAGGGAAATCATCAGGAACAAATAAGCCTTCCTAAAAAGTGAAGATAACATTAAACAAAGTACTTAAAAAATGAGTGAAAAAAATTGCAAACTAAAGCTTCTTTCCCCTTGAGTTTGCATAAACCAAGTTTGTTACAGTAAATATCGAGTTTTATTGATGGTTTATTGGATGATATTATCAAAACGGGAATAACCATTTTGTGTTATGTGGTATAGAATAATTAAATTTTCAAAAGCACAATGAGAATGACCATATGTGGGGAGATTAAAGAGAGCTTCATTGTCAAAGATTAATTTAGTGGGAATATGTTCAGTGATAATACTTGCATATGGCACCAACATTGTGACTGCTAAATACTAAATTAGGAAAAATCCAATAGATTAAGAAAATAAACATATTGGATATTAATGTCTATTATCTGAAAATAAATGTGATAAGTAGTTAAATATGAACAAAAGTTTTTTTTCTCATTTCTTGGAATTCTTATCTATTATATCATTTTGAAAACATCTGATCCATATTCCACTAAGAATATTATAAATTTAAAGAAGAAATGAAGTTTCACTATTAGCCTGCCCATTGTCTTATGTGGTGTTTATTTTGGTTTTTGTTCAGCCTAAAAAAAATTGGACTGCTAAAGTAATGATATTATGGATGAAATGTTTCTTTCATAAGGCAGATGGGTGTCAGTAGATGGATGATCAGATTTTGAATCAAGAAGTCTTATTTCTGAATACTGCCTCAGATATTCACAAGCTTGGAGATCCTGGAAAAATCATATCTTTGCTTCAGTTTATGTGAAAGGAAGGATACAATAGCACCTGATTAATAGAATTATGGTGAAGATCAAAAGAGATAATTCACAATTTTTTCAGAACTTTAAAGTACTATAGAGATATCAATAATTATTAAATTCTAGCCATATGAGAATGTAATTACATATGTTTTTAGGGTGGTATGGGATGTGGGAGAATGAGATGAAATTTAACTAACAAATTGTATGCCCATATTGTCTTAATGACAACAAACTGAAAACCCACATTTTTGGGACTAATAAAGGGGAAATGTTTGGACCTGTGTATCTTTTGGATATTACTTACCTATTTAGTGTGAAATAAAATTATCATCTTTAATATGAGAGAATAGAATTAGAGAGTCTCTGAAGTCTTTATACATACTTGATCTATGATTCTGGAAACATGGTATTTATACATTTTGTCTACTTTATATCCATGTACTCTCTTGCTATCCCTTCTCTCCATATAAATTTAATTTGAAGATTTTTTTTAGACATTTCATTAAAATTTTGTCCATATCAGTATTTTTTTCAATTTTCTTCTTCAGCCAAAACTGCCACATAAGCTTCTAGTAAGTCTGTTTGAGGTAATAAGAGAATATTGATTTTTAGTTTTATGCTGTATTATATATATATATATGCATATATCTATTAAAAGGTCAATAAACCTTTTTAATTTTTGTTTTATTTTTTAACTTTTATTTATTTTTCTTATAAATTCATTTATTTTAATACATATTATTTTATGAATCATGTCAGGAGGGAAAAAGCAAAGCAAAAAAGAAAAACCATGTGAGAGATTTAAAAAAAAAAAGAAGTGGAAATAGCATATGTTGATTTACATTTAGTCTCCTTAGTTCTTTTTCTGTATGTAGATGCCATTTTCTATTCAAAGTGTATTGGGATTGCCTAGAGTCTATTGGGATTGCCTAGAATCACTGAAACCACTTAACCAAATCTTTCAGACTTGATTATAAAACATTTGTGATGTTACTGTGTACAATGTATTCCTGGTTCTGCTTGTTTTGCTCAGCATCAGCTCATGTAAATCTTTCTAGGCCTTTCTATAATCAATCAGCTTGTTGATCATTTTTAATAGAACTATAATATTCCATTACCTTCATCCATCACAACTTATTCAGCCAGTCCCCAATTGATGGGTATCTACTCATTTTCTAATTTGTTACCACAAAAAGATCTGCTACAAACATTTTGCACATGTGGATCTTGATACAGACACACACAGGAATAGCACTGCTGAGTCAAAGGGTATGCACAGTTTGATAGCCTTTGGACATAGTTCCAAATTATTCTCCAAAATGGTTGGATTATTTCACAATTCCACCAGCAGTGCATTAGTGTCCCAATTTTCCTACATCCCCTCAAATATTTATCATTATCTTTTCTTGTCATCTTAGAAAATCTGAAAGTTGTGAGGTGGTACCTCCAAGTTGTTTTAATTTGCATTTCTCTAATCAGTAATGATTTAAAGCATTTGTTAATATAACAACGGATGACTTTAATTTTGTTATCTGAAAATTGTCTGTTCATATCCTCTAACCCTTTTTTAATTAGGGAATGATTTCTATTCTTATCAATTTGACACAGTTCTTTGTATATTTCAGAAATGAGACCTTTATCAGAAACACTGGCTATAAAGACTTTTTTTCCTAACTTTGTTCTTCCCTTTTAATCTTGTTTCTATTGGTTTTCTTTGTGAAAAACTTTTTAAATTAATGTAATCAAGCTGTCCATTTTGCCTTTCATATTGTTCTCTAGTTCTTCTTTGGTCATAAATTCATCCCTTCACCAAAGATCTGTTGGGTAAATTATTTCTTGCTCTCCTAATTTATTTATGGAGTCCTCCTTTATGCCCAAATCATGTATTCATTGTGATCTTATTTTGGCATGGGATGTGACATATAGGTCTTTGCTGAATTTCTGACATGTTATTTTGCAGATTTTTCCACAATTTTTGTCAAATAGTGAGTTCTTATTCCAGAAGCTGGAGTTTGAGATTTTTATCAAATAGTAATTTTTTTAAGTCTTGATTATTATATCATTTGCATCTAATCTATTCTACTGATCCACCACTCTATTTCTTAGGCAATACCAAAAGGTTTTAATAACTGTTGGTTTGTAATATAGTTTTAATTTTGGTACTATTAAAGCCATTATCTTTTTTTTCCCCTATTAATTCTCTGGGTAAATATACCAAGGTTCTATCTTTTCCTTGGTATGAAACCTTTTTCCTCTGAAACAGTATCATACCTTAACAGATAAATTAATAAAGAAACATTTATTAAATATATACTATGTACCAATACTGAGGCTATGAAGACAGAATGCATTCCTACTAAAGGGAGCTTTCAATTGCAACATCTTGACTAATAATTGCATAGAGAAATGATACAAAATGAATACACAGGAAGTGTGTGTGTGTGTGTGTGTGTGTGTGTGTGTGTGTACATGTGTAAGGGTCAAAAATAATTTGAGGAATCAGAATATTATGTTGGGTAGTACTTAAATCCATTCTAGAATGAAGTTAGAAATTTCAAGTGGTAAAAGTGATGGTCGAGAATATTTTGTCCTTAGTAGATAGTATATGCAAAAGCTCAGAGAGAGGGATGGGGAAGTTTTGTATTGGGCATAATAATTCAATTTGTCTGAAGCATAGAGGAATATTGCATACACAGTTTGGGGGGAAAACAGACTATAGAAGTTCATAAAGAATTTTAATTCTAAAATAATATGTTTGTTTTATCCTAAAAGCAACAGGAAACTGTTGAGGTTCCTTGAATAAAGCAGCAAGACAGCCTACCCTAATCCTTAGAATTCATTTAGCAGGCCTGTAGAAGATAGATTGTAAAAGGGAGAGACCAGATGCATAGAGACCAATTTTAAGGTTATTGTAGTATTCTAGATGATGTTACAAGAAATTGGTAGGGTGATTAAGATGTGAGTAGAGGAAAGGTGATGGATGTGCAAAATGTGATGATTATTGTTCCGTCATTTCAGTTATATCTGATCCATTGTGACCTGATTTGTGATTTTCTTGGCAAAGATGCTGGAGTAGCTCACCATTTTCTTCTCCAGCTTATTTTTACAGATAAGGAAATTGAAAAGCAAACAGGGTCAAATAGACTTGCCCAGGGTCACACAACTAGGAAGTGAGTCCAGATTTGAACTCATTAAGATGAGACTTCCTGACTCTAGGCAGCACTTTTCACGTAGTTACCTATAAGATGTGGGGAAAGTAGAACCAATAAGAACTTGATTGAATTGGGGATAGAGAAGATAAATAGTTGAAGATGACTTCTAAATTGCTGAAATAGATTCCTGAAAAAATGCTTGAGTCCTCAACAAAAATAGAGGTAGACAATAGTCCTTGAGTGCTTCCTGAGATGCACAATTTCACATTTCCAGTAGCAGTCAATGGCAATACATGAACTTATCTATGTCTTCCTATCTCCAATCTAGTTCTCTTATGTTTCACATCATAGAAATGGCATGAGGGTGGGACAAAGTGAACAAACACAATTTTAACCATTTAAATAATTTAGTTGTGTTGATTATGAATGGGCTAATTGACCCTCCTTTTGACCATTATTGCCAAATGTCCAAACTAGCTATATCTGTACTTAGTCAACTAAACAGTTCATAAAATGACTGAACTCCCCAAGAGCCAGGTTGTCACATATATTACAATTGATCTAGATTAATACATAGTCAGCTTACTTAGATATTTTAAGTAGATTATTAAAAAAAAAAAAACTATTCAGGAAGGTGTTTTTTGTCTTCTGTCTTCAAAGCCTAATATTAGAGAGTTAGAGAGCTATGCAAATAAACAAAATATGGCTCTCAAATATATAATATTTTTAGTCTAAGAAAATTATAACAAAAAATTATAAGATAAAATGTAAAAGAAGGAGTACAGAAAAAACATAAAGTATTATGAATTCTGAAGTCCAATCTGCCTTTGAAATTATATAAATTTGCAATAAGTCATCTTAACCATAAAGGTAGATTTGACTCATTGGAACAAATAAAAGCCTTTTGCAATACAGTCAGATAACCAAGTGGATGAATATGTTGAGCAATGCTATTTGTCATCCATTTTATAAAAGGGAAAAGTTTTCTTTTTCCCTTTTATTTCCTTTAAGGTACTTCCAAAAGCAGAATTACAGAAACAGATAGAAACAATAAAAGAGAGAAAGAAAGAGAGAGAGAGAAAGGCACATACGCACACACATACAGAGAGAGAGAGAGAGAGAGAGAGAGAGAGAGATTTAACAAGGACATTATTTATTATTTATTTATGTTTTTGGAAGATGTTCATAGTTTTTATATATTAAAATATTTTAAGAGTATATTTTTTTCAGACATGAATTGGACTAGTGGGCCTTTTTAAATATTTTGCAAATTCTATCTATATCTGTTTTTTTCTTTTTTAACATTCAATTTATTTTAGTAGAATCATTTATGAATAAGTTCTCTGCTTATTTACTTATTTATTCATGTATTTATTTACTTTCTTTATCAAATTTATTAATGATTTTCATCTATCTATTAATCTCTTTCAATCTCTAATTTTGTTTGTCTCTACATACATTATATGTTCAATGTTTTATGATTTTAAATTATTGGTATCCTCAGAGTTATAACCCTGGTCCAACTATTCTAAGTCTTATGAATCCATTCAAGGAAAAAATAATCACATATATCATTTTAGGAACAATTTGTTTCAAGATAATTAACTTGAGATTGAGACTGTATATTTTCCTCTTCATATTTCCAGTACCAAAAGCATGAGAATGGACATATTGTTGAACTCTTTGTTCTAAGGTCATGGCTTACATTTTTTCCAACTCCAAATAGAATAAATATTTCCATATTATGTATGAATATTGTCTCTACTATGTCAGTTTCTTAAAAGATGTATTACAAACGTGTAATATTGTACTAAAATATAATATGAAATAATCCTGTGTCAGCAGTGAGATCCTTAGCAAAGCAGGGTTTTCCAAAATTTCTAGAATTTTATTGAACAAAATAATTTGTATCACATCACAACTTATCTTGTACAAAATACATTTCTACATGAGTCCCCATAAGATAGAGGTGGAATTTCTCTGTCTGATATGTGCTATTTTCCAACAGAAAACAAATCTGAGATAGCAATTTATTATTTTTTTTTGTTTTGCTTTTTTTTCTTGGAGTTTCTGCCAAATTTCCCCCCTAGGGACTTTAATGGAGATATGAACTATAAATTTTCCAGTATGGCAAATTGAATCATTCAAAGAAACACTTTTTTTTAGGTATAAAGTTTACTGGGAAATGGAACCTTTGGATAACAAGACCAACAAAATACTTGTCTTTTTTATGCCATTATGTCCACAAACTATTTGCACATTTTCATTAAAATGTGTGGTCACTTTGACTAAGTATGACTTTGCCTGTGATCAATCAATTAATTAAGCTATTATAAAATGTCTCTATATAGCATTAAACTGAATATCAACTTATATTAAAAGTAAAACAAATTTTTATCCTTGAAAAACTGACTTTTCACTAAAAATCGTGAACTCCAATAGTCAATTTGATTTTAAAACTTTCTCAGTTTCCACATACTTGCATCTAAAATTTAGCCAGTAACCATAAGCTGTCATATAAATGTTAAAGTTATCCAAATTCTTTTCAGTTTGAATTCTTTTATGCAAAAGACTGTGAAAAGCATGTCTCCAGTGTCAATTCTCTCATGTACATTACATTTTGTACTCTGATTGAGTAATACTTTTGTTTATAACATTCATAAGATTACCTTCCAATGTGAACCTTCTGATGTTGAAAAAAATTGAACTATCAATGATGGCTTTCCCACATTCAATTTATGGATTTTTCTTTTAACCATACTTTTATTTTGATTTTAACTGAGATCTGAGTTTCTCTTGATTGTTTTAATACATTAATTCATTTATAGCATTTATACAAAGAAGAAAGACAGATTTGTCATAGAAAAATTGAATCTGGAGAGAGTCAATTATGGTATGTTAAGGGCAGATGCCCAGCTGAACTCTTTCAACATTCTTCTCCAAACAACTTTAAAATTATGTGCAAAATGATATTTTGGAGTACTGGAACCAACCAAGATCAGGAATTATACTTTTTTTCTGGTCTTAAAAAAGCTTAAGAAGTCAGGAGCAGAAATCTGTGGTACTAGAGTGGAGGTCTGCCAGAGTTAACATATGCAGCAGCTTCAAAAACTTTTGAGCCCAGAGACAGTAATAGGATCGAAAAACGGGTTAGACTTTACAAGGGACCCTTTTTTTCTTACAATTATTGACAACTCTATTGTCCATATGCAAGAATTGCATTTGTGCAGTAGATAGCACACCAGCCCTAAAGTCAGGAAGACCTTCAAATCTGGTCTCAAACACTTAACACTTCCTAGCTGTGTGACCCTGGGCAAATCACTTAGCCTTAATTGCCTTAGCAAAAAGAAAAAAAAAGCAAAAAAAAAAAAAAAAAAAAAAAGAAAAAAAAAAAAAAAAAAAAAAAAAAAAAAAAAAATGAGAAAAAGAAAAGAAAAAAAAAAGAAACATAAATTTTTGGCTGCAGGGGAGTAAAGATCCTTTCTAGGCAAAGACCTGAGTGCAGATCAGTAACCCAGTAACTATATTTCTCCTAGCATCAAAATATCTTGGATGCATCAAAAACTTTCAGCCCCCCAGAACTAGCTCTGAAAGCAGTAGGAGAAAAAACCCTGAAGCTTAGGATAAAACCTCCCCACACCCAGATGCCAATCAGAGGCCAACATTATAATTCAAGGTCAAGAAATAGGCTCAATAAATAAACAAACAACAATAACAAATAATTTAACCATAACAAACTGCTATTATTTCAGGGAAAATCTCAACATAAATTCAGAAGAGAACAATAATATACAAATGAAAATATACAAAAAAACTTCAAAGAAAAATGCTAATTAGCCATAAAACCAAGAATTCTAAAGAAAGTTGTAAGTAGTAGGGAAAATGTGGGTAAAGAAATGAGAGTGACACATGAAAATCATGAAAATCATGAAAACAGAATTTACAGCTTAGTAAAAGAAATAAAAAACCAACAACCTAAAGTAAATAACACTTTAAAAATCAGAATCAACCAAATGATAAAATTGGCACAAATCCAATAAAGAGAACTCCTTAAAAAGCAGAATTGGTCAAATTGATAAAATGGATTCAAAAACTCATTGAAGAAAAAATTCTTTACAAAGCAAAATTCAACAAATGGGAAAAGGAGTGTAAAACCTGACCAAAGAAAACCATTACTTAAAATTTGGAATTCACCAAATGGAAATTGACTCTGCAAGAAATAATAAAAACAAAGTCAAGAGAATGAAAACAAGAAAAGAAAATTTGAAATATCTTATCAGAAAAATAACTGACTTTGAAAATAAATCAAGAGAGAGAATGTAAGTATTACTGCACTACTTGCAACCTAGATCAAAGAATTAATCCTAGACATATTTTAAGACATTATCACAGAAAACTGTCCTGATATCTTAGATTCAAAAGCTAAAATAGAAATTCGAAAGATACACAAATCATTTAGCAAAAGAGATCCCAAAATTAAAAATCCCTAGAATATTATATCTAAATTCAAGTATTCCTAAGTCAAAGAAAATATTTCTACACATACACACTCACCACACTCACACAACTATATACACTCATATATTTATATATATATATATATATATATAAATATATACACACATGCATACTTATATACATACACACATATGCATATATAAATGATGTAGATAGAGATGAAGTTGGAGCTGGAGATAGATAATAATGATATAGATTTAGTATAGTTCTATATATAGATATAGATGATATAATGTTAAAAATAGACATAAAGATAAACATAGAGATAACTCAAACTAGGTAGTAGGAGATGGTTATAAAGTTTTCAGTATCATCATTTATAGCTCAGAAATCAGCAAACACTATAAATCAGCAATGTGTATGTGTGTGTGTATATAAACACATACACACATAGAATCGTCCTTTTAAACTAGGGTCAATGAAGACATTTTATTTTGTTTTTTTGTCAAGACTTTAAAAAGAAATGTAGAACAGAGTGGATTGTAGGAACTGAGGGTGGATCACAAGATAGCATTTTCACTCTTTTTGTTGTGGTTTGCTTGAATTTTATTTTCTTTCTCATTCTTTTTACTTTTTGATCTGATTTTTCTCATGCAAGATAATTGTATAAGTATGCATGCCTATATTGGATTTAGCATATGTTTTTTTACCATGTTTTACCATGTTTATATTAGATTACATGCCACCTAGGACAGAGGATGGGGGTAAGGAGGGAGAAATAGGAACACATGATTTTTCAAGAGCCAGTGTTGAAAAATTATCCTTGCATATGTTTTGAAAATAAAAAAAAAAAAACTTCAATAAAAATAAAAATAAAAAAAGAAATGAAGAAAATGTTAATAATTCAATATAGACTTAAAATATTTATTGTGTGAATAGGTTTTTTTTCCCTGTTCCTGGTAGTTAGATATTTTGGTAATATTTAACAACAAGCTACGCAGGGAGAAAATGTAGGGATAAAGTGTTATAAAGTTAATACCTTGAATTTTTCTCTCTGCCTTCTCTCCTATCTTCTGTCTGTTTCTTTCTTCTCTCTTTCACATTAAAGTTTTTAGAACCACTCATATAAAACATTTTATCATCTTTAGCATATTTATAATTCTATTTTCATCATCCTCTGACATTTATTATCTTGCTTTCACATGTTTATATATTTATGACACTGCATGCCCAAAGACACTTTCTTTTTGGTATCTTTAATATTATAGTCCTAAATAGAGATAACCTTTGTTCTCTTTGACTGGAGTAGCATGTCTAGATTTGGTATACTAGAATAAGAAAAGGTTAAGACTGCCCAGAATACATTGTTCAAGAAAATCAAAAATTTAGCAATGGACATTTAACAAGAGCACATGCTATCATGAATTTTCTATCATTTCCATCATCAGATTATCCTGCTAGTTTGTTCCTATTCTTTGGAAACCTCTGCCAGTCTAAGGTAATTAGATGATGATTAATCAAATTTGCAGCACCTCATTTTACTGATTTTTCTCTGTTGAAATGGATTCTACCTTTAACTAATGGATGATGGTGTTGATAATAGAAGACATTTTAATCACCGTGCTGTGATGATAGATGGTAGATCCACTTAATTGAATTGTTGCTTGACAATTTATTGTCTTTGGTTTTACATGATTTGAGATTTGTAGGTGGAAAGCATGATATAGTGCATTTGTTTGTTCATATCTTTCCTTAGCTTGTAATGTGAAAAAAGTCAAAACCACAAACATGGATTTCCTAAGGGAAACATTAAATAATTCTTAAAGCTATACAAAATTGTTGCGAAACAAATTTTAAATGATTTGATTGGTTCAAATACATGGTTCATAAAGAAAAAATGTGACTATAAATTAAGCTTAGGTATCTTTCAAATCACAATAATTAATTAAATATTTCCTTGTGAAGTAATTTTCTTTGGCTTTTGAGCTGAAATATATGCCAATGATATTTTTTAAAAATTACACAGGCAGCTAAGTGGTACAATGGATAGAGCACGAGCCCTGAATCTGGACCTGAGTTCAAATCTGGTTTCAGATACTTAACATTTCCTAGCTGTATGACCCTGGGCAAATTACTTAACCCCAATTGCCTCAGTAAAAAATACACACACACACACACACACACACACACACACACACACAGTGCTTCAGTAGTTTCATAAGTCATTCCTGTATCACTATAATTTCTCTACCCCAAAATTAATTTACTTAAACAAAGAAAACTAGCTTAATGAAAACATAAAATAATAATTATATTAGATGATGTATGTGACATTCTTCCCCATATGTTCTATCTCTTTTAAGGGAGTTAATCTTCATTATCTCTTCTCTAGTAATACAACAGTCCTTACAGTTACCAAAATCTCCTTTTTTTTCTTTTTTTAAGTTATAATAAGTATTCATATCAAAATCTGATTCTGCTTATCTGATCACCTGCATACATACATATGCATATGCATTAGGTTACCTGTGAACATGATGTATTATGCTCTTTAAACACTGACCATTTTCTAAGTTTCATGTGAAAACATCAGAATAAATTTAAATTTCATAACTAAAATTATTAATCACTAAATTTTTGTGGTCATTCAAAGTTTAAATTTCCTCTTGTACAAATTGTTTATATCATTTGATATATTCAGGATCCATAGTTATTTTATGTAAGAGACGTTTAATATATTCATATCAGTGAACTAGTCAGTTCACTGGATTTTATAAGGATTATTATAAACTCAGCTATTATAGTGATAGTTTCGGTAAGTAACTGAAATTTTGTGAAGAAAGATGTCATTTTGACATAAACAATTTTTAACAATTGAAATTATTCAAAAATGCAATTGACTGCCCTTGATAATAGTAGATTCTCTAATATTCAAGGTCTTCAAATAAAAATGGGGCACAACTATATATGTGCATCTATGTTATATATGTGTATATGTATGTGTATATATATTTATATCTATATCATTCACTCACTCATTTGCTCATTTATTCATTACTAGATTTTGAGGTTCTGAAAACAAAACTAATCTTAAGTAATTGAGACTTATCTATATCAATGGAGAGGGTCCATCTAAACCTATTTCTCGACTGAAATATAAATATTATACTTTTTAATTCACTGACTTCAGAGTCACTGTTACCATAAAACATGGAGGAATGTTAATATCAGAGACTGAGAAGCAGGACTTATATAGAAACACAATATAATGGAGAAAGTACACTTGTAGGGATTCAATTAGTATAGATACACACACACACATATATATATGTATGCATGTATTTGTGTATATATACATATACATATATTATATTTACACATATATATGGAACGGTAAAATGTGAAAAAAATTAAATATGAGCATTATTCTTCAGGCAATTTTTTATTTTCAAATTAAACTAGTATTGTAATTTAATTCAATATTAATTAGTCTCTGATTTGAGAAAATTTTATCTAATAATTGTATTTGCAATAAAATGTCACATATAATATATTTTTAAAATTTCTTCATTTAATTATCATAGAATCTCAGAGTTGGAAAAGTCCTTATGCTATCAAGCAGGACTTTGAGTTAAAGATGCACCAATAACATATTTGACAAATGATCATCTATACTTTGCCTCAACAAAGGGAAACAATGGCACTCAAAGAAACTTCTCCTAATTTTTATTTTTTACACTTCTAATAGTTTGGAAATTTTCTTTTATGTTAAGCCCAATTAGTATCTTTTAACTTCCACTGAATTGTTCTTGTCTGCCCTATGGTTCCAAATAGAATGTCTATTTTCTATTTCACATGTGAACTATTTGTGCTAAATGTTCTCTGCTCCAAGATGACTATGTTCAATTTATAAGACCTTTGATTTAGAACAATAAGAAAATACAAGTGTCATATAGTCCAAAACTAGTTGTTCTCCTTTTACAAAGAAGAAATTGGTGTACAGTAAATTAATGACCTTTCTAAGGTAAGTCACATAATAGGTTATAGGTGTGATTTGAACTCATAATTCTGCACTGGATTTTCTGACTGGAAATTTCTGACTGGAAAGTCATTTCTCCTTCCATTGTTTCATTAATCCCCCTTCCCTTCAATTAACCCTCATGTAGTAGGATCTTGGAGCATTTCTAACCTTCCTAATGCTGTATCTCTGAATATTCAGATTATCAGTATGCTTTATAAAATTGAGAATTAACAGTACTCTTAGCCAAGGATTAGCTTGATGCAAGATTTTAATTTTGGTCATTCTGATTTTAAGACTGGTAGTTTGCAATACCTTCTACAAATGGTTTATAATATCACCCCTATTCCATAATATGTATGCACACATGTATGTGTATATGTGCACATCACATATACATACACTTAAACATGAATATATTTAATAAATGGTTATACAAGTGAATATACAGGTTTACACATAAATATACATGAATGTTGTAGGTTTCCATATATAGACTTTGATGAGTGTTTGAAATAATGAAAGACAGAAAGAAAATATTCAAATGCTTTTCAACATCTAAATTTCAAATATAATTATTCAGCCAAGGTGTTCATTCTTGTTTCTAGATTAAATTACTATAACTATAATTTGATCCTTTTATTTATGATCCTTAATTAAAAATAACTTACTCATAGAATGATTTCAATGTGTCCTTACCTTGATCATTTGTGATTGTCAGTACTGGTACTCAAAAGGCTGGAAAATTGATGATTTGCCCTTAATGCATAGTTTGAAAATTCTAACATCAAGATCATAACCTGTGACTTTCCATTTTGCTATAGTACTTGCACTCTTGTGACCCATAGTTTAGTTTAGATTATAATTGGGTATTCCTTATAGACAAAGTATTCAATGCACAACTTTATTTTTGCATAGCTTTTGTCCTTTTCACAGGTTGTTTATCCGGGGGGGGGGGGGGGGGGGGGGGGGGGGGGGTGGGGGGGGGGGGGGGGGAACCCTCTGACCAAAAAGAAGATTGCTTTCTCTGAAACACATCTTTTCCTCTGAGACAGAGTCAAAGTTTTCTGGCTATGAATTTTGAGTAAACACAGAAAGAATGTCTGCTGCTTTCTGACTTTTCTTATAAAGTGCCACTAGTATATTTTTCAATACAATGAATGCAAAGACATATCCCTTCACTCTTGGGCATATCATTTAAGTTCCACTGACAAGACAATTCAAATATAAAATCCACTATGTAAGAAGAAAATTTAATCTCAGAAAGTCCCTTGGTTTTATATCTATAATGTTCCTTTGAAAACTTCAAAGATCAATTGGTCTTTGAAAAACAATGTCTTAGAAAAAGTAAATTTTCAGGCAGATTCTTAGTTAACTCAGAGAAACCTGATTCCAAAAGCAGCTTCAAGAAGTTACCTTTCAATGTATCTCATTTAAAAGATCCCAGGGAAAAATGGTTTGCTATGTTTACCTAAAGAATTTAAATAGTATATCAACTAGTCCTGGGTAATTTATTAGTGATTCATTTGATGAAATGCTTATTTTTTGGATTAAACTTTTGTTGAATCACACTTGGTGTTTATTTTATCTGGTAGTGTAATGCTGGAGAAATTTAGCAAGGTAGAGATTAGATTTACTGGGATCAAATGGATCCATGATTTGGTCCCAGGGCTGAATGAGACTATTGTCTCCAAGAATCCAGCCAACAATGTGAATTCTTAGAGACATATATACATGTGGCTCAGAGGCAGGGGTAGACTGAGGCAGGGGTGGAGTCAGGTGCTGAGAGCAGAACTGGACTGTGACAGGGTGGCATAAGCCATGGGAGATGAGATTACATAATCAGGGGAAGCATCCCAGACATGGGGAGAGGCATCTTGATAAGACAGTATCTGATATTCTAAAACATAGTATCTTTTATTCTTATCAAGTATTCTGATAAAGAGGGAGGGGAGGTTTTGCAGAACTGAGAAGCAGTGAAACCAAGGCAGGACTGAGTGAGGATAATTAGGGAAACTGAGTCAGGGCAATAAAAGAACTGTGGCATAACAGTAGTATTTAACCTAGAAGGAACTTCAGAGGTATATAAATTGACAGAGTCCACCTATTGATATTACTAAAATCAGCTTGGATTAAACTTTTAAATACTTATGACTAACTTTTTCTCTCATGGGACCATTCACCAGGGAACCTCTGCCTTATTGCTTTAATAATTTTTATTTGTCTTGGATAAAGGAAAAGAAATATCCATATAGTATGAAGTTGTGGGGGATCACTTGCTGACTTAGAGAAGACACATATACGAATGACAAGCCAAATGTAGTTTAAGATTAAGCATGTGACTTATTATTTCATGAATATTGGGAACTCTCACTTCCAGGGCAAGTTATTACTTTTTCTGAAACCGATAGTGTTAGTCTACACATTAATAACCTCAGTAACTTGGTGATAGTAACAAAGTCAGCAGAACTTTAAACCAGTTTTTAATATGTTAGTGTCCAGCTCTCTATATACTTATTAACTGTACTACCTCTGAGTCAGGTCTTACAAAATTTAATTTTACAGAAACCAATGTCAAGTACTATTATTTATATTTTTTAATAATCCACAGGACAATTATAGAATAAGGGATTTTTTTGTAAACCAACTATTCAAGTGAAAAAAATAGATACAGGTTTATTATTAAACAATGGAATCATAGGCTTCTTAAGGCAAAAAAAAAAAAAAAAAAAGCAATAGAGTATCAGAGTTCATTAAACAAATCAGAATCAAAGAAATTGTATCCAGATTTATCAATTCATGATTCAATAATATTTGAGGAAATGAGTATAGTACTGGGAAATATAGGAAAACCAGTATACAGCTATACTACATCAGCGTGAAGGTGATAGAATTTGAATCAGAATGCCAGCAAAATTCAATGGAGATGCCTTGCTAAGAGAAATATAAGGAAAAGTTTGTAGAAGCACAAAAGTTGTATTTAATTATGAATTTTTCTATTTTGAGTTTCAGTGGACAGAAATAGGAAAAATATATGAAAGCTCTAAAGACTCAACTTTAGGACATGATGTAATACCTGACATTACAAGATATCTAAAGAAATAGCCTCCCCTGGTAATTAAAGGTTCCCAGTCAGTAAAGTCTTTGAACTGAAATTGAACTGAAACCATTAGTCATACATGTTGTGGAGGAAACTTTACTTCAGAACATGCTATGACCAGGCAAACTGGTTCCTACTAAGCACTGAGGTTTTGCCATTTCCTGATGGCACTGATGTTTATTTTGGAATTTGAGACAAGATAAAATCCTTTACAGGAAAGAAATCTGGGGGGTTGGGGGGTGGGGAGAAAATATTCAACGCTTCCTCACTCTCATGCTCAGATAATAAGAACACCTCTCAAAATTAGATTTTATAAAGCATAATTATCTGCTCATAGACAGTGTAAAGTAATGGATAATAGGCTAGCTTTGGTACAGGGAATACTGCCTTTAAGAAATGCTGGGTTACCACAGGCAAACTATTGACCCTAAGATAAGATAAGGCAATTGCTAATGTGCCCTCTTGGAACATGATTGTACATTGGAGTTCCCTACACTAATCAAATAAAAGATTTGGATTCCACAAGGGATAGGAGCAGGAAAAATGATGTAAGTGAAATAATTTGTTTTCTTCTATAAACGGTTACTAAAAAAAATTGCTTGTTTTTAACAAAGTCAATGTAACAACCTGAATACATTTCTTCTTAAATATGCTTAGAAAGTACAATTTTTTTTTCTTCAAAAATATTTATATACAGGTTTGATTCCAGAAATTAAGGTTAAATGCAAAAATATTGAAGATTTCAAATCGATTCAGAAAGGTTTTAGAAAGATATGATACAACAAAGTACAACTTTTTTCCCCCCGCAGGAAGAGATAGGACAAATTTCTTATTGATTCTTACTTTAATCTCATTCTTACAAGTGAAATTTTCTGTTTTTGGAAAGGGATGGAAAAAAAGGAGAAAAAAAAAAAACTCTTCCCCCCCCCCCCAAATACATATTGAACATTTTAAATTCAAATGCTTTATTTAGCTTCCCAAGAACTGATAATAGCTGCTTCTTGCCTCCCTTAATTCAGATGAATAGATGAAATGGTACACTAGGTTTTGTTTTTATTTTAATTTTGTTTTTTGTTTGTTGGTTGGTTGGTTGGTTGGTTTGTCTATGGGTGCTTTTTGTTTGGGGGGGGTGGGGTTGGGTTGGCTTCTCATATTCCTGCTCCTGAGCTTCCTCCTCCTCCTCCTTTTCCTTATTCTTTTTCTCTTCAATCTTCTCCTTTTTCTTCTCTATTCCTTTGTTCTCCTTCATCTTTTTTTTATGACAGGGGAAGTCTTCCAAATGGAGAGAATAATGCAATATCTGGGTCATTTGTATATATGTTTGAAAAAATAGTTCAAGTAAAAAAATTTTCTAAATTTCCTATCATATATTAGTTCTGTAAGAAACCCATATATTGATGTATTAAAGGGGATCTCCCCATTTCTACAATTTTGCCTGCTATCTCCTGGGTAAATGCACCCGGGAAAACAATATTAACTTTGGGTCAGATTCTTATCTCCTTCCTGTGGAGCTCATCTAAGCACAAAAATGTCCTTTTGAAGACTGTGGAAGCTTTGTGCCAGGTTCAGGTCTTCAGGGACATGGAGTCAGAAAGGGGAAGTCAGTACATGCTGAGATGGGTTAAAATTGCAGGATGGCCTCCTTAAGTGTACAACTTTTGAATGGAACAGTCTTCACGTATTCAGGTAATACAATGGCCGAATTCCTCTCTGAATTCCCTGGGACTTGCCTGACTTTTCATTCCTTGATAAAATGTCATTGGGAATACAATCACAAAACTAACAGGAGTAAGGACACTTTAATCCAAAAGAATCATATATTTCCAGTACAAATACAATATTATTCTTATTTTTAGGGACAGTAATTATCAAGGCATAATTAGAATCTTTTAGGGTATTAAATAAAATAATCATTGGAATTTAATTGAGGGAGGATAGGATAGAATGGGGAAGAGAGAAACATGGATTTAGAATTTTATGGCTCAAGAATTAGTCTTGGTTCTACTTTAACTATTTAATTTCAGCTCTCTGAACCTCGGTTTCCCATTTGACAAAATAAGAAAGTTGGATAAGCTCAATGAGTTGCAACTGTGTAGCTCTGGGCCAGTTGTAACTATGGAGTGATTGTAAGGGTCCGTGGACTCTTACAAAGGGGAATCTGCAAATAAATAAATGAATGAATGAATGAATGGAATGGATATAAAGAAAACAAATAGCATTTGTAGACAATATAAATGTGTCTTCTTCGAACATATGACATCTAAACTGTAACAAACTTTAACTTGAAACCTAAATATGTGTGTATAATAAAGTGATAGAAAATAGATGTATGTATATAGCTGTATCTATAGGAATATATATGCACACAAAGTTAGGTGTCAAATTCACATTTAAATCATAATGTAAATGTGTGCATATGCATATATACCTATATGAATTATACATGTCTAATGTATACATATACACACATATTTAGATTTCAGGTACTTCAATAATATATTTCAATGTAGCTATCTTCCATTAATTGTACCATTATCTGCAATTTATGTGAGTAGTACTGCAATTAATGTAAGACAAATACATAGAAATACATTATTGAATTCTCAGCATCTTTTACAAATCACAGTTTATGGGACACTGATGCATTGTTGGTGGAGCTGTGAACGAATCCAACCATTATGGAGAGCAATATGGAATTATGCCCAAAAAGTTATCAAACTGTGCATACCCTTTGATCCAGCAGTGCTACTACTGGGCTTATATCCCAAAGAGATACTAAAAAAAGGAAAGGGACCAGTATGTGCCAGAATGTTTGTGGCAGCTCTTTTTGTGGTGGCTAGAAACTGGAAAATGAATGGATGCCCATCAATTGGAGAATGGTTGGGTAAATTGTGGTATATGAATGTTTTTTTTTTACATTTATAATTTTTTTAAATAACTTTTATTGACAGAACCCATGCCAGGGTAATTTTTTACATTATCCCTTGCACTCACTTCTGTTCCGATTTTCCCCTCCCTCCCTCCACCCCTCCCCCAGATGGCAAGCAGTCCTATACATGTTAAAGAGGTTACAGTATATCTTAGATACAATATATGTGTGCAGAACCGAACAGTTCTCTTGTTGCTCAGGGAGAATTGGATTTAGAAGGTATAAATAACCCGGGAAGAAGAACAAAAATGTGAACAGTTAACATTCATTTCCCAGTGTTCTTTCTTTGGGTATGGCTGCTTCTGTCCATCCTTGATCAATTGAAACTGAGCTAGATCTTCTCTTTGTCAAAGAAATCCACTTCCATCAGAATACATCCTCATACAGTATCGTTGTTGACGTATATAATGATCTCCCGGTTCTGCTCATTTCACTCAGCAACAGTTCATGTAAGTCTCTCCAAGCCTCTCTGTATTCATCCTGCTGGTCATTTCTTCATTCATTCATTCATTGGATGCCCATCAATTGGAGAATGGTTGAGTAAATTGTGGTATATGAATGTTATGGAACATTATTGTTCTGTAAGAAATGAATGTTAACTGTTCACATTTTTGTTCTTCTTCCCGGGTTATTTATACCTTCTAAATCCAATTCTCCCTGAGCAACAAGAGAACTGTTCCGTTCTGCACACATATATTGTATCTAGGATATACCTGACATATTTAACATGTATAGGACTGCTTGCCATCTAGGGAAGGAGGTGGAGGAAGGGAGGGGAAAAATCGGAACAGAAGTGAGTGCAAGGGATAATGTTGTAAAAAATTTACCCTGGCATGGGTTCTGTCAATAAAAAGTTATTATAATAAAAAAATTGCCCTGGCATGGGTTCTGTCAGTAAAAAGTTAGAATTATTAAAAAAAAAAAACAAAAAAAAAAACAAATCACAGTTTAAATAGATCTCAGTGACCACATAGTACAACTTGCATTTGGATAACTTTCTAAGTTTTTTGACTCAGATACTAAGAGTATAATTACCATAACATAGTCCTCTTTTTAAACATTAAAAAGGCCCTCACTACCTTAAAATAGAGATCCATTAGATTAAGTGATTTTAATATCAATTCAATCATGCTCTCAAAAAGCTTTTATTAATTACCAATTACATGCTTGTCAGTATGCTAGACAAAGTAGGTATTGGGGATAAGGTGATAAAAATAAAATTATCACTGTCTTCAAGGAGCTAACCTTATATTGTTGGAAAAACCGAATACCCAGATGAATATATACAAAGCAGTTTTCAACTAGAGAGAAAAACATATATACCAGGGACAGAAGACAATTTGAGAAGTTGTTTTAGTTGTCATTTGCATAGAAGTTTGAAAGAAGTTAAATTACATTTCTGTTTTTTTAAAAATTTGATTTGATTTGATAATTTTATTTAATTTTCCCTTTCAGAGAAGAAAATTTTCACCTTATCTTCCCTAGAACCCAGCCTCCACCTAACTTCTTAGCTACCAACTCCAAACCACATAGACAATACTATTCAAAGCCATGCCTTCTTTCTAGTACCTCTCAACATTTTACCTTCTCCTACTAGAAAGAGAGATGGTCTTGCTTTATTGTATTTATATCCCCAGAACTTAGCATACAACAAGTATTTAATAAACAGTCTCTGTCTCTGTTTTTATTTGTCTGTCTGTCTTTCTCTCTCTTTCTCTCTGTCTATCCAAATTCAAAATATTTGTTTTCTGTCTTCCCTATTTCCCATTATAGTATTCAAAAGTCCTTGCTAGATCTTACTTTTAGACTCAGTGAGCCATATTATAGCATCTCATGAAATCATATACAAATATGAGATCACATCCTTCCTTTAACCTTTCATTAATATATCTGGTTTTTGCACAATTTCTTCTGGGTCATGCTAGAATAGGACCAACATTAACATACCTGATAAGTTAACCATTCCAATGTAGCTTTACGGTATTCTATGGATGTCCCAAATAAATAGTAGATAGCTGAGTATGTATAGGAATGGCCTATGGAAATGATTGTATCATCCGGAAAATGGTACATCTGAAAAGTTTTTTGCACCATCTTTGTTCCCTTTATCTTGTCTCTTTTTTTCCCTAAGTGTTAAGAAAAAAACAAACCACAAGTAAACAAACACAACACAAAACAAACAAAAAATTCCCTTGAATTTTCCAGGAATAAATAGAAAACATAATCTCATGAAGACAGAAACTTTTAATTTTGCCATGGGTGTCACACATTAATAATATCTTCTAACTGCCTAAATTATATAAGTAAGTAGACATGAAAAATATATGTGTGTTTTAATTAATATTAGGAATAGTGATTAGAACTGTGATTTCATTATCAGAAACTCCCAATGAAGTAAATATGTTTAAAGAGGATTGGCAGTTGTCAGTGCTATAAAGTTACCCATACATATAACCTGTAAATAAAAGGCTATTAAAAATTTTTTTTAATAAATATGTTTGTGTATTTATATATATATGCACATGTATATATGCATTTATATATATATATATATATTTATATTTATATGTACACATGTGTGTACACACAGACAGACAAATACCTTTCTGTCTCTTTGGTGCATATCTTTAACAATTGAAAGCAGGATCATTATAATAGGCTTCGGGTAGGGGTCCCTGCTTCAAGTCTCTCCCTACTTCACAACATTCTCCACCCACCTGCCAAAGTAATTTCAAAATCTTTGCTATACCTTTCCCTAACTCTTACCCCACCCCCACCAATCCCTCAATAAATATCAGTGATTGTCTATTATATCCAGGAGGAAGGTAAAATTCTCTGGCATTTAAAATAAAATTAAATTCTCTGCCATTCAGCCCTTTTTGTAGTGGCTAGAAACTGGAAACTGAATGGATGTCCACCAGTTGGAGAATGGCTGAATAAATTGTGGTATATGAAAATTATGGAATATTACTGTTCTGTAAGAAATTGACCAGTTCTGATGGATCAGGCCATCCTCAGCAACGAGATCAACCAAATCATTTCTAATGGAGCAGTAATGAACTGAACTAGCTATGCCCAGAAAAATAACTCTGGGAGATGACTAAAAACCATTACATTAAATTCCCAATCCCTATATTTATGCACACATGCATTTTTGATTTCCTTCACAAGCTAATTGTACAATAATTCAGAGCCTGATTCTTTTTGTACAGCAAAATAATGTTTTGGTCATGTATACTTATTGTGTATCTAAGTTATATTTTAATATATTTAACATCTACTGGTCATCCTGCCATCTAGGGGAGGGGGTGGGGGGGGTTAAGAGGTGAAAAATTGGAACAAGAGGTTTGGCAATTGTTAATGCTGTAAAGTTACCCATGTATATATCCTGTAAATAAAAGGCTATTAAATAAAAAGAAAAAAAAAAAAGGAAAAAAAAAAAGAAAAAAAATTCTCTGCCATTTAAAGCACTTTATAACCTCTATATCTTCCAAATTTCTTTTAGCTTTTATTCTTCTCCATATATTCAATGACTCATCAACATAGGCCTCCTTACTGTTTTTAAACAGTTATTTCTTGTTCCAAATGCATGCTTTTTCATTGACTTTCCCTATGCTCTCTCCTATTTCCACTATTTATAATCCCTGGACTTTTTCAAGATTCATTAAAATATCACCTTTCTTGAGAGTTCTACTAGGCCTTCCTACTGTATCCCATTCCATGGTTAAGCCTTTCCCCATAGGATTATTACCAATTTATCCTAAATATACCTTATTTGTACATAAATGTGTACCTCTTTTATCCTTCTGCCCCATCATTAGACTGTGAGCTCTTTGAGGTTAAGGTCTATTTGAATAATAATAATTATTATTTATAAGGTGCTATGTTAGGATTTTACATTATTATATCATCTGATTCTCACCACAACCTTGGGAGGTAGGTACCAATATTACCACCATTTTATAGGTGGGGAAATGGAAGCAAATGGTGTAAAATGACCTGCTTGGGGTCATACAATAATAAGAGTCTATACCTTTTCCCTGCCTTTCCATTTTCCTTGTTCTTTGTTTCCTCTAGTGCCTCACATACAAGTGCTGAATGGATACTGGTTGACTGAATGATTGAATGCTGGGCCCACAGGATTCAGCATAATTTGATTATATATTGGGCATTTGAAGGATGCCTTTTATAAATTAATTTCAATAAAATTCCAATTTCAAAAGTGCAACAGCCATTTATTAAGTGCTTTCTGTAAACCAGACATTGGTTACACGTAGAGAATAAGAAGACAACAATGAAATATTTCCTGCCCTTAGGGAGTTTGGATTCTGCTGGAAATAATAACAGAGAAGAGAAGGAGGGAGAGAAAGAGGGGAAGGAGGAAATCCCTTGAACCTAAAAAATGCAAAGGGAAACTCCAGCAATGACAAAGCTCAACTATTATTACTGTTCTTCCTGACAAATAGACAGAATAATACTTCTCTGCTGAGACATATCTATAGGGAAAGCAACCTTATTGACAAATGATGCTCCTGGATACAGCTACAGCTATTCTGATAACATGTGAATGGTCTGCCCTTCATTCCTTTATTCATTTAACAAATATTCACTGAATATGAGCATTTGAAAGATATTAAGAATACAAAAACAAAAATGAGATGTCAAAAAAGCTTAAATTTCTCTAGAGAGTTTCAATATGCAAAATGAGAAATAAATATAGAATTCATGCAAAGCATATCTATATCTATATCTCTATTTATATCTATATCTTATCTATCTGAGCAATTAATAGTTGCCCTAGAGTCAGAAGGACCTAAGTTCAATCCAGTCTCAGAAACTTGACACTTACTAACTGTGTGATTCTGGGAAAGTCATTTAACCCCAATTACCTTGTAAAAATGGAGATATCATTAAAAACTATGAGAGGAGAATTTCATGAAAGGCTTTTTGAAGGAAACGACATCTATGCTAACTCTTAGAGGCTGTTAGAATTTCTAAGGGACAGAGATTATTATATGTATTCTCTGAATGAGGGATAGCTTATATAAGATAATAAATATGTGAGTATGATTAGAGTGAATGAGGAATAAATTAGTTACTTTGTCTTTACTTGAGAAATTTTTATGTGACCCTGGAGATACAGGTATATAAAATAGGTATGCAAACCAAAAAATACTGATAATAAATTATAACTTTGTTACCCCCACATTCATGGGGGAACTTCATATGGGATGACAACCCACAGTTTAAGAAGCTGGGGTCCAGAACAGAGAATGAGTAAAGAAGAGAAATATGTATGTATTAGACATATTAGATCCACTGTGAACGCCAGTGGATGTTAAGTGGCAGAGTTTGCATTTATCTTAGAGGCAATGGAGAACTTCTTTTGCAGAAGAATGATATGATCAAATATATGTGTTAAGAATTTAATCACATATGGAAAATGGTATACCATAAATAGAAATTGGCAGTAAGGAGAACAATTGGGAGTCCAGTCAGACAATAATTAGTAAATAAACATATATTAAATGCTTACTATGAGATAGTCTAATTTTTGAGAATACAAAAAAAGGAAAACCTTAATAAACACATTTTAATGGGGGAGATAGTAAGTAAATTGTCTAGGGACACTCAAGATAGGCAGACAACAGATAAATTTAGTCTGAAAGAGTAAGACGTTACCAGCTGACAGAACTGGAGAAACACTCTTAGAGAGGGTGGAATTTGAAATTATTTTTGAGCAAAGCAAGAGAAAATAAATGATATTCCAAGCATAGGGAAAATCCAGTACAAAGATATGGAAGAGATAAAGAATAACATGCTCCAAGAAAATAAAGTTTACCAGAAAAGTGGGAAGTAACATAAAAGAAATCTGGAAATGTAGGAAGGTGTTATGTTCTGAAAAGCACTAATTATAAAATAGAAGACTTTATATTTAATCCTGGAAGTAATAAGAAATCACTGGAGTTCATCGAGCAGGAGGGTGATATGTACATTAGAAGAATCACCTTGGCAGTTCCATTGAGCAGTTGAATTGAAATAGAGAGAGACATGGGAGAAAAAGACCAGTTTGAAGATATTTCATTAGTCTCAGTGAATGGCATTGGGGACTCTAGTAAAGTTAGTAGTTGCATGATTTGAGAGAAGGAAATAAATTCTATAAAAATTTTAATGTTAGAAATAAAACATGTCAACCCATTAGACAAATGGGAGTGGAAATTGAAGGCTCAAACCAAGACTCCCAGACTGAATTGGAACATGGTACGACCCTTATATTTAATGATGATGATGATGATGATAAGGAAATGGAAATGGCAAAAGCTTGGGGTAAATAATAGTGATTTCTTTTTTCAACGTGTTGAGTTTGAGATGTTAAAGAACATGTAATTTGAGATGTCCAAGAGTTAATCAGAAATACCTGACTATAGTTCAATATAGAGAAACTGATTGAGAACAGATATCAAGCATCTGTCTAATGATCATAATTGAAACCATGGGAGCTGATGAGATTACCAAATGCAATTGTATATTGTGGTTGCAAGAAGTTAAAGTGGCACTTTCAGTGGGCATGACATGGATTAAAAAACAAAACAAAACAAAACAAAAACTTAGAGAGGAAGGAATATCCAAAAGCAGAATATAAACAGTATAATACAATTGCAGAAATAATATATCATATTGTTTGGTATCTTGGGAAAGGGGGGAAGGGAGAAAAAATTGGAACACAAAATATGACAAAGATGAATGTTGAAAACTATTTTTGCATATATGTGGGGAAATAAAATACCATAATAAAAATTGCAGAGATAATAAGGATCAAGATTGAGAAAAGAATATTAAAATGGGCAATTAAATGATCATTCACAGCTGTGGAGAGGTTAGTTAAAATTGAAGAATGAGATAAGCAGATTATAGACAGATTGAAAAAGTGATAGAAGAGATTTATTTATATAAGAGTATTTTGCAAGAACTTTAGTCATTGAAAAAAAGAGGAGAGATTATAGTTAGGAAATGGTCAAAACAAGGGATTTATTTAATTATTTATTAGATTATTTGTTAGTTTATTAATTTGTTTCTTTAACTTATATAATTATTTCCTCATTCATTCATTCCTTTGTTTGTTCATTTATTTGGATGAGAAAATCATGACATGTTTGTAGATAACATGGAAGAAGCCCATAGACTGGAAGAGACTGCAGATAAAAGAGTGATGATGATAAAAGTTTCTTGAGAAATAAACGATTGACATTATAAACACATCAATAATTATTTATTTAGGCAAAGAAAAGGACTACCCTTTATGAATCAGGAATGAAGGAAGAAGTTGTAGAGGAAAAATCTAAGTGATATGAGAAAAGTTGGAGGGGAGAAATAATAAGTAAACAATTCTACGTTTTTTTTTTCCCCAAAATATAAATTGAGAGCTCTGGATGAAATGATGGGGCAAATGTGGCAGATGAGTTTAATGTTATTGTGAGAATGAGTGCCAATCCTAGGAGTCAGATGCTCACTACTTTAGGATATCCAAAATGTTGGTGTTAATAAGACTGAGTTTTCTAGTACTTATATATAAAATGCTTTGCCTTGCAATATGGTGCCTTGCCCTAGTCCTTTAATCATGGGTAACTCATAGATGTGTACTTCTGGTCAAAAGGAAAACAGGAAAAAGAAGCAGCTCAAATTAGAAATTCGTGCCAAACATGGAAGAACACATATAAGAAATATATTTATGACCCCTCTCATTAATATCTGAGCAACAGTTAATTATTGTTATTAGATTTTGGTGCCTGTCTTTTTGTACAGATGTCCATATTATTCATTTAGGGAAAATGCAATATTTATTCTCAAATGGCTTTTTAAAGGAATGTTGACATAAAAGAAAATAATATCCAAATATTTTGTGTGTATCCATAATAGAAACTAATTAAAATAATACAAAAATGCTGCTAATTGGAAAGGATGTTTGCTCTTGTCAAACAAACAAATGAATCTAGACTGCAGGAATTCTGTATCTGGTTTTCATCACATACACATAGAGTGACATTATGTACTCTCAAAATAGATATATTAACATTCATTTTTCCCCAAGCAAAATCTTTTGTTTCATGAACTTTTAATAACATCTATATTTGAGAGTTAACTCCCTATGAGCCTTTCTTCAATTAAGTTTAGGAAATATGCTTCTTCAATTTTCTTGAAGATGAATCTTCATAATTAATAATTAAACTAGATTTGATAACTCTACTGAAGCATAATGTTTTTAAGTTCCATCAATGCCTCATATTTATTATTTTGCTAATGATTGCTTCAACAACATTAATGGAGTTATATTTGTGCAAGAATGAGCTCAAATTACAAGTGCATGGATCTAAGTAGAGGTTCAAAAGTTGCCAAAAAGCATTATAGTTAGAAGCAGTGGAGAAACAGACAGAAATGTTTGGCCTCCACAGCTTTTGCTATTCTTATTTGTTTCAATGAACTTTTAGTTAATTTGTGTCTAATGAAATTATAAAAGGAAAGACAATTTTATATATATATATATATATATATATATATATATATACATATATTATATAATATTTTGTTAAAATAATATATATGTATACATATACACAAAAACAAAATGTATATTTGCTATATATGTGCATTTTTCCCAAGTCACATTTTGTATTTGTATGTATGTGTGTATATATGTATATATATATATATACATATATACACACATACATACATATATATATGTATATTCATACTTGTATATAGTCCCATTTACATTTCTATAATTACTAAGTTGTTGCCTGAAACTGCTTAATTTTCTGCATCATCTTCAGGTGCTTCTCTTTATCATATTAATCATTTCTAATAGTACTATTATAATTCATTATATACATAGGCCATAATTCTATATTCAATAGACATTTAATTCATTTCCAGTTCATTTTTTCTACAGTATTTTGAAGAGTATGAGATATTCTTTTTATAAATAATATCCTATCAGTACATGCCTAGTAAGGGAATTACTAAATCAAAAAGCATGACCATTTTCATCCCTCATTTTTTTATATAATTTCCAAATACTTTCCAAATGACATGAACTACATCAGATATATATATATATATATATATATATATATATATATATATATATATATATATTAGAATTACTTTACTAGATGTTCATACCATGCCAAAGCCCAGGTTCCAATGTTACCACATGAGCCTTCTCTACATCTTCCCAAGAATCACCCATGGGATGGGCACTTAACAAACTGAAAGCCCTAGATTTCTTGCTTTTGAGGTTTTAAGGTCTGTCCATTTAAAGAAGAAGAAGAAGAAGAAGAAGAAGAAGAAAACCAGTGATATCATGAGATAATGTTTTGATTTGTATGTGAACTGGATTTAAGTAAGACAGATTTGGACAAAGTAGTCAACTTTACTCTCTCTTTAGTCATGGAAGTCCAGTGGCAAGACATGTTGGGATGACTAGGGATAGCAAATTCTATGCACTGCATAATACTCACTTCAGGGGCCTTCATGGCCTTTGGAAGATTGTTTTTACTTTCATCCATTATACCATGGGAAGTTTTTTATGCCTGTGTTAAACACTCCCCTAACTCAATGACTGGCTTGAGGTCTGTTGGTTATCATCA
Organism: Sarcophilus harrisii; assembly: GCF_902635505.1. NCBI lineage: Eukaryota > Metazoa > Chordata > Mammalia > Dasyuromorphia > Dasyuridae > Sarcophilus > Sarcophilus harrisii. Next base: position 224,613,827 of record NC_045431.1, on the reverse strand, counting down.
ACCATTCCAACCCATCTCTGGAGATGGCTTTAAGGGATGTGACTGTTGTGCATGCTATAATATCTTGCAGCCATAGATGAGATTTGGAAGATATCAAACATGGATAAATAGCACTGGAAAGGGCTTGGCACTCTCACACTAATTCTCCCTTAACACTAAAAACACCTGGATATAACATTAAATATGTATTTATGTGCATGTATACATATTTATTTCATGTATCAAAGAACTGTACTATGTGAGAGAGGACATATTGGGAAACTTTTCAGTCTTAGTATGAATAATAAGACTATATATGCTTATTATTCATATTATATACATATATGTACATATATGCAATGTATAATATACATATACGAACATTATATACATATATATTATTCATATTATATACATACACACACACAAACACATGTCCATGTAATTTTGCATAATGATACACACACACATATACACTGAGGTGACATATTGTACGGTATACAAGTAGACACATGTGTAAACATATACAGGTACATGTATCTATACAATCTTTAATTTGTATGTGCTTTGTACATATAATATATAAGGTATGATATATCATGCAGGCAATATATGATTATATATAAACTTATACCACATAAATATATGATATGTACATATATATATAATATGCTATATAAACATAATATATATGCAAATATATGCATAGAGACATGTAAACCAGATAAATATATGTAAACCACACATGGAGCCTAAATTAGCAATTCTAAAGACAGAAAAATATTATAGAGATAATTGTTTTATAAATATTGATGGTTTAATGGAGTTTGTGGAGCACATGTGATGACAGTAACAATGGTCGTTAAAGACAATTATAATGTTGTTGCTATTCAGTAGTTTCAGTCATCTCTAACTTTTCATTACTCCTTTTAGTAAGGAGCAATTTTCTTGGAGGATATTCTTGGCAATGATTTTGGAGTAGTTTGCCATTTCTTTTTCCAGATTTTCTACAGATGAGAAAACTGAACAAACAGGTTGTCACTTGCCCAAGGCCATACAGCAAGTAAATCCTGCTGAGACCAGTTTTGAATTGGGGTCTTTTTGACTCCATGGCTGATGCTTTATCCACTGTATAACCTAGTATCCCTGACAATTGCAATTACTGGCATTTATACAGTATATTTGGGTTATGGAGAAAATAAAACAACTCTTTTCATGTTATTACAATTGATTTTTCACAACATATTTTAGAGACTCCGAATTTTATTTTCCTAGCTTTGCAGACATTTAAACTGCTCTTGTCATATATATTGTTGGTGTGCCACATTAATGAAGCATGAAAATCTTGTTTATACTAGTAAATCATATAACCACAAATTGTCAAAAATAGTGCATATTCTTAAATTACTATGCATCTTTAAATCATGTGTTAGTAGATCCAGGGAAAGAGAATTCATAAAGAACTCAGATATTAAGTAGGTGAGATAGTGAATGAATGATTAGATTTGGAGACCTGAGTTCAAATCCAGCCTCATTTCCTAACTGATTTCCACTGAACTAGTCATTCATATACTCTTTACCTTCAGTCTCTCACTTCAAAAATAAGGATAAGGATATTACCATTCTCAGGGATTTTTCTTAAGATAAAATGCAATATTTGAAAAAAGAGCTTTTCAAATGTTATTATCTTAGATATTATCTAACAATCAATCTTTCAGATGAGGACTGAGGCCAAAAGAGGTTAAATTATTTTCCTAAAATCATACAGACGACAAGCATCATATAGTGGATTTGAACTGAGCTTCTCAAATGGTGGTTTAAAAGTCGCTTTTTTAGTGCATCAATGATTTCAGATCAAAACTATATTTAATCTCATGTCAATTGTGAAAACAACACTTTGAGTTGATTGAAGCTTTTGTTTTTTAACTTAAATTGGTTGAGTCAAGCTTATTATAATAGATGACTTATTGTCATGACATTTCTTTTGTACAGACTGCCAGATTTCCCCCAGTCTGCCATAGCCTGGACAAGGCCAATAGCAATAACTTTTCTGATGAGAATGAACTTCAACAGCTATGTATAGTACAACTGAAGGATTCAGTAAAGGCTGTCTAGGATTGATTGAAGAAGCTACTAAAATTTTTGCTGGGAGATTGGAAACTAAGAGATTGTAACAGCTCTCCTGGAACTGGCAGCCACTCTTTTCTTCCCATAATGCCTCTTTTGCTGTTTGTTCTAAACTGGTGAACTCAAACTGAAAAGCAAACGTATTTTCTTAACTTTAGACCAGATTTCTTATACATTTTATTAAGTCCCAACATAGCAAACAAGGAGTCATCTGGGCTTTTTAAAAAGATACTCACACTTGGAAGAATTAATCTTTCATTAAGATTCGGAGTCTCTAAAATATGTTGTGAAGAAATTAAGTGACTACCAGGTCCATAGACCAGTGCTAAGTGCTGAGGATAGGAAGATAAACATGAAACACCTATCCTCATAGCAGGAAGATAACATATTTATTGGTAGATATAATAGATTAATTGTCTTCGATGTGCTAGCCACTGTGAAAAAATGCTGAAGATACAAATAAAAGCAACTTTTAGAATGAAGGTAGAAAATGAGGAGAGTAAAGGGAGATGGAGAAAGGAAGAAAATGAGGGGAAGGAGGAGGAGAAGAGTAATGGAAGGGGGAAAGGGAAGGAAAAGAAAATAGGAAGATGGAAGGGGAAGAAAGAGGGAAAGAAAATGAAAGAGGAAAGAGGCTTTAGAAGAGAAAAGGGAAAGGAAAGAGGAACATGAAAGGGAAGAGAAATGTATTAATGTATTAAATACCTATTATCAATCAATGGATTTATCCATTGACTTATTGATATTAGGAGAGCCTAACAAGGAAAGTTTCTGCCAGAGCAGTTTGACAACTACTCTACAAATTATATTCTTATAGAATTTCTTGGAGAAACTGATTCACTCTGCATGACAATGAATCTCCAGTGCCCATGTCTTTGCTATTGATGTATACTCTGTATTAAAACGTTCTCACTCTTCATCTCTGCCTTTCAGAATACCTTTCAGTGATCACTTCTGATGTCATTTTTTTCATGAGTCTCTTCTGATCATCTTATGCCCCAAACCCCAAGAAAAAATACCTCAAATTTATTTGTCATATGATTACATATACACCAATTGTGTCCAATGATAGTATGTTGCCATATTTTTTTGATTTTCTCAATGTATTCTACAAACTTGACATGATTTCTCATTTATATTGGGTGCTTAACAATGACTTGATATTTTTAATAGATTGGAAGATTAAATGGTTTGTACCCCTTCTTCTAGACTATAACAGAAGCAGTAACTTGAACTCATTTTTTTCTCACTCCAAGATTGGTCTACTTTCTCTACATAATGCTGCACGGTTCACCTCATCAATCATTGTGTATTTATTTTTAAGCCCCTCTTTTATGATAGGCATTGTACTACACACTGGAGATACAAGTATAAAAATTTAAAGCAATTCTTCCTACCCAGAAATGTATTCTAATGGGCAGAGCAAGTTCATATACAAATATATAGAGCAAAACTAAAAAGTGAATATATACAGATATTTACAGACCAATATTTAAATACCAAACCATTTAGGAGGGAAGATAGCAGCAATTCAGAGGGATCAGAAAGAAATTTATATGGAAGTTGATGTATGAATTGTCTCTTAAAGGGACCCACTCTGTGAGATGGAGATGACGAGGGAGGTCATTTCAGTTTTTTATATATATAGCCATACATGAATGCATCAATATATGTTTATTCTTATTATATGCATTTTTACACAACTCATTTGTGTATGTTATTTTTAGTTGTTCCAGTCATGTCCAAATCTCCAACATCCCGTTGGGGGTTTTCTTAGCAAAGATATCAGAATGGTTTGACATTTCTTTCTCCAGATCATTGTATACATGAAGAAATTGAGCTAAACAGGTCTTGACTAAGGTCACACAACTAGTTAAGTGAATTAAGCCAAATCTGACCCTCAAAGAGGAGCTTTCTTGATTCCAGGACCAGAACAGTGACTCCTAGTTGTTCTATATGTATGTATATTTTAAATATTTGTCATTTGTTTGAACTCGTTTTTTATTTACTTGACTTGTGTATATGCATGTAAATATATGGATCTCATCCTCCATATGTAATTATACAGGTGTATATTTATTTAAACATATATTTATACTATATGGGACCTGTGTGAGTATATGTATATATGTATGAGTTTATATATGTAAATGTATATATATATATATGTATGTTTATACATATATATACATGCACACATACATATGTAATAATATGAAAAGTTAAATGGATTTTCATTTTATATTTTTAAAAAATCACTTTGTTCTTTCATAACCAAGTGTTTTTAGACACATTGAAAGTACTGATGTGTGAAAAGTGTTATGATATATTTGAAGTTTAGAAAATGAACTATTTATTGAGTCTGTGAAACATAGTGAGCCAACAAGAAATCCATTCTTACTATGCTAGAATAACTAAAAAAATATCAGAGCACATTTTTGTTCCAGAGTGGGGTCAGAGTGGGAGAGGGAAGGGAGTTAAATGAACATTTTTAAAAAGTACATTTTCATATAGATGGGTAACTTTTGCTCAGAGATAAATCCCTGAAATGCAGGTTTCATAATGAACATGCCTTCTCAGTTACAACTACAGCATTGTCAGAACAAAGCAATAATAAATCACAGGATGGACTTTCATTCATCTGCAGTAGATTTGCCTTCCGTGATCATCAACCCTCTTTGTTGGAGAAGGTAATCAAATCATTCAAGCACTTTGCAACTTAAGTACTCTATGGAAGAAATGAGAAGGTTCTCATTCTGTATCTTTCCTTACATTATGTACAAAGTGCCTAGATTTATACCTCCCTAGCTCTAAGTGATATGAAACCATGCATATGGGAAAATGTTGCATCCAAGTCAGAGAGAAAAGCAAGGGGTTTATCTTTAGAGAAAGGAGGGGGGAATCCATAAAAAGTACTCTTGAAAATTATGCCAACTAACATTTTTAGTCTTAAAGGAAATCTCTTCAATTTGAATGTCTCCTTGCATATCAAGATCTCAAAAAAAAATCACGTCAAAGTGATCCAAAGGAGTGTAAGATTGTGAATTTAGAATTGGAAATGATCCAAAGGCCATAGTTAAAACTCATGGGGGAAAGAGAGGAAGAAACATACCCCCACACATATATGTGTATACCTGTATAATGCACATGTGAATGTAGACATATATACATTTACACATCAATCATGGCATATTTCCAAATCACGAGGAGAAATAGTGCAGGAAACCATTACCAAGAAAAAGAATTGCTGACAAGGATAGTGGATTTGGAGGTCAAAGAATGGTAGATAGATACTTTTAATGCTGTGGCAGCTTCCATGTAATAGTTAGATAATCATAGGTAGATCTCTTGTTAGGTAGATATCCTAGGGAGAACTTATTAAAAAGATATTGACATAATTGATGGAGGAGGAAAGAACATTCACATTCTAAATTTTTTCAAATTGATGAGATTCTAGATTTAATGAAGAAGTGATTTAAATTATCTTTAAAATCAATATTTTACAGAATTTATACTTCTGTAATTATACTGCCTCCTACCCATTCCTATCTCCTTATTCTGAGGTTTCATGATTCGGGTCTTCCAAGAACCACTAATTTCTCTTTGCAGGGAAGTCAAAATATTTCATAGTCTGATAATGATCATCAATGACCTCATGAGTCTAAAGACTGCCTATTATCTAATTGGCAATAATGAATTGCCCAATATATGTTATATTGAAAGAACAAGTATCTTGCAATTTGTAGTTTCTGGTCTGGGTATAAACAAGAAGAAGTTTCTTTTTAAATCTCAGTCAAATTTTAGTTGGGGTTATTGAAGATTTGTGAAGAGAGTGACAAATGTGGATTCAAATTTATCTCTGTTAATTCCCAAATTAGTTGAGTTATTTTAGGTTTCTGAGAATCAATTTTCTCTATTGTGGACTCAAACATTTGGACTGGATCATCTTAAATGTTTCTTACCTCTAAGTCTTGGGTCACTTTTGGTATAATTTTTATTTGAGGGAAATATGTGTTTTAATGGACTGAGAGAATTAAAAGAAATGAAAGATCTGTGATCAGGTAAGTAGTAAGAACCTTCATTCCCTCAATTATTCCCACATTAATGATAACATGGATGATACCTCAACAATCGTTAAAACAGAATTAAAATTACATTTGAATGAAAATAAAGCATAATATTTCCAGGAACCAACCCACTCACAGGGACAAGTTACTAACACCTAGTTAGAGCAACCATTAACTGGTAGCTCGAGGGGTAGTGTAAATCAAATAATCAAGTAACTTGAATTTTAAATCAGAGAACTTTCTGCCATTTTTCCTAGTTAGCATTAAAAACATGTCAAATAAAAAAAGAAAAGTAGAAGAATCAGAGGCAGTACAATTCAAACACTTAAGTGTCTATTCTGTATTGGGAATTTGTCTAGGCACTAGAGAAGGAAGATGTAAAGAAGAAGGAAAGAAGGAAGGAAAAATGAATGGACTGAAGAGTGGAAGGAAGGAAAGAAGGAAGGAAGGAAGGAAGGAAGGAAGGAAGGAAGGAAGGAAGGAAGGAAAAAAAAAGAAAAAAAGAAAGAAAAATCCTTGAATTCAAGAAGTATAAATTCTATTGTGACAGTAAGGTAGTATGCACAGAATTAATAAATGTGTGATGTCTATCCATCCATATATCTAGGGTACAAAATACTAATAATTAAGTAAGCTGTGTCATATATACTCAATAAAATATATTTTTTCAAGGCAAGAACTGATTTTTGGAGAAGGTGTCTGATTTTTTTACCTCTATCGTCCTTTATAGTGTCTTGTACATAAAGGCACTTAAATAAATATTTATTGAATTCAATTGCTTCTGTTGGCTTGTAGGGGAAAAAAATGAAATATATCTTAGGGCATGTATCAATCATGATAAAATATATGGAAAAGTTTAATGACCCATCTGAACCAAATAGTCTCATGAAGCATCAAATTTTTCCATCAAGTACAATTCTTTATTCATCTCTTATGTTAATTCTGAATCAGGCCTAGGATACAGAATATCAAGGGAACAATTATAAGAATGATGATTCTTTTAGATTCTATATTTCCTACATGGAAACTTCAATACTGTGTTTCATCAACTAGGTAAACTTTCAAAATTCCAAACTGTCTTACAAAAAGGAAAAAAAATCAAATAGGATGAAAAATGAAAAACTGCCTTGTTACAAACACTTGTCTTCTGTCCATCTCTTGAAAATTTGGGCTGTATTAGATTAAGAGCAATAACCAAAAAAGTTATCTTATAAGAGTGAAATTGGCTAATACCAGCCTGACAATGAAAGTCAGAATCTTTCTCAGAAAGCCAGAAAAAAAAAATTCCGTAAACATTCTCTTTCTAATCTATTCTGAAGTTAGTAACATTTGTACAAGGCTTGCACTCAGGAAGACAGCCAGAAAGTTGTATTATACAAGTTATAGGGAATGTTCCAAAAGTTTCTTTTTTGAAATGAAATCTCGTTTGAATGTGTGACAACTTTAAACTGTTGGGCAGAGAGTGGTATAAAAAGAAAATCTGATGATAGAAAATATTCAAACCTTGTTAGTAACATTGTGTGAGATTTCTAAATACCTTATCCTTCTTTGAAAAGCCAGTGTCCATTTATATCCCTTTCTTTTCCTTTTTCTTACTTGACCCAAAACTAGTAGTAGATCCTCAGAGACTGCTCTGGATTTTCCTTTGTTGTTTTTGAGTCTCTTCTTCCCTGGGATGTGATAATCAATAGGATAGAGTATAAATATGCATATGGGGTATTGCACTTTAAAAATTTTGAAAAACATAGTTTCTGTGTAATTTAGTAATTTTATTAATAAGGCAAGCATACATATTAATAAAAGAATGGTTATTGGGCCATCTTTCCTAGACCAAAAATCCTTTTTGGAGGTAGGTTTATAGTTTATTGTCCTTTAAATAGTAGGTTTTTTTTGAGGAGTATCGATCAACTCTGGTTAACACAATGAGACGTGAGCTATATTACAATGAGATTCTTGGGGTGCTTAACTTAGGTGACCCAAATCTTGGTCAAAGAGTTATCAATTTCCAAATCACCTGTCTTGACAAAAGGAGGATCAACACTTCCCTTAACCTGTCTAAGCAAAGAAAATGAACAAAAATATACCCATTAGCTCAAATTTCTTTTACTTACTAATTACATCTTAGCCTGGGCGAATCTTTAAGAAATTCTCCATGCTGCTTGGTTTCTGGATAAGGAACTAGAAAAAGGAAAGTGGGGGGACCATGGACCCTGATTCAATAATTTGATGTTAAATATGAGAGAAATACTCATTTCTCGTGGGAAGAAAACTTTCTCATAACTTATTTTATTTCCTTAAATGTCTTTAGCTTGTTCATAATATGATGCTTCAAGTTGGTTTTGTAAAACTAAACATACTGGTATGCTCATGAGATAAGTTTTGGATAGAGTACCATTCAATTGAATGAATGCCTTTAACCTGATGTAGGGTAAGGGAAATGGGACTCAGTTCTCAACTACTTCCAGTCATGAAGACTTCCAGTCTTCTTCAGTAAAAAGATTTTGACTGAAGAAAAAGAATTAATAGCTATGACTGAATTTTAGTATGACATAATTTTCATTATTAATAAAAGTAGTTACTTGATTTGGGTCTTAAATGAAATTTCTTATCCTGATATGTGTTTAGAATTTCTAAAATTGTCTCAAGAATATCAGCTATAAGGAAAAGGACCAGAGGAAACTTGTAGCAAATCATTTTTAAAAATTATGTTGACAAATTAGAAAGGAACATCACTTTAATGGAATGGGAAGTAGAATTCTCAAACATGAATATCAAAATGAATTCTCACTTCACAGCATACTTGGGAAAACATGGAATCTATAATTATAAAATATGTCTTCCTCACTCATTGGTAAGTAACTATTTTATAGTGCAAATTTACTGTTTTAACCAAAGGTTTATCATCTTTAACAATCTCATCTTCAATTAAGTCATCTTCAGATAGTATATTAAAAAAACTTTTATAAGACATCCTCCTAGTTCAAAAGTGATTGATTAATATTGTTCATTTTAAACTCATCAGTTTTATTTGTGTCCAAATGTCCTAATGTGTTTATTGCTTGAAACCATTAAGTGTTTTATGAAATGCTATCACTTTTCAGGATGAAGATTGTAATGTTGGAGAAACTGAGACAAGATAGAAATTAGAGAATTTTTAATATTTTCTTTGAGAAGGAGAGATTGTGCTGGGGGCAAAACAGGATCCATTTTGACCCCAGCAGACTGAATGGGACTCTAGCCTCAAAGCATTCAGCAACTAGTGAAGAATTCCAGGGATTCTTTATAGGGCTCCAGCAATCAGGAGAGACAAAGGCAGGGGGTGAAGTGGAGGTGAGGGTAAGAATACTGATGAGGGGGAGTTTTTCAAGAAAGAGCAATAAATTCGGTTCTGACAGGTTGGGTGTAAGAAGCATAAATTCTGATAATAGGAAGAGGCTAGGAGCCACTGATTTTGAGATGATAGATATGCTTACCTATCTCCAAATAACCTTGCTACAATGTATGGCTCTATGGGATGCTAATGGTCAGGGTTAGTTATCTCTGTCCTAATTTATATCAGTCCTAATGGTCAGGAAGTGGGTTGCAACCAGAGGGGTTGAGGCAGAACAATTCAGGGAAACTAAAGTAGAATAATTTAGGGAAACTGAGGCAGAACAATAAAAGGAAACTGTGGTATAACAAGATGAAACATTAGAATATGAATTAAGGAAATATTACTTGATAATACTGAAACAATTAATGAGTGAAAATTGAGTCGAAAAATAAAATTTCAAAAAATTATGTACCATTGAAGTCAAATTATCAATATTTTTGCTACAATATGCAAAAGTCAATTCTAATCTAAGCACAAGGAAATGTTTTTGTCCCTTTTTGTTTTTGGTTTTGGTTTTGGGTTATTTTTTTTCTTTTTGAAAATTTTTGAAAAATCTGCTTTCTAATACTGTTGTTGTCACTCTACAAGTAACAATCTTTGTTACATATATATATAGCAACCCTACCTCCATTTCTTTATTCCAGTGGTGTCTATGCCAAATACAATCCAGCAGTTTGTGACATCACATTCTTTTGGTTTTCAATGTACATATAAATTAGCCTCGAGTATCATTTTGGCCCTAAGGACAAAGACACTGAGAGTTTATACTGGTAGTATTATGTGGGTAAAATCAGTTTGATACCAGGAACTAGAGCAAAATGTAAAACTAAACTAAAGCAAAAAAAACCTAAACTAAACAAAATCAAAATAAATCTCTTTGATCAAAGTACAATCATGTCTTCATTTGGCATGTGTTCATCCTCTCTCAAATTAAGCACATGAGGGGAGGAAATGTTTTCTTTTTCTTTTTTTTAATTGACAGCAACAATAATAATGTATAACATAAAGGAGGTGCTTCTATATACATAAAAGAGGTGCTTAATAAATGCTTGTTGACTGTTTGATTTGTTGATTATTTAGTCCCATGTATTCCCTCTCTCCTTTAGTTTGTATATTCTTTGATTTTTTTTTCCATTTTCCTTTCCATTAAAAATTCCATCTACTCCACTAGGGAGAGGGAAAAGTAAAAGGAAATTGATTTGTAAATTATGACTACCGCTAGTGTTTTCCATTTTCTTATCTTACCAAATCTATTATTCATTTATAATTGAGATCTACTGAAAATTCTCAAATTTATTTACCTCTTTTCTCTCTCTCCTATATTATTGAGATAAAGCATAGAAATTTCAAAAGATATGAAGCCTTGTAGATATGAAAATCTTGAAACCAAAAAAGACTTAGGCACATTTTAAATACTAAATAAAGTACTTATGCAATGGTATTAACCTAGGTTTTCAATTTTCAAGTATTTGTTTTGCTAACATGCTTTCTATATCCCTTGGGCCATCACTAGTCATCTTGAACTTTGTCCTACCAAGGGATTCCAATACCTTTGGAGAAAAGAGTAAGGCTGATTACTGGGCAGTTCTGCCTGTCTTCATTTCAGTTTACATGCAAGTCAAGACATTATCCTTATGAGGTCATTGGTCCTCCTCAAAAAGGAATAACATATTCAACACAAACATAATAATAATGAAGATGATTATAATAATGGTGGCTGCTTTCTTTCTCCTGATGCAATCTGGCTGATGTTCTGAAACAAAAGAGTGTAGTTTCAAAGATTCAGAGCTGAAAGGCAAGGCCTACCAGCTAGATAACATCTAGTTGAGCCCTTTATTTTACAAATAAAGAACATATATTATTCTATATAAATGTAGATAATGCACACATATACATATATATCTAAATTTATCATCATTATTATAATCAAGTTCAAAAAGTTTCTGCTTTGTACATGATCACACAGCAAATAAGTCATGAATGTAGGATTTGAATCCAGGCTTTCCTAAACCTATGATTAATCACCTTCTGCAAAGAGGGGTTGCCAGTGTGGTCCTTTTAAGTTGGAGACTTAGCTCGAGGCTCTTTGGGTGTAGCCCCAAAGTTGGCTCAGATCCGGTGGGGCTGGGACAGGTCAGGACCTTCTATTGGAATTCAAAGGGACCAGGATTTGTGAGTCAAAGGGTAATTTACATTAGCTAGGGGGGTTGGGAATCAAAGATTGGAATCTTTCCCGCATCAGTCATACATACAACCCTCTTTAATTAATGTACTCATTAAATTTTCACATAGATTTTTTCCCCCAAAGGATACACCCAGAAATTTCCCTTCAAATTGTTTTCTATCACCTTTGCTACAAGTGTGTGTGTGTGTGTGTGTGTGTGTAAATATTTATTTGACAGAATGTAAGCTCCTTGAGAACAGGAACTGAGTTCATCTTTGTCATTGTACTCTCACTCTCAAACACTGCTTGACACATTAATTAATGTTTGTTGAATTGAATTTTTAAACATAAAATCTTTAAAATTGGGATTAAGGGGAGAGAATTTCTCACTTTAGGAAATGAACAACCACCAATTTTTTCCCTACCTAACTGTATTAGCTCACAGTCTATTTTCACTGCAGCTGATACCCTAGATCCAGTCTATTAAATAGTAAGTCTCTACATTCTGCTAGTTTTATCTGTCCATCAGAGGATAAGCCTCCACTAATCCCCCCTATAGAATTGGAAATGGAATTGAAAGGGTGCTCTTGGGGAATTCAGCCTATTGGTTTACAGGCTAGATCTCACTAAAGTCCTTTGGAAGCTAAGTAGGACTGATTATTTTTCAAATGCTGTAGATAGACTGAGTATTATCTTTCCTTTTATTTTTTTTAACCACACTAACCTCTGACTTCCATCTAGGGAATCTTTTTTTTTTTTTTTAATGTCTAAAAATGTTCTGAGTTCTTTTAAAATTCAGCCCCTTTGATTTCCATGGATGCCCTATGAAGGACCTTCACACACAGCAGTGTTGACATTACATACTATCCTTTGTCTTTATGGAATTCTGCAGAGCTACTCATGAGCAATCAAGTTAGAGTGAAGTCTATAGAAATTTTTATTTAATTCTTTCAGGGACATAAAGTAATTCCAGTGATATGCCCTTGAACTCTTTAGATAATTTGGTTTTATTTAGAACATAGGATTGTGTAGTGACATCATGCCTGTACTGAATATCTGAAGTCATCTTTTTTAAAGCTAATTATAATTAGTTTGAATGTGAATCTTTTATTTTATTTATATAATCACTTAATTTTCTCTGACCAAATACATTTAAACTAAAATTGAACTCTGAATTTAATGTCTCTGGATTAATTCTAAATCTACAAATTTACACATCAAACCTTTCTACAATTCAGGCTGTTTTCAAGCAAGTTGTGTTACTTCAGCTTACAATAGAAGATACTTGATCCTGAATGTAACTCACCACTCTGATTTTAAGCACACATTGAGATTTGTTAATTTTCTTTCTATTTCTTCTGACATCTATTTGTAATCCTTAAAATAAAGTAGAAATGAGAAAATAATTTCCAAAAAAAAATCACTTCAAGATGTGAAGGAAATGTCAAATAACTCATCAGGAATTGGGTGTAGTACTCTTTGACTCAGTTTACAAGTAAATTGTTTTAATAATATCTATGATATGATAGATAATTGATGCTTGTTGAACTGAATTTAAGAAAACGTTTCAGACTTCATGATCTTTTATCATCCTTTAAGAAAGTTTTGTTTTCCAGACATTCCTATTAGAATATAACAGGGTGTATACCTGTTAATGATTTTTTTTTTAGATATTTTGGGGCCAATTTGGATTTCTTTCACTAGGGGAACATAGAGATGTAGGCAGATCTGAAACTGGATTAAGTTGATTAGGCCCCCATAACAGCCAGCTGGGTTGAGGCCATTAAAAGCCACTCCTGGCTCATTTATGACAGGGGACATCCTGTTGGGCTGGAAATTAGTAAATTGATGTGAAATTATAAGTAATTAGCTCCAGCATTTTCACAGACCCTTTGAAAATTATTAAAACACATCTAACAGCTGTTGGCTAATCGAGAGAAATAGTTTAGTTGCCGCAGAAAATTTTAAATGCTACTAATAAAAAATGTTAGCATTCCATGAATAGGAGGTGTCTGCTAACATGCTTGAAGGCAGAACTGGAACAATGGAACAGCCAAACAAATTGACAATTGGGCCGTAGTTTCATAGTAAGCATAGATATTGACATCAATAGACTAAATCCCAACATTCCCAGACAATAACTTCCTAGTTATTTTATTCTGCAATTCAGCATTTATTCAGAGATCTTAAACCCTGAAATATGGAAGAAGACCTAGTCCATTTGGAAGGATTCTGAAGTAGGGAGGCAAATAGCCAAAATTGTCAAATCTGCTACTTTTGCCTCTAACAGTCTTTGTGACCGTCCTTCAAGCCACATCTCTGATCCTCAGTTTAACCATGCATAAAATTGATATTTCAACATTTATTTACCTCACAGAGTTGCTGGGAAGCCCAAACCAGCTGTTTTAATTTGTTATTGAAATGATGTATAAATTTTATATATGTGTATAAATTACATCTATGCAGTGCAAAGTTGCAGACATATACAGGAAAAAAGGAATTTGAAAGAGCTAGTGATGGACTTTTTGGGTCTGCTCAAGTCAAATTGACTAATCTGAAATAATTTGTGTTTCCAGAAAAAAAAATCACAAAAGGACAGTCTCAAAGTAAAGAACATACCCTAAAAGAAGACATTTCTGAAAGTCATGAATAAAGTCACTTTTCTTTCTCCTCTACTTTGTCAAGTGGCTTTGTTGTGTATGTATGCTGTGTATGCATCAGTGATAGACTGGGAAAATTTCTCAAGGACATTTGAGCTCAGAAAAGGGGTTATCTGTCTTGACAAGACATTAACTATAGGGAAGGTCTATGAAAATGTTCATCTTCAAATCACAGCATGGAAACTAGATTCTTTAGGAAACCTTTCCTGCTAAAGCTTTAGGAAAAGCTTTCCTGCTAATGTTGTTAGTGTTCATTTATTCTCAAATTATTTTGTTTAATTTTAATATGCTTTGGATTTAATTTTCTGTGTATGGGTCTCATTTATGCTACTCTACATCAAATATAAATTCTTGAACAATAGGGGCTGTGAGGGACAGCTAGATGGTGCAGTGGATAGAGCACTGGTCCTGAAATCAGGAAGATCGGAGTTCAAATATGGCCTCAGACACTTAACACTTCCTAGCTGTGTGACTCTGGACAAGTCACTTAACCCTAATTGCTGGAGCGGGGGGGAGGGGGGGGGAAGAATAGGGATTTTGTGGGGTGGGGAGTGCTTTCACAGTGTCTTTCTTATGATATTCTCTTAATTATAATTGATTGAACTGAGTTGTCACCAAACAAGATTATGAAAACCCTACATTTTAAAGCCTCTATGTATGCAAAAAGAAAAATTATTTGTCTGCTACTTGCCTTTGTTTTTATGCAAATTATAACTCAATACTAAATGAATTAATAACAATAAATATAAAAGTAAATAATATTGAGGACTTAAGACAATATTAAAGAAGGGGAATGTTTGTATAGCCTTTTTTGTAGTAGCAAGAAAGTGGAAACTGAGTGGATGTGTAAAAGGCTGAAACTCTGAGTTGATGCACTGAGGTGGGACAACAGAGCACTTAAGGCTAATTACTGATTGAACAATACTCTATTAGCATATGCCTGGAAAATGGTCCTTCCCATTCTTCTGGGCTGGTTCAATCTTTTATTGTACACAGAGAATCGTGGGAAGGATTAGGGGATGGTGTAAGACAAGCCAGAGTCACTTGGGCGGTAGAGGAGGAAAAGGAAGATCACAGAGATCCTATGTCTATTCCCTTCACTTCTACCCCTAAAGACCAAGAATAAAGACCAAGGACTTTTGCTTATCCTGACTTTGGGTGATTCTAAGGTATCAAGTGTGCTAACTCAGTCTTCACATGGATGCCCATCAGTTGGAGAATGGCTGAATAAGTTATGACATATGAATGTTATGGAAAATTATAGTTCTATAAGAAATGGTCAGCAGAATGATTTCAGAAGGCTTGGAGAGACTTGCATGAACTGATGCTAAGTGAAGTGAGTAGAAGCAAGAGATCATTGTATACAAGAACAAAAAAAAAAATGTGATGATCAGTTCTAATGGATGCAGCTCTTTTCAATAATGAAGGGATTCAGGACAGGTCCAATAGATTTGAGAAAGAGGACTGAATGTGGATCACAACTTGGTATTTTCATCTTTTTTTGTTAGTGTTTGCTTACTTTTTGTTTTTTTCTCATTTTTTTCCCTTTTTAATATTATTTTTTCTTGTGCAGCATGATAATTATAGAAATATGTATAGAAAAATTGCACATGATTAAGATATATTGTATTACTTGCTGTCTAGGGTAAGAAGCAGGGGGAAGGGATGGAGAAAATATTTGGAACACAAGATTTTAGAAGGGTAAATATGGTAAACTATCTTTGCATATATTTTGAAAAATAAAGTTATTATTAAAAATAAAATGAATTTATAATTTAATATAGACAATGATTTAGAGATGAGAAGGCTAGAGTGCTAGAGAAGTGATTTGTATTGTCCAAAATCATGCAGTCAGTTCATATTACTGAGATTCAAATCCAGATTTTCCTGCTCAATCCTTGCCCAGAATTTTTTTTTCCATATAGGAATATAGGAAACATCTAATAAATATGTGTTGGCTTGAGTTTTAAAGTTTCAAGGTCATTTTTAAAAATTCAATTTCTCTAAATGATTTTGGTACAGCCAAAAATTGGTCAGCCATAATGCTATTAACAGGTTACTAATTATGGTAGATATAGTGACTATTTCTTCCAAATCAGATCCAGTCTCCTTATAGATCTGATAAATAATAATACAAACTCATACTAACATATATATGTATATCATCTCTATTTCTGTGCATTTTGTGTGTTTATGTATGCTTACCTGTGTGTATGTATGTATATGTGTATATATGTACATGTGTGTGTATGTATATATATATATATATATATATATATATATATATATATATATATTCTAACAATATGTAACTTGTTTTGTGTGTCATTAGAACTAATATAATTATATAGAAATTTTTAGATAATTTCATTAATTTCTCTCACCATGGGTCAAAAATTTTAATTTTCACAGACAGTCTTTTGTGTCTTTTTTTATAACAATTTCACGGAATTTTAGAATTGGAAACAATATTATTGGGCCTCTAATCTAATACACCTACCTCTTCTATCACAAAACTCCTCTATAACAAGAGAACATTCAGAGCCTAAAGACTTCAAATGAGGAGCATTCACTGACATCCAGGAAAGCTCATCCCACTCTTAAATAACATCAATTTTAAGACAAACTATCCTTAACCCAAGCCACAATTTGTCCCTTTTAACTATTTCTTCTAGGTATAAGACAAAATATAGCATCACAATCCCATCAGTTGGGCAATTAGTGAACATGCATATATTAAATATTTACTACGTGTCAGCCACTATACGAAGTGATTTTAGAATGTTTATAAATCAATATTTCTTGCTTAAACTTGCTCTGATCCTTTATAATGCTATCTTTGAGTCTGAGAGCACATAGCACCTAGAATGCTTGTATTATAGGGATACTTACTAAGAAGGATAAAATGGAATGAAAGGCTTTCCAATTTTAATTTTAATGTTCTATGACTTTAAAAAGTTGGAGATTTTAAAATGTCTGTGTTTATATGGGACACACAAATACATTTCTATAATACATGATAGACTGGCACTGATTTAGTATACACACATATTTGCATATCTATATATATATGTATGGAAACATAAATAATGTTTTACATATATAATTATTTATATCTCTATATTTCTTTCTTTCTATCATCATCATTATCAATGTCCATTTTACTTATCAGTCAATCAATATATATTTATTGAATGTCTACTATTTTCCAGGCACTGTATTAAGTATAATTTATGAAAATGCAATTTACCATTTGAGACAGAATATTCACCTTTGAATCAGGATGATTTTGATTCATATC
The DNA here is from genome assembly GCF_902635505.1 of Sarcophilus harrisii. NCBI lineage: Eukaryota > Metazoa > Chordata > Mammalia > Dasyuromorphia > Dasyuridae > Sarcophilus > Sarcophilus harrisii. The sequence goes on along the minus strand of NC_045431.1, from coordinate 224,596,156 downwards.
TTCCTATAAACATATACTAGATTTCTGACATTGCTCATGTCACTCAACCTTTCCAAGACTCATTTTCTTTCTTCTGAAAAAAGTGAATAAGGATATTGTGCTATCAACACACAATTACTATTTAATACACATATCATATTAGGTACTTTAAAAAAAGTAATTTGCAAACTTTAAGTGCTATTAGTTATTACCACTATAATTATTACTTAGAAGACTTACATCTAAAATCTAGCAAACTTATCAAGATATCTCAGATAAAAATGTGATGAAGTAACAAATATTTTCTTCATAAATCTATTTTTCTTCCTTCTCTAAAGTAATTTGCAAACTTTAAAGTGCTATTTAGTTTTTATCATTATAAATATTACTTGGAAGACAGCTAAAATCAAGCAAACATAAAGATATCACAGATAAAAATATGATGAAGTAATAATTTTTAATTTTTTGTACTTAGGCAATTAGGGTTAAGACAAAAAAAAATTAAATCTGTTTATTTTTCTTCTCTTTTATTTTTTTTTTTCTCTCCAAGATAATGTGTGTGGGGGAGTGAATCATGGAAAAACATAGATTTCTATTATGTTTTTAAATAGGGAGATCGAGGGGTTACTACATGAGTGAAATGTTGCATGTATTTTGAGGTCAAGGTTATTAGTTTTACTTAATTGTTGTCTGTGTTACATGAGATCCCCTCATGAAACAAAAATAATCTGTAAATATTTGTAATTAAAAACAAAATATATCAAAAACAATAACAGCAAAAATAAATTCTACACAGGCTTTTTTTAAAGTTGAAATCAATTTGTGGTGGAAGGCATTAACATTCTAGATTTGTAAGAAGACCATACAGATAATATTGACATCCAATGTGCTCATACATATGTTACCTCATACCACCAAACACAATGAGAATTATCAAGTCAGAAATCCTGACATAAAAGGAACCACAAAGATCAACTATCTAAGAAAGATGACTTGACCAAAGTCACATTGACAGCAAATGGCAGAGGTAAGATTGTTGCCTAGCTACATATATAAAGCCATTATTCATCCTAGTGCACAATAGCAACTACTTCTGCAATTAGATGTTCAATAACTACTTGCTGATTGAATTTTTTTTCAACTAAAGCATATTTTGCTCTGTTTTACATTTTATTTACTTTATTGAGTCACAAGGGTAACCATTCATGCAACTCATCCTGTTGATGATTTTTTTCCTTGTATGAGTATAGCAAGATAATCAATATTTTCATTTTTAGATATCCATTGTGGGATCACTCTACTAAATTCTTCACTGATATCTCATTGAATTATTAGGCTCTGATAAATAAATAAAAGAGCAAATATAAATAAATTATGTAGATAAATAGATAAATAAATAGATGTTGTTAGATAGACAGACACACACACACAAAGAGAGAGAATGAATAAAATTCTGGCATTTTTTTTCAAATAAAAATCTAATACATACTTATTAAGCAAATATAATAATACTAGACAAGACAATACAATAATAAGACAATACAAGACAAGAATTTGAAAATTCAAATATAGGTCTTAATAGACCTTGCTCAGATATAAGATATCAGAGAGCAGACATAACTTTCTGTGACCTCCTCTAAACTTTCTCTCAAACCAACAGCCGAATAAGTTTCTAAACTGGTTTAGAAGTGACAAACCCACAAAAATTTGGAGTACAACATATTTCTAGGAGAAGATACCTTGGAAGAACTTCAGAACAGGTCTGCTTTAATTGGGTAGGGGGACAGTCTGTGGAGCCCAGACTGCAACACAGGGAGACCGGGGCAAGGAACAGTTGGGATGGGTAACCAGATTGTTTTCTTTTTGTGTCCACAGACCAGGGAACCTTCTGTGAGTCAACTACTCTGCCCTGATTGCATGTGGGCGGCTTATTAGATTTGTTGCAAGACACCCAAAAGGCAATACAAACGGCAAATCACAAGCTACTTAGCCCTGAAAGAACATGGCACTGGCCTTGATTATGCAAACTAAAGAATATGTCATTCCTTTGCCTTAAGATCTCCAAAAATGAGCAAAAAAGTAAAAAGAACTCTGACCACAGACAACTTTTATGGAGAGAGAGAACAGACCTCAAACTCTGAGGTTCCCAAAGGCAAATCAACTCCAAATAAAGTCCCAAAGGGAAATATGAGCTGGTCCCTTTCTTGGAAGATCTCAAAACATATCTTAAAAGAAAGAAAAAATGAGGAAAGGAAATAAGATCTTTGCAAAAGGGTATGGAAAAAGGAAAAACCGAAATTATCTGAAGAAAACTCCTTACAAAACCACTTTGATGAAATGGCATATGAATATACCTCCCTACAAAATAGATTTGATGAAATGGAAAAAAAGCATATAACTCCTTAAAAAATAGATATGAAAAAGATATCAATTCACTGAAAAACATAATTTGTGAAATGGAAAAAAAAAGTGCAATATACAAAACAATTTAATTGGATAAATGCAAAAGGAGCTAAAAAGAGTAACTGAAAAAAATACACTAAAAATTAGAATTGAACAATTGGACGTGAATGACTCAATAAGACTTCAAGAATCAGTCACACAGAACTTTAAAAAAATGAAAAAAAAAATAGAAGAAAATATTTTTTCATTTTTTTTAATATTACGTAGGAAATATTATGTAGGAAAAACAACTGACCTGGAAAACAGATCTATGAGAGACAATCTAAGGATTCTTGGATTCCTGAAAGCCATGATGAAAAAAAGAGCCTAGACATTATCCTCTACAAAATCATAAAAGAAAACTGCCCTGATGTCCTCGAATCAGAAGGCAAAATAGCCATTGAAAGAATGTACTGATCATCTCCTGAAAGAGACTTCAAATCAAATATACGATTTGTAAGAATCTTTTGGTTCCTTATTTATAGGATCCTGCAACCATTCTCCACCAACTTCTTGAGTTCTATCAAAAAATAGCAACACTAATGTATAAATGATTGGGATATAAATTAGTCCAACCATTGTAGCCCCCAAAGGCTATAAAACTGTGCATATTCTACCCAGAATTAATACCATGAGGTTTTTATTCCACAAGAATAAGAGGAAAAGAACTTATATATGCAGAAAATTTTAAACAATCTTCTTTGTAGTGTGAAAGAATTGCAAATTGATGGGACATTTATGAACTGGAGAAAAGCTGAACACGTGGTGGCATATAATTGTGATGGAATATCTTAAATTTATGTGAAGTAATGGAAAGTGATGTGATCAGAACTAAGAAAAATCTGTACATAGTAACAACAATATTGTAATAATCAACTGTGAAAATTAACAAGTCTAATCAAAGCAAGGATCCATGACAATTTCAAAGGACTTATGAGGGAAAATGCTATCCAGTTTCAGAAACAGCTGATGAATGCTTTGTGCAAATTGAAACTTTTTTTTTAATTTTATCTTTCTTGCTTTATTTGCAATATGATTAACAGGGAAATGTGTTTTAAATGACTTCACATGTTATAACGTGAATCATATTGCTTGTCTTCTCAATTGGTGGTGGAAAGTTTGAAGGAATTTTTTTTTAATATTAAAATAAAATAAGCTTGTTTAGTTTGGAGAATAATAGACTTTGGCTAGGATGGAAATGATAGCTATCTTCAAATATTTCAGGGACTATATATATATATTTACACCCCAGAGACTAGAACAATTAGAGGGCAAGTTTTGGCTCCATTGCAGAAAAATCTTAACAATTACAATTGTCCAACATAAAACAGCCTTCCTTGCTTTGTGATAGTTTTTTTACAACTACTCATATCTAGGTAAGAACACAAGTTGTCTCTCCTGAAACTATAAGTTTAAGGATAGATGGATACTTGGATCTTTGTATGTCCATTCCATAGCACAGTTCCTAATATATGGTCATTCCTTTATAACTTGGATACACTCCCACCAAAATGCCACTTCTACAATTCCTAGTTTCACTTTTTCTAGTAAATGTATTTATTTTTAATAAACATAACTTTATGAATCATGTTGGGAGAGAAAAATCAGAGAAAAGGGGGAAAAAAACACGAGAGAGAAAAAACAAACAAAAAAGAAGTGAAAACATAGCATGTGTTGATGTACATTCAGTTTCTGTATGCAAATGGCATTTTCTGTTCAATGTCTATTGGGATTGCTTTGGATCATTGAATCACTGAGAGTTATTCAAGTCTTTCATAGCTGATCATCACACATTCTTGCTGTTATTGTGTAAAATGTATTCTGGATTTGCCTTGTTTCTCACAGCATAAGATAAGCAAATCTTTGTAGGCCTTTCCAAAATCAGCTTGTTCATCATTTTTTATAGAATAATAATATTCCATTATTCATATACCACAAATTATTCAGTCATTTCCCAATTGATGGACATTTACTCATTTTTCAATACTTTTCTACTAGAAAAAGAGCTGTTGTAAACATTTGTGTACATGTGGTTCTTTTTCCCTGCTTTAAGATTTCCTTGAGATATGGACACAGTAATGGCACTGCTGGAGCAAAGGGTATGTATGCAGAGTTGATAACCCTTTGGACAAAGTTCCAAATTTCTCTCCAGAATGGTTAGATCATTTCATTTAAAAATTGTCTCTTCACATCTAAGACAATATTATAAAGCAGCAGTTATCAAAACTGCTTGGTACTTGGCTAAGAAATAAAGTAGTCATTCAGGGGGAATAGGTTAGGTTCACAGGACAAAATTGTCAATGACTATAATGATATAGTGTTTGATGAACCAAAGACCACAGCTTTTGGGATAAGAAGTCACTATTTGATAAAAACTTCTGGGACAATTGGAAATTAGTATGGCGGAAACTAGGCATTGACCCACACCTAACACCATATACCAAGATAAGGTCAAAAGGGGTTCCTGATTTAAACATAAAGAGTGATATTACAAGCAAATTAGGAGAACGAAGGATAGATTATCTCTCAGATCTGTGGAGAAAGAAGGAATTTGTGATTAAAGAAAAAGGGGAGTACATTATTGAATACAAAATAGCTAATTTGGATTGTATTAAGTTAAAAGATTTTTGTACAAACAAAACCAATGCAAACAATATTAGATGGGAAGCAATACATGGGGAAAAGTTACATTCAAAGGTTCTGATAAATATCTCATTTCTAAAATATATAGAGAATTGATTCAATTTTTGAGAACTCAGGCTATTCTACCATTAATAAATGGTCAAAGGATATGAACAGACAATTTTCAGGTGAAGACATTGAAACCATTTTTAGTCATATGAAAATGTGTTATTGATCACTATCAATTACTATTAATCAGAGAAATGCAAATTAAGACAACTCTGAGGTACCACTACATGCTTCTCAGACTGGTTCAGATGACAGAAAAAGATAATGGCAACTATTGGAGGGCATGTGGGAAAAATGGAACATAAATACATTGTTGGTGGAGTAGTGAAAGGATCCAACCATTCTAGAGACCAATTTGGAACTATGCCCAAAGAGTTATCAAATTTTGCATACCCTTTGATCCAGCAGTGTTCCTACTGTGTTTATAACCCAAAGAGATCTTAAAGGAGGAAAAGTATATGTATAAAAATGTTTGTGGCATCCCTTTTTGTAGTGGCAAGAAACTGGAAACTGAGTGGATGCCCATCCATTGGAGAATGACTGAATAAGTTATGGTATGTGAATGCTATGGAATATAATTGTTCTATAAGAAACAACCAGCAGGATGATTTCAGAGAGTCCTGGAGAGACTTACATGAACTGATGCTGAGTGAAATGAGCAGAACCAGGAGATCATCCGACATAACAACAGTAAGATTATACTTGATCAATTGTGATGGTCAGGGTTCTTTTCAACAATGAAATGATTAAAGCCAGTTCCAATTATCTTGTGATGAAGAAAGCCATCTATACCCAGAGAGGGGACTGTGGAAACTGAGTGGGGATCACTACATAATATTTTCACTCTTTTTGTTGTTTCCATTTTTCTTCTTTTTGACCTTATTTTTCTTTTGCAGCATGATAATTTTATAAATATGTAAACATATTTTTATTTAACATATATATTTTATCATGTTTAACACATATTGGTTTACTTGCCATCTCGGGAAGGGACTAGGGGAAAAGGGGGAAAGTTTGGAATACAAGGTTTTACAAGGGCCAGTGTTAAAAAATTATTCTTGCATATGATTTGAAAATAAAAATGGTTTAATTTAAAAAAGAAAATTGTTCACATCTTTTGAACATGTATTAGTTAAGGAATGACCTGTATTCTTATAAATTTGAGACAATTCTTTATATGTTTTAGAAATGAGACCTTTATTAGAAACATTGGCTGTAAAAATTTTTTCCCAAGTTTGTATTTCCCTTTTAATTTTGTTTCTGTTGGTTTTGTTTGTGCAAAACCTTTTTAATTTAATGTAATCAAAGTTACCCATTTTGCCTTTCATAATGTTCTCTATTTTTTTGGACATAAATTCTTCCCTTCTCCAAAGATCTGATAAGTAAGTTATCCCTTGTTCTCCTAATTTGTTTATGGTATGATCCTTTATGCTGAAATCATGTACCCATTTTGAACTTATTTTGACATGGGGCATGAGATGTAGGTCTATGCCAAATTTCTGACATTATTTTCCAGTTTTGCCATTCATTTTTGTCAAATAGTAAGTTATTATACCAGAAGCTAGAGTTTGGGAGTTTATTGAACACTAGATTGCTATAGGTATATTGTTTCCTGTATATTTAATTTATTCCACTTATACCACCCCTCTGTTTCTTAGCCAGCACAAAATGGTTTTAATGACAGCTGCTTTATTATATAGTTTTAGGTTTTGTAAGGTAAGCCATCATCCTTTGTATTTTTTTTTATTAATTCCCTTGATATTATTGATCTTTTGTTCTTCCAGATGATTTTTTCCCTAGTTCTATAAAATAATTTTGACAGTTTCTTTGGCATAGTACTAAAAAAGTAGATCAATTTAGGTGGAATTGTCATTTTTCTTATATTAGCTCAGTCTTTCCATAAGCAATTGTCATTTTTTCCAGTGTTTTACATCACACTTTATTTGTGAGAAAAATGTTTGTAATTGTGTTCATTTTTTTAGATTTTGTCTTGCCTGGTAGACCCCAAGTATTTTGTTTATAGTAATTGTTTTTAAGTTTGTCTTGCTTGGTAGACTCCTAAGTATTTTGTTTATAGTAATTGTGAATGACATTTCTCTTTCTATCTCTTACTGATGGGCTTTGTCAGTGATAGATGCTTATGACTTGTGGGGGGTTATTTTATATCCTGCAACTTTGCTAAAACTGTGAATTGTTTCCAGTAGGTTTTTGGACGATTTTCTAGCATTCTATAAATAGATAATCATATCATTGCTAAAGCCAATATTTCTAGTACCATGTTGAATAATACACATGATAATGGGAATCCTTGTTTCAACCCTGACCTTATTGAGAGTGCATTCAGCTTCTTTTCATTATATATGATGTTTGCTATTGGTTTAGATAGGTACTGTTTATTATTTTAAGGAAAGCTCGTTTTTCCCCTGTGCTCTCTAGTGTTTTTAATAGGAATGGGTGCTATATTTAGGCAAAAGCTTTTTCAGCATCTATTGAGATTGTCAAATGATTTCTCTTGTTTTTTTTTATTAATATGGTCAATTAGGGTAATAGTTTTCCTGATATTGAACCCCGAATATATAAATTCTACTTTATCATTGTGTATTATATTGCTGATAAATTGCTGTATCTTCTTTACTAATATTTTATTTAAATTTTTTGCATCAGTATTCAATAGGGAGATTGCTCTAGAATTTTCTTTTTCTATTTTTGCTTCTCCTAGTTAGGAATCAGTATCATATTTGTGTCATAAAATGATTTGGCAGGACTCCTTCTTTACATAATTTCCAAAGAGTTTACAAAGCATTGGAATTAATTATTCTTTAAATATTTGGGAGAATTTACTTGTGAATTCAAATGACCTTGGAGATTATTTTTTTTTTTTAGTGAGTTCATTAATGACTTGTTTGATTTCTTTTTCTAAAATGGGGATATTTAAGCAAGTGATTTTCTCTTCTGTTAAACTGGGCAATTTATATTTTTTGTAAATATTCATGCATTTTGGTTAGATTGTCAGAATTGCTTCCATTTGCTTGGGCAAAATAACTGTTAATTATTGCTTTAATTTCTTTGTCATTGGTGGTAAATTCATCCTTTTCATTTTTCATGCTAGTAATTTATTTTTTTCCTTTTTTTTCTAATCCAATTTACCAAAGCATTATCTATTTTGTTGGTTTTTCATAAAGCCAACTCTCACTTTTATTTATTATTAATTTCTATTTTAATAATCTCTCCTTTTAGTTTCAGAATGTCAAATTCTGAATTCTAATTCTAGCTTTTTTAGTTGCATGCCTAATTCATTGATCTCTTCTCTCTCTATTTTATTCATGTAGCTATCATGTAGCTATTCATCACAGCTACATTCTCTATTCATGTGATACTCCCCGCCTTGGTCTGTCCCAGTAACAAATACAGTTCTCAAAAATTACAGCTATCACCTCCCCATCTAGAGATGTAAATAGCTTAACCTTTAATACACACACACACACACACACACACACACACACACAAATACATACATACATATATTTTTCCAATTTACCTTTCTATGCTTCTCTTGAGTCCTGTGTTTAAAGAGTAAATTTCCTGTTTAGTTTTATTTTTCAACAGAAATGATTAAAAATCTCTTACTTCATTGAAGATCCATTGCCTCCCCTAAAAGATGATGCTGAGTCTTTGTAGGTAGTTAATTCTGGGTTGAAACCCTAGGTTCTTTGCCTTCTGGAATATGGTATTACAGACCCTCTAATCCTTTATTGTCAAAGTTGCCAGACTCTGGGTAATCCTGACTGTTGCTCCTTCATATTACTTGTTTTTGTCTGGAAGTTTGAAGTATTTTTTTCCTTTGAGACTGTAATTCTGGAGTTTCAAGATAATGTTATGTTCCTTGGGGTTTTCCTTATGGGATCTGTTTCTGAAGGTGATTGATGAATTCTTTCACTGACTATTTCCTCCTCTGTTTCTAGAATATCAGGGCAATTTCCTTAATGATCTCTTGAATAATACTATCCAGGTTCTTTTTTGCTCATGGCCTTCAGATAGGCCAATAGTTTTTTAAATTGTGTCTTCTGGATCTATTTTGCAGGTTGGCTTCTTTTTCTAATGAAATATTTCACATTTTCTTTCATTTTTTCTTTCTTTTTAGTCTGTTTGACTGATTCTTGCTGTCTAGCAGTTATTAGCTTTCATTTGCCCTGTTCTAGTTTTTAATGTGTGATTTTCTTGTTATGTTTTGTATCTCTTTTTCCATTTGGTTAATTCTACTTTTTAAGGTGTTCTTTTTTTAAGTCATTTTTTTCCTTCCTCTCCAAGCTGTTGACTCCCTCATACATACCTCTAATTTCCTTTCTCATTTTTTCTTCTATCTCTCTTATTTGCCTTTTAAATCTTTTATGAGTACTTCCAAGAAGCATCTTTGGGATTTGGACCAATTCATATCACTCTGAGATTTCTTCTATGCACATTTTGTCCTCATCTGAGTTTGTGTTTTGGTCTGCTTTGCCACCATACTATGGTCACCATACTGTGGTCACACTTTGTATGGTCAAGGTTTTTTTCTGTTTCTTCTAATTGTCTTTCCTTTTCTTTTGGTATTTCCTATTTTTTTTTAACTTTTATGATTCAGTTCTGCTCTTGGGGAAAGGGGGCACTGTCTCAAGCTTCCTGTGCATCTGTGATCCTTGGCTTTGAGCACAGGCACCTTTTGTGCTTGCAGGAGATAGCTTTGTTTGCTTTTTACAGGAAATAGCCTTTTTTCTTGGAGTTTGCCTTCTGAGATGGTACTGGAAATTAACCCAATGATTTGTTCTTTTATAGTGTCAGAGCTGCAGGTTTTAGTTGCTGATTTGCTGTGATTCAGACCCTCGCACTGATTTTCCTGAAGTCTTTTTGAGTTGGGTGAACACCCTTTTCACTCCAATGAGATTGACACAAGACCTGTTCCCAAAGAGTTTATCATGGTAGACACATAACAAATAATGTTTTTACTGATCTTGCAATACCAATTTGTCATACTGATTCCAGGTATCCTTCATGACATTGGGTTCCTGGATCGGGTGACCCAATGGGAGCTTTTGCAATGGAGTCTAGGCTAAGGGCAATGCTAATGGCAACTATGGACCTTAAAAAGGGAACCACGAGAAAGCAGAATTAGCCAAGAGGTAAGAAGAAAGAAATTTTAAAATATCCACACTCAGTAACTAGTATGTAACCTGTTTTGTCCCAGTTTACTTGTCATTTTATACTTTGAAATTATTAAATTTAATTTTTAAAATAAATTGGATTTATTTTATAATCTATTATAATTATATATTATATTAATATATATTATACATATTAATTGTATATTATATATAATATATAATTTTATATTATATTAATATATAAATTATAATTTATAAAATAAATAGGATTGATTTTAGAATTACTCAGCATTTTTATTTGAGTACGTATACAGCCCTTTTTTAATTAAATCCGATTTACTTGCATCTCATAGCATCACTTTCCTGATGTCATGGTCCTCTCAAGGAATGAAGGACAACCAACAACCCTGTGAGTACAAGTAGAAACTACATCACTGGAACCCAACTTTTCTTCCTTCCGATTTCCATTCCCTTCCCCTCCCCTTTCTCTTCTTTTCCCTTCCTATTCCTTTCCTCTTTCCTTCTCCTTCCTCTTCTCTTCCCTTCCCCTTCCATTCCCTTCATAATTTTATTTTTTCTCTTCTCTTCCCTCTGCCCATGTAGAGAATAATTCCCTTAACTGTAGGTGTTCTGCCCAAAAGAGTAAAAATTTTGATAGCTGAACTTTCCCAACATATCTTGGGGTTTACAGGTTAGGACCATACCTCAAACTCAAATATGTCTGCTTTCATTGATCAACCAACAGTAGTTCTCCCAGGAGAAGCCGCACTTGTTTAGGCCCTCCTTGTTTGGTTCAGATTGAGCATAAATCGCAATAATTTCTTTTTTGATCAGAAACTCCTAAGGTTTTCTCACAGATTATTATTATTATTTGACTATGTAAAAGATATCATTTCCTTTCTCATTGCTTATCTAATCTTAATTATCATGGACATTCCTGAGCCAAATGAGACCTGTTAAAGACCATAGCTCAAAAAGACCAAGGTCTCCCACTGCACCCAGAGTCATCTCCAATCATCATCGTTTCTATCTGACCTCTTATCCAGACAGCTCTGGAGAAAAAAATGAAGCAGATGATTTTGCACAGCCCCATCTCACTTAAATATAAATCCTTCTCATGCCATGGCATCACCTTCCTGATGCTGAGATCCTTTTCAAGAATGAAGGATAAAGAGTAAAGTTTTTATTCACTTTGCATCTTCAAGGAATGATTCACAGATTACTCATAAATAATATTGTAAAGTGAATTCCTAATCATTTTGGATGAGATGATTTTGAGATAGGCTTCTTAGCATATTTGTAGTCTAGTATTCTCTAAATGTATAAGAGCAATCAAGATAAAGGGGGATATAGATACCATGAAAAAATGAAGCTACAAAATCAAACTAGTTGACTATGGAAGTTCTTTTCAATTTTGTGATTCTGTGATAGTATGGGGAGCTCCATCATTCCCATCACCATTATACAAACATACTTAAAAAAACCTACCTCCTTAAATAGGAAGTTTAACTGAAATTTGATAAGAAATTTGGTTAAGAAGGGCCCACCAATAGTTAGCTGTGAGATCTGGATAGACATTGTTAATAGACCCGAGATTGGTCTATGCTAAAAGGGGAGAATCTGAGCTACTTCTAAAGTGAAGATAGGTAGAGATTCTCTCTCTCTCTCTCTCTCTCTCTCTCTCTCTCTCTCTCTTCCTCTCTCTCTCTGTTTCATATGTGTATATTTGTGTGAGTGAGTGTGTACATATATATACATTTTTCTAGTCCCATACTAGTTAATAATGATTTTTGACTTAAATTATATATGGAATAAAGTTCCCTGGGTACATTTCTTAAAAAATAAAGTGATCTACTGTTAGATATCTAAGGAGAACAAAAATGAAAAGGTAGCTCTGATAATTATCAAAATGTTCATAACAGTACTTTTGTTTTTAATATTGGGGGAAAAAAAAAACTAGAACCAAAGTTAATGTCTTTTGATTAAGAAATAGTTAAACTCTATAGGAATGCAATAGATTGTTACTGTTAAGTCAGAAAAATATGACCATGAAAAATTCCAAAGAATGTAGGAAGACATGGATAAATTTATTTAATGTGAAAATAAAAGCATATGGCTGAACACAGGAAATATCTTGTGCTTGTATGAAACACTCAGACATACCTCTGGAAAGTTTGGAAATCATATTTTAGAAGGAGAACAATCTAGTGATAGAACTCCAGAAAATCCCTAAAGAAGGTACTGTTTGGAGTTTCTATTTCCACTTCCTTGAATCAGAAAACTCTGAGTCCATAAGGTCCATCATCAGAGGTACCACTGCTATCTGGATTACATAGCACAGTCTGTAGAATGAAACTTACACATGAAGAAAGGGACATTAAATAAAAATAAGCTATAAGGTGTTGCTTTGTCATATGTTTTCTATGCATGTGCCGATTTTATTATTAAAAAACCAATCATTTTCTCATAAATTTGAGACTATTCACCTTGAGGATCTTTTGAATGCAATGTGTATGCAATAAAAGCACACCTTAGTTGTATAAAGGGTGAAAAAATGTTTGGTGACAATAATTTTTGTAACACTGACTTAATAAATACACTTTCAGAAAGAAAGAGAGAGTAGGGAAGAAGAAAAGAAGAAAAAGAAGAGAGGAAGCAGGGAATGAAAAAATGAAGAAAGGAAGGGAAGCAGGGAGGAAGGAAGGAAGAAAAAAGGAAGGAAGGAAGGAAGGAAGGAAGGAAGGAAGGAAGGAAGGAAGGAAAGAAGGAAAGAAGGAAAGAAGGAAGGAAGGAAGGAAGGAAGGAAGGAAGGAAGGAATATGATGAATATAGAATTAAGAAAAGAACTGCATGAACTGATGCAAAGTGAAGTAAGCCAAGAGAAAGAATGTATACAATTGCTTCATGTAGAAAGAAAGGGCAACCAGAAAAAAAAATCAAAAAATAAATTTTGCAAAAGAAACAAGAATGGATCCAAAGAGGCAAGATGAAAAGATATTTCCCCACTTTGCAAAAATGCATTCCTTTGCAAAGGAAAGAGATGGTTAAGGTTCATACATTATGCATAATTTTATATTTTTGAAATATATTGATCGGTTTTCCTATGTCTTGAAAAATATTTTTTATTGGATGTAATATTTCAAAGGGAGCAGATGGGGAAAATACTGGGGGAAATTTTGGTGATATAAAAATATATTAAGAATATTTAAACAAGTTCAGAGAAGCATTTATTAACATATTAGCCACTCCACAAACTTGCACACAGATAGCCTCTTATATTTTTCTCTACTGAACCTGTGTGAATGTACATGGTTTCCAAGAGGAAAGTGAATATGAGGTTATTAATAAAATCACATCAATGCTTGAAGAAACAAAATTTAAATACATCAACATTGAGGATTGGCAGTAGAACTACACAGACACATTTCCAAACTAGATTTATTTCTATCTCTATTTCTACCTGTCACTAGATCTATTATTTCTAATTATGTAAGCTTATGTTTATATCTGTTTATGTACTTTTTTTTTTTACTAATAGTATAGTAATTTCCAGGGAAAAATTACATTTTTGGTTGTCTCAGGAATCTAACCCTCTATTTCCCACAGGTTCATTTTTGTTTTAGAAATCTGTACCATGTTCTGTGAATAACATCCTGGGAAAGTTGTGGACTGACATATATATATATATATATATATATATGCATGCATGTATATATAAATGCATATGCATATGTATATTTATATCTATGTATGTGTATGTTTGTGTAAAAATTCTCTGTTGAATAGATGGACATTTATCTAGATCTTATTTGGAGTATGCATATATGAATATTTGTATATATGTACCTGCATATATAAATATATGTGTGTATGTATACATATACCTACATATATAATATACTATGTATGTGTACATATACACACATACACATATATATTCTCTATAGAGGAGATGGACAAATTTGTGAAGAACAAACTTTACAAAAAACTTAGGATTTGGTCCAAAAAAAAAAAAGGCCATATCTATTCTCTGAGAAGCAATTTAATTCTGTTTGAAGAGATTCATCTTTGGAAGGTTGGACATCAGATAACTTTTATTATTATTTATAGAACTCACAGGAAGCAAAAACTAAGGTATGAAAGGGATTATCATAAAAGAAACACTATGAAAAAGACAAACCCAGGGAACTATTACTTTAAAAATCTTACACAAGTATGTCGAGAATTTTGATTTTCAAAGCACATTAAAATTTTATTTTAGTTAGTTCTTCCAGCAAATCTGTAAAGTAGGCTCTAGTCCAATTATTCCTATTTTGTTAATGAGGAACACTGAGTCTCAAAGAGAATAATTGACTAGATCAATGACACAAATAATGAGCATCAGGAGGAGGAGCTGACCCTAGGCCTTCCTGTCTCACATTCCACAGTGGCCACCAAGCAAAGACTAACTCTCCTACTAGAAAGTCTGCATTGTGTCATTTTGGACAGCAAAAGCAGCATTATAAAGACATTCACTAACTTTCTGAGAAAAGAGACAATACACACCCGTACAATAATCAAAAAACAATCATTTTTTTTTTTCTCCAGGACAAACTATAAGATTGATTCATTTTAGGGAAAGAACAGATTGTTTTTGGTAGGAGTAACCATATGTACATGATTGACTCCTACTTCTCTCAAGTTTAAGTATCTTTGCCCAGGTTGTATTGGAGCCATTTTAAACAACCACAGGAGAGCTGATTGGCAAATTTTCAGTGTCAGCATTTATGCCTCCAAATCCACAAATGCTACATACAAATCAGCCCATGATTTATCGTTTTATTGATTTTCTAGGCTTAAGAAAGTGATGAAGAAAATGTTACTAATGTAGCTTAAACTTAAAAAAATGTGTTGTATGGATTTATAGGTTAAGTGAGCAACAAGATGGTGGAGTAGAAATTTTCTCTGATCTCTGTGACCTCTCAAAACCTTTCACATCTTTTCAAAACAGAAATCATGTGCCCAAGATAAAGCAGCTTCAGTCGTTTGCATGGTGCAGGATACTCTGAATTTAAAAACTTAGAAAAATTATATCTCCCCAAACTCAGGAACTGATTGAGGTCTGCTGACCCTGAGTTCACTCAGAATACTTCCTTAATCTCTTGGATCACTAGTGAAGATTCAGGCATATCTCAAACCTTACCTTCACCCAGGCATTTTCTCCCTTTTACTAGTTCCATCGAAAACCCAGCTCTGGGGCTGTAGAAGTTTGCTCATGTCTCAAAAGCCATCTCCTTTGGGAACAAAAATCATCCAGGGGCTGCAACCCAGAAGCACAAATGTTAGAGAAAACAAGCTCTGAGTTATTTCGTGCTGGCCCAGAGAACTGAGGAATACAGGGAGTAGGATGGATGACCAGATCAGAATACTATACATGTGGCTAACTGTGCAGCACTCAACAAGTCTGAGGAAAAGAGCAGATCATCGAGCTGGGACTATTTTTGAGAACTCAAAAGTTAACTGAGAAAAAGAACAAGTCTTTTGAAATGTGAAATATCTATCCTGGGAAAAGACTGAGACAATTTGAGATCCAAAGCAGAGAAAGCTGCAATCAGAGGGAAGGAGCTAGGGAATGAGTGATAAGGAAGATAAGTGAGGGTGGAGGAATGGGGGATGAATGGCATGGAGGTTAAATGTGTCAAAGATTTCAGTACTGTATATGAAATTTTTACCAGCATATCTCTGCTACTACCCAAAATATTATGGGGTATTATATTATACCTATATTAATAGATATTAATTCCTATTTACTTATATTTTAAGTCTATATGTGTTTGTGTTCATATATTCCTCACAAATGGAACAAGGAAATATGCCTTTTTTGTCATTGTAACCCCATCACTTTACAGATAGCCCAGACTGTAGCAAATATTTAATAAATACTTGATGATTGTCTTATTGATTGATTTGATCATTTGTCGTACTAATGAAAAGAAACTGCATTCTCAGAGGAATCACTAGAATCTTAACCTAGGTTACAGTGAAGGGGGCTAAATCGAAGAATACTGGATTTAGAGAGGATGCAATACACTGACTATTTCCTTTGAGTAACATAATAACTGATTTTGTTGCCTTCCTGGCAAGAACAGTCAGTTAACATATGAACCTATAATACATACTCATTTTTTCCAGTACACACATCCCTTTTTAACACCAAAACTTGCTCACTCTCTCACATGGTAATACAGCTTTCTTAGGACATCCTGATCTTGCCTTGGGTGTAGTTTGCCTTACAAACCTCAATCCCCAAAATCACTTGTTAAGATGCTTTGATTCAGATAAGGGAGTTATCATTTTAAAACTCTTTAATCTCGTATGGGCTATGTCAAAGTAAAACTAGATATATTTAGGTCAAAGAAACTTATGTCAAATCTGGATTGCTAGTGCATACTACAACCACGTGGTATGTTCTATTTTTTTTTTCTCACTCTGAAGAACCAAAGATTCAATCAAATTGTTTCTAACATAAAAACAGTGTGTTTTGGATGGGATGATAGCCTAACAATATAATTAGGAAAAATATCCTGTGATATTTGAAATGACACTGAATGACTCATTTTAGTTCCTAGATATCTAACCATCCCCATGGAAAGCTGGTAACAATACCATCATGGTATGGTAGCTATGATAATTGCCAAAAAGTTTATAAAACCCATTGAGCATTTTTAAGAAAATCTTTCTATAAACAATTCCATTTTTATCATCATAATACAAAATATTCCTTGTGATTATAAATTCCAATTTGCCTGTTTTCCTTTACCCTTGTGCAAACTGCTTAGAAAAACAGTCTGCATATGAATTTCAAGACAAATGCTTAATTTGGGAAAATTTCACATGATGTTTGACATTAAAATTAAACTTATCTGCATTGAAGGGTGATTGAAATATTGACATATACATAGTATTTTAACTTTTACAAAGCATTTTTATGCATAGTATCTCATTGAAACCTTTACCAAATCTTGTGAGGGAAGCATCATTGTAGGTGTTATTAACTATTTTGAAGATGAATCATTGAAGTGAATAAATTTCTAGCTCATTGCAGTTCTTTCATTCTGTTACATGTTTTAAGGTTATTTCTATTTCTGATAGCCTATTCTCTATGTTCTGAAGTCCATTCTGTGTATATTACTATTTGTTCTATGTCATAAAACTTCCTTTCACGTTTGATATTCTTAAAATTCTATTGTGATATTTTCTATCTTCTAAGATATCTTTGACTTTTGCCACTCTAACCTCTGCTTTTTTTGTTCATTCTTGTGATGATTTCCTATATATTATGTTCTGAAATTCTTTCTAGAACTCTTTTACTACAGTAAATAAATAATTATATATATATACATATATATATATATCTTTCCTAACTCTAACATTCTATAATCTTTAAAGTTTCTTGGCAGATAAATTATTCTATGTTTTAAGATGCCTTCTACTTCTAAAAATGTATTTATTATGCACCCTATTATTTCTGTCATTCCATGCTTTATGGTCTAAGGTCCTTCTATCCATAACTCTAAATTTTAAGGTCTCTTCCATCTCTGACTTGCAACATATAAAGTTGCTTCTTTGACTGTTAATCTATTTTAGACAGTAGATGGTTCTTTCCAAATTAAAAAGATTTCCTTCTTGAGTGCTTCAGAACTCTAGCATTCATGTTTTTCAAACTCTTTCGAATTAGGATAATCTATCCATGATTTTGTAGTTCATTTCAACAATGAACTCTTTATCAATCAGAACGTCTCTTCAAAGACTATAAAAAATCAGATAAATGCACCTATAGAGGGAAATCTGATTCCCCCCACACATAATTCTATAGTAAATCAGCTCTAACATGATTTCTAATCATTTTGAGGCCCTCATTCTTAACTGATATTAAATCCTTTTCGTTCCCCTTCTATACTGACCAGTAGATGGCAGTGCATAGCAATAAAATCAAGCATCTCCAGGTTATTGAATGATATTGTTATTACTGGCCCTTTTGTTAGCTGTCTCTCAGTGGACTCCATAAAGAACTCTAAGATCTGCACTGCAGCACAATGTCTATTTTTTACCCTGAATTTTTTCTAAGGTTCAATGTATAGGGGATTGTGTGTGTATGTGTGTGCGTTGTGAAACAGAATTTTAGACCACACTTGCCATCTCATTTATCCCATATTAGAAAAAGAATCCCTGTTCAAATATCAGCAATAATTGATCATCCAGCTTCTTGATAACCTCCAGGTGCAGGACACTTTTAGCCTTCCAATGTAAGCCATTCTGCTCTTGGGCAGCTCTAATTTTTAGGAAACCTTTGCTTTCTTTAAGGATAAATTTACTTCTTGGGGACATTGCTCCTATTCTTTCAGTATCTGGAGTCCATCCCTGTAGGAAAATAACCTCTGATTCAGCCCTATTAGGAGAAATATTCTCTTATGCTTCAGAAAATTCCATATAGCTTCCAGGAAGAGTAATGTCTATATAATGGCCCTCGGTATTAGTAGAGGAAAGAAAAAAAAAAAAAAAAATCAGGGGTCACTCTATTTAAAAGATATGAAGTGCTTGTGAGAGCAACATGCACTAGTACCACTTTCCCGTGTTACAAATATATCTTGGATATTGGAGTGGAATATCTCGAACATAAAAGAAGGTTGGGGATTTGGGTGGTTGCGGAATAACTGCCAGCTACTCCTTTCTTCTCAACATCAACCTCAAAACACTATGATGACCAGTGCCTCCCTCCCCCCCAAAAAAATGCCCTCACAGATTTAAATTTATCTTTTTCCTTCTAAAATTAATCTGCATAATGAGAAACAAGTTCCTTTCCAGATTTAAATTTGTGATTCTATACATCTAAACTTTACATTTCTATTGATTGAGGCTATTCGTTCTAAATTATAAGAAAGACAGTGGAGAAACAATAAGAATGCTAGCTATTTAGCACATCTGGTTTAAAATTCTGCATCTAACATTTACTGTGAGAACATCAATAAGTCATTTAATCATGTTGTACTTCACTTTTCTCTTCTGTAAAATGGGAGATAATAATATTAAAAGTATTTCCATCACATTTTTAAAAAAGGTTTATCCCCTTGTTTGGACTACTTAGTCTTTTCCTAACTTTCACCCAACAATCTGTGGTTTCCTTTAAGAATCAAATCAAACACAGGTCAACAGCCATTGATCAAGTGTCTATTATTCTCCTCTATGTACTAAATGCTAAAGATAAAAGAAAGGCAAAGAAAAATCCTTAGCAGGGGTCCTCAAACTATGGCTCACAAGCCAGATGCGGTAGCTGAGGATGTTTATCCCCCTCACCCAGGGCTATGAAATTTCTTTATTTAAAGACCCACAAAACAAAATTTTTGTTTTTACTATAGTCTGGCCCTCCAACAGTCTGAGGGACAGTGAACTGGCTCCCTATTTAAAAAGTTTGAGGACCCTTGCAAGGAACTCCTTGATTATCTTCTGGTGCTCTCCCATAGTCATCCTATTTTCTAATTTCCCATAACCTAGAGCTAAGGTGTATCCATATTACATTTCTTTTTCTATACTTACTGAAGAACCCATAGATAAAGTGTAAACACCTTGAAGACAGATCCCACCCTTTTTTATCCCTACTGCTTTGTCAGAAAATATTTGTTGATTGATTGGTTGATAAATCTATCCAAATTGCTTTGTAAATCTTAAAGTTGTTTGTCAATATTAACTATTATTATTAAACAAATTAATGTATATATAATATTTTATAAAATTCATAAGAGAACAATGTGGGGTACAGTTTTAAAGGTGTCTTTGTCCTCACATCACCATAATGGTGGTACTTGAATGGAAACCTATTACAGAATCCTCGAAAAGCAAATGACAACAAAAACCTCATTTAAAAAGATAAAGTAATAAGACATTTTCTTCTACTGCTACTTCATAAAAAGAAAAGAAAATAGAACAATCCTTATAACAATTCTATAGGAGCTAGACTATCGAATTGTTCATAAGCTGGAAGGAAGTCAGTGACATTTCACAATGATGACCCAAGGCTACCTGATGAAATGTTGAAGAGTGTGAGGTGAAGATTCAGAGAAATGGGACAATGGAATATGTTTATGAATGTTCTTCCAAAGAGGCCACCAATCTATTTTCTGAGTCTATTATTAAAAAATGTCAAAGGGAAAAGATTAAGAGCTCTCTCTTCCTCTTTCCCACACCAACACATATATGAAATCTTTCAAATAATAATACAAAATAGAGTTGTTGATAACTTCACCATAGTCAAAGCAGAGAGGTTAGAGTGGCAAAAGTAAAAAAGTATCTTAGAAGATAGAAAATATCACAACAGAATTTTAAGAGTATCAAATATGAAAGGAAGTTTTACGATATAGAACAAATAGTAATTTTGTTTCCATGATTGTTTTTTTTTTGAGAAAGTTTATTTTTAATTACTAAAATAATCAGAATTATTATTCTGATTAATATCAAAGACAATTCTTATTCTTCAATGCCCTAAAAAAATTGCAAAGAAGTTAAAAAGTGTGGGTGTGGGGAGTTGTTAGGATATCAGAATATTGTGTATTTTTTTAACAGGGACCCAGGTCATCCTTTGTTATCAAAAGTACATATGATAAATTGATTTTTACTATTTTCTTCATTTCTGTTGTTTAAAAGTCAAGGAGGTTATTTGAAAAGTGGAAATTGTTATCAGTGGGGAAATAAAATATAACAATTTTGGGATGGTGTTACATTTCTTTCCAGCATTTGCAAACATAATTTTAGTTCCTAAGTAGGATTTAATCTTGAGAAAGGATTTCTGTCGAAATTGAAAATGAACTTACCCTCTTTGCCACCTCATGGGTTGAGGGTAAGACAAGGTTGAAAAGGAAAAAGAAAATAGTACCTAAGAAGACTATTTGGAGACCAATTTAAGATATAACTTGAAACCAAGCCAACTCTGCAAGCTTATTAACACATCTAATAATCTCACTTGGGCTGTGTCAGCATGGAGAATAGGGGAGGAAAGTCTTTCTATAACACATATATACAGTGTTCCTTAAAATTTGCAAAGTGCTTTCACATACATTATCTTATATGAACCTTGCAAAACCCTGTGAGGTAGATTTTATAAATGTAATTATTTTCATTGTACAGATGAAGAAACCTTCAGTGAACTAAAGTGATTTCTCCAAACAGCTGGGAAATATGAGAGGGGATTCAAATTAAGGTGTGAATCAGCATTGATGAATGTTGAATGAATCAACCGGTTATTTGCCATAATTAATCAAAAAGTCATTTTTTTAAATAAGGTATTAGAGTAACTTGGTTTAAAGCTACAGAACAAGTGAGTGAAAGAGTCTTTTTGAATTCACTTTCTCCATTACACCACACCACCATCTAATCCAATATTTATAATTTACAGGTGAGGAAACCAAAATCTCAATGAAGTACAGAGTCTAAAAATCACATGGTAGTAAATATCTAATTTATATTCAAAACTTACTTTCCCTCTATGACTTTTATTATTATACCACATCATACTCAAATCCTAAACATACATCTTACAAACTCTTATGGCCAAAGCCAATCTTTTTTTTTCTTTTTTCTTTTAAGAGAATAAGTGTGTGTGTCATAACACAGTTTTCTCAAAGACTTGTAACTTTCTAATAGTTTTGTACAACAAAAATATCATCTCCAGAATGGTAAAATGAAAGTATATCAGCTCACTGCAAATAAAAGAAACCTCTCAGATTCTGTCTTACAACAATGAATACCCTTTATATATTAAACATAAAATAAGAGCTTAATAAATGCTTGTTGACTTGTCTTTATTTAAGCAAACCAGGTGTACTGTTAGCTTACTCATTCTAGGACTTCATAGAAAAGGAAAACAAAGAATTCAATTCATTAGGCAGAGAATAAAACACTAAGCAACAATATGAGTGTATGTGTCCATGAATGTTTAAGAACTGATAGCAAATCAATGGTGATTTACCTTTATTAATTCCTACCTAAATTAATTAATTTACCTTTAATTTATCATATATTTTATATTTGACAAATATTTATCATTTGTAATTCATCTCTTTGTTTTGTTTCCATGATTTTTTTTATTGTAGAAAGTTTATTTTTAATACACGTTGCTTTATGAATTATATTGGGAAAGAAAAATCAGAGCAAAAGGGAAAAGGCAAAAAGACAGAAAGAAAAAGTAAACATAGCATGTCTTGATTTACATTCAGACTCCTTAGATCTTTTTTCTGGATGCAGATGGTATTTTTCTATACAAAGCCTATTGAGATTGCTTTAGATCACTGAACTACTAAGAAGAACCAAGCCTTTCATAGTTGATCATCAGACATTTTTGCTGTTATTTTATACAATGTATTCTTGGTTCTGCTTGTTTTGCTCAGCATCAGTTCATGCAAATCTTTGCAGGCCTTTCTATAATCAGAAAGGAACCTTATCTCTGAAGCCATGTCAGCCTCATAATGCTTATTCCTTGTGACCCTCAGTTAGCTCTAGGTTTCATGTCCTTCCAGGGGAACTGCACAGTCAGCCCCTAACTCATTATACCTCTCTTTTCCTTTTTTTCCAATACACGACTTTTCCTATTCCTTAAAGTTTTTTTTTTTTTTCCCCTTTGATGTCCTTGCATCATATTCTCAGTCCATGTGGTGTCCTCTTCTGTCAGTCCTAGTGACAGATACAGTTCTCAAGAGTTCCAGATATTGTTTTGCCATCTAGGGATGTATACAGTTTTAACCTTTAAATATATCTATTTTTCCCTCTTTACCTTTTTATGTTCTCTTGAGTCCTGTGTTTGTAGCTTAAATTTTCTGGTTAGTTCTGCTTTTTTTCAATACAAATGATTGAAAGTCTCTTATTTCATTGAAGTTTCATCTTCTCCCCTGAAAAATGATGCTGAGTCTTCTAGATAGTTAATTCTTTGTTGTAACCACAGGTCATTTTCTTTCTAGAATATGATATTCCAGATCCTCTGGACCTTTATTGTAGAAGCTGCCAGATCCAGGGTAATCTTGATTGTTACTCTTTGATATATGGATTCTTTTTGTCTGGCAGCCTGCAGTACTTTTTTCCATTGAAATTTTTTTCACAACAATGTTTTGGAGTTTCACAACAATGTTTCTTAGGGCTTTCTTTGTGGGATCTCTTTCCAGAGGTAATTGCTGAATTCTTCCAATTAGTATTTCCCCCTCTGTTTCTAGAATATTGGGGCAATATTGGGACAAAAGATTAATAATAATCTTTTATATAATGTAACCCAGGCTTTTTTTGTGTGCCATGGCCTTCAGGTAGGTCAATAATTTAAAAATTGCCTCTTCTGGATCTATTTTCCAGATTGGCTGTTTGGTCATAAGGTATTTCACATTTTCTTTAATTTTTAAATTATTTTTTAGTTTGATTTTTGTTGTCTCATCCATGATTGTTTATTAAGCACTTAATATTACCAGGGAACCATGATAGTTGTAGAGGATGCAAATTCAGATTAAAATGCCCCTTGACTCCAAGGAGTTTATATAATTATATGCTATATACAGACTGGAGTAGAGATGCAATGTTTTGGGGTATGGAGGCTAGCTTCTCTCATATTCTTAACTCTACCTTTTCTCTCTTGATTTTCTACTTCAGAGTCCTCATTTACTCTGATAACCTTAGATATTTCTGTCATGAATCTAGAATTTTATATTCTCTGGACCCTTTCATGAGTTGCATTGTGTATGAAAAAGAAGTCTGAATGTGGTGTCAAAGGGCATGGGTCTGAATGTGACTCTAAAACTTACCCTCAAAGCAAGTCCTTTAATCTCAATGGACTTCCATTTCCTCATCTGAAAAAAAGAAGGACTTCTATGTTCTCTTTAACATCCAAATCTGTGATTTATATGTTATCTTACCTAGATAGGGATATATATTCTCCTAAGTTGAATTCTAAGTTCCATATGTGGCTTTGGAATTAACATGGTGTCTAAATTTAGCCTTTCTAGACTTTGGTTTCCTTATATATAATATAAAACAATTGATCTAGATAAAGAGCTCTTCCATCAAAATCTTTTGATATTACAATTTCAGTTTGTTCTCAACACTCAATATATTAATATTTAATATTAATTAACAGTTATAATAATTAATAATCATATCAATATTCAATATTCTGACACCTTCAGGAAGCCACTTTCCTTCTATTTTTGCCATCCATAAAATGAGGGGTGTTTGATTGTATGATACTCAAAGTCCCTACCAACTTTTGATTTTCCTGGTTCCTTGGATTTTTTACACTGCAATAATTAGATCAATTGTAGCTTCCAGAATGAATATAATATCCCAACTTTGTTTTAATTTCATTTCAGAAAAACTCAACAAACTTAGGCAAAACCCTGAAAATGAAACCAATTTATAGTGTTTTATTTCTTTCAGGAACTGCCATTGCATCTGATATCTCCAAATACATTCTTAATATGTTCACTATTTTTCCTTAAATCTCAAAATATTTGATCTTTAGCTTAAATTTGGCTCATTTGTCTAGCCTTTCATTCCCCCATCCCCAGATTAGGCTTCTGATAGAATGAGAACTGATAAGAATTGCAAGAAAATTTTTAAGAGAAGTAAGCATAAATTTGATTTCTGTGTTGACTCTAAGGGTCAGAGACACTTCTAAGGAGCCTTTCATAATCCTGATCCCTGTTAGTGATGTTCAAAGAAAAAATTGTCATGAGATAGAAAATGCCTGTGGAATTTTTTTCCTTGAAAGAGAAATACTCTTCACCATCTCTGAGCAAAAATACAAAGTATTAATAACCAGATTGTCTTGAGACTTAGTACATGGGTAGAATGCATGGAGAGTTCTTTGATAGGTATTGACTGCAAACCACCAACTGAAAGAATATAATCATCCCATATTTAATATAAGTAACCTAAAAATAAAAGAGCAAGCACTTTAACCTCAGAGATCATTTGATCTGATTTAATATATGGGGAAACTAAGTCCCAGAGGGATAAAATAAATGAAACAATGATCATGAATCAGGCAGGAGGCAATTCAGCACAATGGATAGAAGTCTGGCCTGATAATTAGAACAATTTAAATTCATATGCTGCCTCTAATCCAGACTGAGACTGTGTGACCATGAGCCAATTAATTCAGAGGCCATGTCTCCTGCTTTTAATTGTGGAAGTTAGTCCACTCAGTTTTGACACTCTGCCCTAAGACAGAGATGGTGAGTAGAAATTTACCTAAACTTACTTTATCTATATAACTTTCTAAACCTAGTTAGCTAGTTGGCAAAATGGATAGAGTGTTTGGTCTGTAGCAGGAATCCTTTAATTCAAATCCTACCTCAGATACTTATTAGTTGTGTGATTCTGGACAAGTATTTTAATTTCTGTTTGCCTCAATTTTCTCAACTGTAAAATGAGGATAATAATGGCATTTAACTCACAGATTTGTGAGGATGATAAGGCCCAGTTTCTGGAATACAGTAAGTACTATCTAAATGTGAATTTTCTCCTATATCTAGAAAACCACACAACATGCTTCATATCACATCCAACTATCCACTAGTTGGATTTACCTAAATCTTGCCATGTCCTTTGCCCATAAATTAACCTCCTCTCAAACCCATCTATCTCTTCCCAAGAATAATAATAAAATTAACTTCCATTTACTGACCTAGGGTACCCTATGAAGAGACTCTTCAGCCTGGTTCTCATTCTCTTAAATGTGCTTTATTATTCTCTTAGACTGTAGAGTTTTGGGGTACAGGAACCGATCCACTTTTAGTATTTTTAATGCTCTGCAAATCATATAGTGATGGGCCTTTTAATAAAAAATATTCCTTTCATCTATGCAGCCATTTACTTAACCTTTCAGTATCTTGAACATTTCTCCAAGATTATAACTTATAGATAAATTAAGAATCTATTGCTGGCACTTAGCATTCCTTACAAGGAGAAATTATATGTTTGGATTCCAAGAAAAAAAAATCGACTGAGAAACAAACAATCTAATTCTCGCCTCTTTCTAACTCATGAGGAAGAAAATAAAAAAAGAAAAGTAGAATTTGATTTAAGGGTGTGTGTGTGTGTGTGTGTGTGTAGAATGTGACAGTGTAACTGAAGGTCTGGACATGGCCAATAAAGTAGGCATAAAGGATTAGTTTATAATACAATAAACAAGCATGACTTTTGTGGAACAATTTTAGGGAAAAGCAAATCCATAAATGCCCATATACAAGGTGTGTGTGTGTGTGTGTGTGTGTGTGTGTGTGCGTGTGTGTATATGTGTGTGTGTATTTATAATAATGCTATTTCTTCTCCAAGATAGCAGTACAATTGTTTAGATCAGAACTAATGATGTCCTTATTTTTGAATGTGTCGTCCAAATAGTTTGATTTTGCTCAATGGAAAAATCAATATTCAAATCAACTCAACAAATATTTCTTTTTCACCTACTTTGTTGATTATCCAAAGTGAGAGGTGTTTTTTTATGTGAAAATAAGTTGGGAGTAACAATTCAGGCAGTTTAGGTAGAAAAAAGATCTGAATGAAAACCAGTAGTGTGAAACAAATATGGAAAGGTAGATGGAAGTCAGACTTTAAAGTCTTAATACCAGACTGAAGCATATGTATTTTATTCTGGAGGTATTAGTAAATTGATTTTAGTAACGATAAACAAAAGATTGTAATGATCTTTGCAAAAATCTTGGGCAAACCCCTGATATTACAGGTTAAAAAAAAAACTGAGGCTAATATAGGTGGAAATTGATGGCAGTTTAATGGTGATCAAGTTGGACCCCTGAAATAGGATGAGAAAATGGATATCCTTTCCGTCATTGTAAAGACAGAAGACTATAGATACAGAATATTTCAGAGAATTCCCTATATGGTTGATAGTTAGACTAATTTTAACTGCCTTTATTTAAAAAAAAAAGTAAGAGGGATGGTGAATAGAAAGATACGAAAAGGGAAAAAAGGCTACATTAAAGAATTAACATGATTTTTTAAAATTATTTAATTAATATAAAATAACATCACTTTTTTTCATTATGCAATACAATTCTTTACCATTCAAAGTTGGTTTTTTTTCTTACTTTTTCCCCAGTCCAACAGTGGACTGAAAATATAATCTTTTTTATTGCATGTTCTTTGATACTTTCACCATGTTGCCCTTTCTTTTTTGTACATAATCTTAGTTTCTACATATTTCCTAAAATGTGAGCTCTTAACTGAGCATATAGGGAATATGAACAGTTGCATCTTAACTAGGACTGAATGAATTGACTATTGCCTTCCATGTTCTCAACAGAACATTCTAACATCATTTATAGGCAATTGGAAGGAACCTCTGAGAACACAGAATCGTAGATCTGGGGTTCGAAGGGAACTGTGAGACTAAGAAGTCTAACCTTTCCCATTCAGGATTTGGGAAAACTGAAGTCCAGGGCTTTGAGTGACATGTCTAAAATCTAATGGAAATAAGCAAGCAACAAGATGTGACCCAGGTCGTTTGACTAAATAGCCAATACTTTTTTCATTGTGCCATAAGCAAAATCTAGTCAAATTTCCTTATTTTACAAATAAGAAAACAAACATTGAAAGTACATAGATGCAGCATTGTTGTAAGGGAAATGGGATGGTTCCCTGAAAGTAACTCCCATGCAAAATATTTGCAATATGTAGAGGGTCACAGTCAGTGGGGAAATTCTTGGTATGGTATAAGACCCTCTTAACCCATGCTAACAATATCTGATTCAGCTCCCCATCTCCCCTAAGTGCTCTCGGCCTTCCTGAGAAGTCAGGGGGCTGTGACACCCTGTGTTGAGATTTAAGCAGTGCTAGCAGCAGGTAGAAGAGTGATACCAGGTGACAAACTACATAGTAAATTGTTTATATGGTCCTATGTGCTCAGATTTTTTGTTACATTATAAAAAAGGGGAAAGCCCTTGAAATAAACGGACTCCATTTTCCCACCCTCCTCAGGAGTCCCACCTCATCACTTTTCCACTAGGAAAGTATATTTTAATCACCCCAGTGTGGAGGCTCTAAAAAGCAATGGTGTGTTTTGTCACCCCAGCTTGGGGGCTCTAGAAAGCAGGATATTTTAACCACCCCAGTGTGGGATATCTAGAAAGCAATGGCACGTTTTGTCACCCCAACTTGGGGGCTCTAGAAAACAGGACACAACAGGAATAAATTGATTGAGTAGAGACTTCTAGACTTCTAAGTTTTTAATGATACATACATATGATGAAATATCAAGAGCAAGAAAAATAGAAAGAATCTTCAAAGTGAATAGAATGAGAAAAAAGAGACTTGCAAATGGAAAACGCAGAAAGCTCAAGTAGACAAAGTTAATACCTCAGAATTAGTGGTGTCTCATTATGAACTCAGAATTAACGATATCCTTCAATGATGGAATTGGCTATCCCTTGACTACAAGTATATACAGTCCTAGATATTGTTTAAGGGTAGACTTCATGAGTCATTTCATTTTCTCCCTGGTTGAGCTCCCTGAATTTTCATTTTATTACATGATGAAAAGGTGACTTTTCTTGTGTTAGTTCTGAAATAAAATAAATCTATATGCTTTCCCAATTGTTTTATTTGATTATTTAATAAATAGGTCTGGATAAATATGCTTTTAGATGCCTTGTCTTCTCTTCATTAATTGTTTTGCTGAGGTAGAATTGGTCTAGAATTTATATATTAGATTACTTCTTGGTGTGGTGACAGCACTCAATAAAGAAAACGGCAGAGAACATATAGAGCTGTGAGCTGTACAATATCCATCTAGTTTCAAGCCAGGCAAGGTAAGAAAAAGAAGAAAGAAACACCAGAGAATATGATATATTTTACTTGAATTCTCCTCCAGATACACATAGCCCAACCAGGACTAAGAAAAAACATTAGATACATGTGTATATTTATGTGTGTATATAGATGTATATTATATTTGTTTATATATACATGTTTGTATACTTAATGTGTATATATATGTGTATTTTTATATATGTATATTATATGTATATATATGCATATATATATATATATATCTGTATATTTGTGGGCAGAAAGAGATTTCTTGAAAGGTAGGATAGGTATTGTGTGGTCTGTCCATGTTATTTGTCTTTGTCTTAGTGCTGTCTCCTTCTAACACTTAACTTCTATATACTACACAGAAACCATATCTTCATCTATATAGAACACATCAAACTCAGTTTTATAAAGGGTTGTCAAAATTCAGACAGGTAGTAAGTGACAGAACCAGGATTCTAACTTAGACTCCAAATTCAACAATTTCACTTTCATATCATACTGTTTTTCATTCGAACTCAATGAGATAAATAGGAACATTCGTTTTTGACTGCCATACGATGCTAAAGACTCATATCCACTTTAAAATTCTTCAGTCTCCAGAGTCATTTTTTACAGGAAATACTGTCTTTACTTATATTCCTCTTCCTATATTTACACTATTGATTTTTTAACCCAATAGAAATTTACATTAATCTTCATTTAAATTTATTATATTTGGATTCTGTTTTGAAATCTGTTAGTTATCATGCTAAACAACTTCAAGTAATCCACAAATATAATAATCATATAATCCTTACCTGCATCCTACTTATGGATTAAAAAAAAAACTTTTGAATGAGCTTAAGGACAAATGTCTCTGAAAGATTTTCTGAGTAAATATCAGCTTGCAAGCTCCAATCTTTTGAAAGAAGGCTAAGTTGAATTCAAACCTTTTAGTGAAAGATCTCTGTCAGTTGAGTAGTAGGTTTTATTTCATATATATTTGTGTTAGTAGTTATGTTTTTAATTCTTTGGTATTGTGAATGTTTATTATAACAAGATGATACCCAAAAGTTATAACTATTAAAGATTACATATCAATCAATGACTGATTTCTAGAGATGTTGTAATGACAGTCAGGGGGAGTGGAGAAAGGGAAGTCAAGTATTTCAAGGTTATTCACACATATAATAAAGAAGATCTTAGTGCACCAAAGGGTGGCAAAAATATTCAAGAATGAAAAAAAAAACCTGACAAGCTAGGTTTGTCAAATAGCAAGATTAATGCTTGAAAAAAGAAGAAAATAATTTCACAGCTACTTGGCAGGTTACTATTAATTTCTCTATAGTGTAACAGTTTGTGATTTTTGAAGTAGGAACAAAAAACACAAACCTAGTAAAATCAATTATTAATATAGTGGGGTAGTTTTTCCTTGTCTGAAAGTCTTCTAGCAGAGGATGAATGAGCAATTGTCAGGTGTATTCTAAAGAGAATTTGGGTCAGGGATGTAGAGTGATATATATCAACTTCCCTGAGTCTCTTTCCAGCTTTGAAATTTTCTATTTCTGGAACTCTATCCCTTGCCTGCCTATCCAACTTCATTTTCAAATGTTCCATTAAAGATTCCCTGTTGTTATGTCACTTTAGTCATATTCACTACTTTGTGATACCATTTGGAGTTTTCTTTTCTTTTCTTTTTAGGAAAATGTCTGTGTCTTTATTTTTAATAGGTTGCATAATGCTTTGAGGTTTTTTTTATTTTTAATATATATTGCTTTATGAATCATGTTGGGAGAGAAAAATTAAAGCAACAGAGGAAAACCTTCAGAGGAAAAAAAAACATAAAAAGAAGTGACCATAGCATGTACTGATTTTCATTCATTCTCCATAGTTCTTTTTCTGGATGCAGCTGGCATTATCTGTCCAAAGTCTATTGGGATTGCTTCACATCACTGAACCACTGAGAAGAACAAAGTCTTTCATAGTTGATCTTTGCACATTCTTGCTCTAGTTGAGAACAATGTGTTCCTGGTTCTGCTTGTTTTACCCAGCATCAGTTCATGTAAATGTTTCCAGGCCTTTATAAAATCAGCTTGTTCATGACTTTTATAGATAAAATAATATTCTATTATCTACATATACCATAACTTAATCAACTATTCCCTAATTGATAGACAGCCATTCATTTTCCAATTCTTTGCTACCACAAAAAGAGCTGCTACAGATATTTTTGCACTTGTGAGCCCTTTTTATTTTCTTTATTATTTCCTTGGAATACAGACCCAGTAGTGGCACTGTTGGATCAAAGAACATGGACAGCTTGATAATTCCTTTGGGCATTGTTCCAGATTGCTCTCCAGAATTGTTGCATAGTTTCAAAACTCCATCAACAATGTATTAGTGGTTCAGCTTTCCCACATCCCCTCCAGTATTTATCATGAACTTTTCCTGTCATCTTAGCCAATTTAAGAGGTGTAAGGTACCCATAGTTGTTTTTTTTTATTTGAATTTTTCTAAACAATAACGATTTAGAGCATTTTTTCATGACTATAGATCGCTTTAATGTTGTTATCTGAAAATGATCTCTTCATATCCTTTGACCAATCATCAATTGGAGAATGACTTATATTTTTATATTTTACACAGCTTTTTTATATAATTCAGAAATGAAACCTTGTCTGTAAAGATTTTTTCCTCAACTTTGTACTTCCCTTTTAATCTTTTTTCTGTTGGTTTTGTTTGTGCAAAAACCTTTTAATTTAATATAAGCAAAGTTGTGCATTTTGCCTTTCATAATATTCTCTACTTATTCTTTGGTCATAAATTTCTCTCTTTTCTGAAGATCTGATAGGTAAATTATCCCTTGCTTTCCTAGTTTGTTTATGGTATCATCCATTCTGTCCAAATCACGTACCCATTTTATCCTAATTTTGGTATGGGTTGTGAGATATAGATAAGACTTCCTAATTCTTAGCCTATTGTTCTATTCTCTACATCACTTATTTGCCTCACAGATTCCCTATAACCTGGACTATTTCCTTTTTACCACACATCCAATATTCCTATCCGTAACTTTGATATTGCTGTAACTTTTATTTGAAATGGCTTGTCCCCAATTCAACTTCATTCTTCAACAGGCTACTCAAATATCTTTGATGAAGACTTCATCACTCTAATGACTCTAGTTATTTGCTTCTATTTTTATAATGATGTATATTTTATAATTCCAACTTCCCAGATCATCATTTCTGGGTTTTATGTCTTCTTTTATAATCTATTTGAGGGATAATTTACTCCTTATGTATAACACTCATAATAACAATTAAAGGATCCTGTTAATAAATATTTGAATTAATGCTCATAATTAATAATAATCATTATAATACATGTAAAATATTCTATTATAATTTATTGTTTATTTATTATATTATTTGTATATAATATATTTTATATTTATTTATATTATTTATCATTTATATTATTACGATTTATCATAATAGAACCTGTAAAACATTTTAAGAATTTCAAAATATTTCCTCTGTTCAGATGTGTATAGTAGAGTTTTCCCTGAAACTAGAAAGATCTAGATGCAAATTCTCTGGGCTTCTGACATATATTGTATAAGCCTGTCCAAGTTACTTAAACGCTCAAAGACCTAGTCATATCCCTAATAAAAGGTATAATATTGCATTTTCAGAGGAAATTTCCTCACCTGGACATTAGTTATTAGTTTGTATAGAATATAGTTGGTTATAGAAAATGAAATCTTAGACATACCTCTATACATAACTTTGAATGAATTCTTTGTCTAGAGGCAGTTGGGTCAGTAGAGAAAATGCTCATAAGAAGTGGATTAGGAAGATATGGGTTTAAATCTCCCTTCTGAACTGAATTACTCTGTGATTTTAGCTAAATCACTGTACCTGGCTTAGTTTTCTTACCTTAAAATGGTGGTCATAATATCTACTGTACCAACATGACAAAGCTTTTTTGAGACTTGATCAAAATAACATAGGTAGACTAATGCACTCTATAAATGTCATTCATTATTACTAAAATATGATGTCTTAGTTGTGATCTGTATTTATTTTTTTCCTTTGCATGAGACTGGTATTATTTGTTTCAGGCAGATAAAAATATGACATTTAAATTTTGAGTCTTAGGACTCATTTTGCCCTACCCCAACTCACTAAACACGGTTTCAGCCAAGTTTTTATTTAATTGGTGTTTTAAGTCTGTGTTGGTTTGTCTTTAAAATGAACCTTTCAGTGAAATGGTTTGATTGCCAAACTTCTATCAGATCAGGAAATTACATGAAGCTCAGAATTACCATCACCACCACATAGTAAAAAAAAAGTGTGTGGTGGGACAGAAAGGTTCTTAGCTTTCTAAACTGAACTCTCCTTTGTAAAGTGGCAATATGGGAAATAGTTCTAATTAAGCCCAGCATCCTAATAAATTGAAAAATGAACAGTAAAGGAAAGGAAGACTTAAAAGTTTTTTCCCCACATATCCCATTGTCCTGGTAATTAGTTAGAATTCCAAAATGTTAGTACTAGAAGATAATTTAGGGATACTTTAGTTGATACATTTAATTCTTGAGTAAACAGAAATGGGGAGGAGTGAAGTTAAAATCAACTACTTAAGGAGGGCCTTGTGACTAAAGTCATGCCATTTTGGGAAATCTGGCATCTTTTCTCTATGGCAGGCTATATATTCAGCATAGAAGTATATAAGACAGCATAAGAGTGAATTGAAGAGAAGTGTGTAATATGTCAAGAAAAAAGATAAGTGATAAGTGAATTGATAAATATCAAAATAAAGAGAATCAGGAAAATTACATATTGCATATGGTTTATCAATATAATATATATGTATAAAATAT
This sequence comes from Sarcophilus harrisii, assembly GCF_902635505.1. Lineage (NCBI taxonomy): Eukaryota > Metazoa > Chordata > Mammalia > Dasyuromorphia > Dasyuridae > Sarcophilus > Sarcophilus harrisii. Next base: position 224,562,205 of record NC_045431.1, on the reverse strand, counting down.
ATATTATATTACATGTATATAATATTGTGTGTATATAAATAATATGTGTATTATATATTATAATTGTATTTATTTATATATACATATGTGTGTATAAAATTGTCCTCATTTTGATTACTTTGTTCTTCATCAGTTTCGGGCATTTATATGTTCTGAAACAGTACAAATGAGTTTTCAGATATTTTACTTTCATAATATTATTTGTATATGACTTCTCTGACACTTCCCAATTATTAGAGGTTTTTAATCACCTTACTTGTGGATTGTATCAGAAGTCTCTTGGCTGGCCTTCCTGATTCATGTGTTTCAATACTTCAATCTATACTTAATTTTTTTGTCAAAAGGTTCTTTCTTGAAACAGCATCAATGATGTCTATTTCCCCCCTCCCTGTTATCCTGGACAATTTAGTAAAAACCAGTGGTCCTTATTACATCTAGCATCAAATAGAAAGTTTTATCTTGATTTATAAAGACTTTAATAACGTGAACATTTTCCTTATTCCCATTCATGTACTCCGTGAAACTAGCTTCCTTTCTGCTCATGCTCCTTTTAACAGCTACATGTCCAGACTCCACGTATTTCTAATAACTTTCCTCTAGGGGCAGCTAGGTGGTTCAGTGGATAGAGCAATAGCCCTGAAGTTGGAAAGATCTGAGTTTAAATATGACTTCAGACACTTAACACCTGTAAAAATTATATATATATATGTATCAAATATGAACTCTAAGCTGTCTGAAATTTTCCCCTTATTCACCTCTATCTACTAACTTTGCTAGATTCCTTTAAGTTATTAAAAAAAATAAAATCACTGCTCCTACAGGATGTCTTTTCTTGATCCCTCTTATTGTGAAAGCCTTCCATTACTGATTATTTCCAATTATCCTGTATATATCCTCTTTGTAAAAAAAGTCATTTTCAAGTTGTCTTCTCTCATGAAGGGGATCTCTCTAAGAGCAGGGACATTTTCTCAGCTTCTTTGTATCCCTCTGACTTAGCATGCAAAGATGGAAATGCTTAATAAATACTTGTTTCATATCATCACTGCAGATCTCATTTTCCTAATTTGTTAAATGAGAGCATTGTATTCCCCTGCCTCTAAGATGCTCTCTACTCTAAATCTATGATCACATAAGTCTTTTCTTGATTTTCAGAGTAGTACATTCAAAAAAGTTAAAGGTGCTCTCAGTTAATGATCTGTGCTGCTATTCCTTTCTCAGTCAGCACTCTAAGACAAGAATCTAGGGGGAAAACAAACAAAGAAACAAACATCTTGTGTTAACTAAATTACTGCAGTGGGGTAAAGTCATCAAAATATGAAAAAATCTACTTGGATTTGAATCTTTACTATGCCATATGCTAGTTATATGATCTGAAAACAAATCACTTGTATTTTTTTTTCTTTAAAAATTATTGTTGGGTGGTGCCTTTTGTTTTTAATAGCAAAATAATAGCCCACTCATTGATTTTTTCTTTAAAACAAATTTGATGGAAAATATGGGTAATTAAAATCATCAACTTCACCATCAATCATCAGTACAGTAGGAACAACTCCTGCTCTCTTGTAAATTAGGCTTGTTTTTTTTTTTTCATAGAAGAAATTGAAATTATCCTGGATCCTTGTTGGTTTTGACAAAACAGACTTAAGATTTAGGTTGTTGACATCACTTGGTTGCTTGAGTTCAAAACCACCATGTAAAGCTCTAGATGTTGTTTCTGATGTGTGGTACATGGAAAATGTCTTCAAATAGAGGCCAGGGAATTTTGTATAGATAAACCAGTCCAAGGTGGCTTTAATGCCTACCTTTTGTGGATGTATTTCTGCTGCTATGGGTAAACTGTTGAATATGGGTAATATGGGTAAATGTCAGATTTGATTCCAATATGAAATTGCACTCACTAGGACACTGGATTGAATTAGATCCAGCCCTGAAAATTATCATTATTAATCATTGTTTAGAGATCATTGCATGCCAAGCACAGTAATAAGTGTTGATAAAATGAATAATTATATATTTATATGTATAAAGGAAATTCTACAATTTTAACTTTTTAAATCATTCTTTTCATTTCTACTTTTGAAGTCATTGTGTATATTATTTTCTTTTTTCCTTGCTGTTTTCTGTATCAATTAATATATTTGCATTTATGCTTATTTATCCATATCTGTACAAAACAAAAGTGAGAAGACATTTAGTTCACTTTTATAATCTACCTCAAAGATATATATTTTGCTAGGAAATAACTTTGTAAATCATAAACATCTACATAAATCACATCTTCCAACTGCTCTGCCTGGTGTTAATACAACAGCACAGCTCTGCTAAACATGTACCTTTACCTGTACCATTGTTTTTACATACTCTAGTGGCAGATCACCAAGCCCTCTCAAACATTCTTTGGAGTAAGGGATTGGAGAAGGAGAGAGGAAAAGAATAGGAGACTGAAAGGGAGGGATGACTGACACTTTTAGAGGGAAGAAAACAAATATATCTGATTATCATGTATATTTTCTCTTGTTTCACTTAGAAAGCAGTCATAAGAAAATGCTTTAGGAGTAGTATTGTAACATAAAAGCTAGGAGGCTAAATTTCTGAGATGGAAGAGGGAAGAAGAAAATAAAGATTAGGAAGTAAGAGATTTTAAGTGTCAAATGATTGGAAGGTAGGCCAGACCTTGGGACCTGAGGAAAAAATGTAAGTGATCTGGAAAGTTTTTGAGACCCAGAAAAAAATATTATAAAAGATGAGTGTCTGGGAGCTTCTGCTGAAGAATAAGGGAGCAGATATTCTTGGTCACCCAAGTTCATGTTAGCACATAATTCTTTTTACAATTTGGTACCATTTTTTTGCTCCTAAAAATAAGATTCTGCCCTTGTTCATAAGATTACTCATTTCTAACTTTATAATGGCAGATTTGCAATACTCCTATTTTGACCCTTGGGAAGTTAATCCTTGACTGGTGTGATGGGCAAGAGACCTTTAATCTCACCCTGGCAGAGAGATGTGTGCTCCAATAATTAAATGTTGAAATACTGAACAAATGCATTTGACTTTTTTTTTGCTTGTTTGTCTTCAACACTTCTTATCACTGACAGATAAAAATATGGATGAAACACATTCAATTTTGCAGATCACATAAGGGTATAATTGATTAACTTATTGAACAATAAGATTAAAAGTCCCAAGATACCTTGATTGATCTTTTCAATGATTGATCAGATCTAATAAAACAAAGTTAGGATCAATTCTTTGTTTCATAAAAAAAGTTTTTTGAGAAAAGGACATCTTGAGAGCAGTTCATCAAAAAAATTGACTAATTAATTCACATTCTTATCATCACTTTTCTTGACAAATAAAATTTCTTCATTCTCCTAGCTACTAATCATTTTTCCAGCAATTTAAACTGCAACTGTTAGTAAGACAGACCTACAGGAGGGGAAATCAAAATAAAACAAAGTTTGATAGTAATTATGGATATAAGTGAAAGTTGGAAATTAGTTGAATTTTGATTACAAGAAGACCATGTTTTAGAAATATTGGAGATTCTTCTTCTTATCTGTTTTAGGCTAGATTATCTCTTAGTTAGATCTCCTCCAATTGTGAAATGTTCTGTTAAATGCATTTTGTGTATTTGTTGCAATAGTAGTAATAGCAGCAGTATCAATACCATCAGAAAGTAGCAGCAGCAGCAGCAGTCAACAGCAGTCAAAAGTATTCAACAACAATCATCAGCAGTAAAGAGTAATCAGCAATAGTCAGCTGTAAACAGCAGTCAGCAGCAACAGTCAGGAAGAGTCAACAATAGGCAGTAACCAGCAGAGTTAAGAAACAATAAATAGCAGGAGTCAGCTGTAGTCAGAAGCAATCAGCAGCAGAAAACAGCAACAGTCAACAACAGTGCTCAGCAGTAACAATCAGCCATTGTCAGTAACAGTAGTTAACAACAGTCAGCAGCAGAAAGCAGCAAATCAACAACAATACTCTGAAGGAACAGTCAGCAGTTGTAGCAAGTAGCAAGTCAGCAGTTGTCAGTAACAGTAGTTAACAGCAGTCAGCAGCAAAAAGCAAGTCAACAAGTCCTCAGCAGCAATAGTCAGCAGTTGTTAGTAACAGTAATTAACAGCAGTCAGCAGCAGAAAGTAGCAACAGTCAATAACAGTACTCAGTAGCAACAATCAGCAGTTATCAGTAACAGTAGTTAACAACATTAAACAGCTGCTGTAAGCAGTAGAAAGCAGCAAGTCAACAATAGTACTCAGAAGCAACAATCAGCATTTGTCAGTAACAGTAGTTAATAGCAGTCAGCAGCAGTAAATAGCAAGTCAACAACAGTACTAAGTAGCAAGTCAGCAGTTGTCAGTAACAGTAGTTAACAGCAGTCAGCAGCAAAAAGCAAGTCAACAAGTCCTCAGCAGCAATAGTCAGCAGTTGTTAGTAACAGTAGTTAATAACAGTCAGCAGCAGAAAGTAGCAACAGTCAATAACAGTACTCAGTAGCAACAATCAGCAGTTATCAGTAACAGTAGTTAACAACATTAAACAGCTGCTGTAAGCAGTAGAAAGCAGCAAGTCAACAATAGTACTCAGAAGCAACAATCAGCATTTGTCAGTAACAGTAGTTAATAGCAGTCAGCAGCAGTAAATAGCAAGTCAACAACAGTACTAAGTAGCAAGTCAGCAGTTGTCAGTAACAGTAGTTAACAGCAGTCAGCAGCAAAAAGCAAGTCAACAAGTCCTCAGCAGCAATAGTCAGCAGTTGTTAGTAACAGTAGTTAATAACAGTCAGCAGCAGAAAGTAGCAACAGTCAATAACAGTACTCAGTAGCAACAATCAGCAGTTATCAGTAACAGTAGTTAACAACATTAAACAGCTGCTGTAAGCAGTAGAAAGCAGCAAGTCAACAATAGTACTCAGAAGCAACAATCAGCATTTGTCAGTAACAGTAGTTAATAGCAGTCAGCAGCAGTAAATAGAAAGTCAACAACAGTACTAAGTAGCAAGTCAGCAGTTGTCAGTAACAGTAGTTAACTGCAGTCAGCAACAGCAGTCAGCAGCAGAAAGCAGCAAGTCAACAACAGCACTCTGAAGCAACAGTCAGCAGTTGTTAAGTTGTCAACAACAGTCATCCACAGTATTCAGCAGCAATCAGCAACAATAGTCATCACCAACAACAGCAGCAATTGTAGCAACTGCAGTAGTAGAAGCTGGAGAAATTGCAACAGCAGTAGTAAAAATAGTAGCAATTATAATAGTAGCATCAGTAGCAGCAGCAACAATGGGATAAGTACTATTTCAGCAGTTCTACTGGTGCTACTGGTGATGGTGATGGTATTAATGATTGTGATAATGGTTCTAGTTATGATTGTGGTTGTAGTAGCCATAGCAATAGCAGAAGCAAGAGTCTTGGATTAAATATATTCCCAATTGCTATACACCTTACATGGATCTTGGGAGCTTGTTCTAGCAGGGGAGCACAGCTACTCGTATACCCTTGACCAAAGAATGGTACACCTCTATCGGGGAAGGTCATCCTCTTTGACCCAGAGTGCAGCTTTGGGAGTGACCCACATGGAGCCGGTGAGGGAGGAAGGGGACACCCGCCTAGCCAGCCAGATCAGCCGAATCAACCCTGGTGATCAATGGGGTGACAGATGTCGCAGCCAGATCGCCCTCACAACCTATACACCTTACCTATCAGCTGTACTATGTTAGTAAAATAATCAACCTCTTTATTCATCCCTTACTTGCAAAATAAGATGATTGTATTATGTTTGAATCTCTATCATCCTTTCTAGCTCCTTTACTAATATGTAAAATGAACTGCGAGAATAAAATATGCAAAAAAAATTAGTTCCTCAAGGAGTTGATAACAGAGCATGAAATAGCTTGTAATTTTTAACCTAAAAAGTGTAATCAAAAAGGAAAGCATTGAAAGACAACATACTTATGCACATGCAGATTTCACAAATAGATGACTGGAAATGTACAGGATTTGCCAGCTTGAGCTGGGGTCAAAGACCCATTCCTTTTCTGAAACATCCAGAAACTCTTTAGAGGCACAGGGATAGAAATTTATCTACAAAGAAAAAAATATGCGATTAGCAAAGTGTAAAAAAAAAAAAAATACCCCAAAACAAAAATAATTAAAAAAAAACCTACTAGACCTGAAAACAGAATTATATCAATGTTTGAATTCATTGTGACTGTTGTTTCTGCCTCTTACTAGCTGCCTATAAAATGAAGCCACTGGACAACCTGACTTTTAAGGTCATTCTGCCTTTTTAAGCTATAAACCCAAAATTTATTCTCACCAACATTTTTACTAGACTTTGAGCAGACATGTCTTCTATGCGAATGTGTGGCTAAATATCTGTGTAATGCAACTTGTGCCTGAATAGTCTTCTCGTTTCAGATAAACATTCAGTCAATCCAGATGTTTGGCATTATGCAAACACAATTTCTAAGACTGATTTCTGTGTACGCATGTGTAATTGTCTGAAATTACTAAAGATTTTAGAATCATGTAGAAACACAAAAAATAAATTTTCCTAACATTCCCAGTTGGGTACTGATTAGATTTGTTAATGTATTCTAAAATATTTCTATAGATCTCTGATATTATTATTTCAGTAAGCTGTATAAGGCAGTGTTGTTGTCCTTATAACTGAAATGCCTGTCAAAATTCTATGCTAGAATGGACATTTCATAATATTTTGTTGAATTGGGTTGAAATGTTGTAGATATTTCACAACCAATCCATAGTATGAATTTGTCATTTGAGAAATGATAATTGCTTTCTAATATCAGTGGTATTATAAATATAAACCAATGCATAGAATGAAGAATAGATCAATCTTCCGATACTAGCTATGTGATTGAGAAAATCATATGATCTCTACTTAATAATAATGCCTTTGATACAATGTTCTATAAATTTAGAAGATATAGTTGTGAGTTATACAGGGAAAGAGTTTTTCATTTCTGTAATTTTCTTCACAGAAGACAGCAATCATCTATTCAATGCTTTCTAATGGTATAACATTTAATGTTAAAGGTAGTACAAACTTGTCCCTATAAAAGAGATGAGAAAATAGATTTTTCTCTTCATTACAAAAATGGGGTGGGGAGACTATAATGGAATATAGCATTAGATTTGTTGGGTAGGACTACTTAAAATTGAAATTGTGTGAAAAATATTGCAAATAAATATAAAATATTGAGGTCAAAGAAAAGAGACCACATAAGTCATATTATCATATCTAAATAAATATTTTCCAAACATATTTACTATTATTTGCCAGAAACTTATTTTCCTCATTAGCTGAACTCTCACTTTACAGCAACAGGTCTTTTCTGTCTATTATATACAGTTCAGTGTTTCTTGAACTTCATAAAGACTATCAGTTGGCTATATATATCCTTTCAAAAATGGAACTTGATTCAGAGTTGTACTGGCTCCCATTTTAATGCTTGACCTCACATTATCACACTAGCACAGGTTAACATCAATAGTTTTATTTATTAAATAAACTAAAATATTAATATAGAAACTACCCAGAAGGAATATAATGACTTGTTACTATCTCCTGTTTCTACTGTTTTTTTTTTTTTTAAGAACTAAACATTATTTTTAAATCTGTATATTTTTCTCTTTGGAATGTATTACTAGAATTTTGCTTAATGTGTGCAGTGGATCCCTGATACCTTTATTTATTTTTTTTCATTTACATGCCCATCATGACTTATATCAAAAATAATATTAAATTCATTTCCTGTGATTTTATAATAAAATACCCATCAAATAAGGAAATAAAGACTTATGACTTTGGGATAAGAATTCATTATTTGGTAAATTTGGTAAAAAAAAAAAAAAAACTGTTGGAAAAGCAGTGTGGTAGAAATTTAGCATAAACCCCTATCTTATACCATTTACTAAGATAATCTAGAAATGGATATATCACCTACATACGGAGATTTTAGAAGATAATTAGATGATGGAACACATTACTCAGACTTATGGATAGGCAAACAATTTAAGAGTAAACAAGAGATAGAAAAGCTAGCTATAAAATAGAATATTTTTATTCCATTAAATTAAAAAAGGTTTTTAACAAATAAAATTAATATAATCAAGATCAGAGAACTGGGAAGTTTTAAAGATAGCTTATAAGATAACAGTCTCATATCTAAAATAAAGAACTTTGTCAAATCTATATAAATCCAAGTCATAGCTCGATTGATCAATGATCAAAGGTTATGAACAGGAAATTTTACGAAGAAAAAAAAAATCAAAGCAATTTAAATTCATATGAAAAATGTTATAAATTCTTATTAATTGAGGAAATGCAAAATAAAACAGCTTTGAGGCATAATTTTACATCTATTAAGCAGCTAAACTGATAAAAGAAAAAAGTGACAAATATTGGAGGGGATGACTGGAATGCTAATTCATTGTTGGTTGAATTGTGAACTGATCCTATCATTTTGTACAACAATCTGGCTTTCTGCCCAAAGAATTCTTAAACCACCTTTATCCTCTGACCCAACAATACCACTACTTGGTTTGTTACCAAAGATAATTAGCAGGAAAGGAAAAGAACCTATATATTCTAAAATATTTATAATGGCTTTCTTTTTAATGGCAAAGAACTATAAATTAAAGGGATGTGCATCAATTAGAGAATGACAATTTGCTGTGGTATATGATTGTTAATACTACTATGCTATAAGAAATGATGAGGTCAATGGTTTTAGGAAAAACATAGAAAGATTTGTATTAAAATAACAAAGATAAATGAGCAGAACCAAGAGAACATTGTATAAGTAAAAGTAATTGTTTTAAGAATGACTTTAAGGGAATAAGTTATTTCAAGTATTATAAAGATGTAAATGATCTATAAAGAACATAGGAAGAAATACATAGATAACTTATAAAGAACTGATAAATAGAAATATGTATAGAATAATTTTACATGTATGTATGTATATATATACATACTTACATACATATATATGCCTGTATTTATACCTATTTGGCAAGCATTTCTCTAAGTGGGGGGAGGGAAGGGAATAAAGAAATTTACATAATAATTTTGTTGTTTGTTTGAAAGGAATAGCAAATTGTACAAATCAGATTTATAGTTTCATATGCAATAATATTTTTATTGTACTGTTATGAAAATTGTTGCTTTATTCCATAAATTATAAAGAAAAATTTTAAGAGAAAATATGAGAAAACAGATTTGACTAGCCTTGTGTCAATTTATTGTTCTATAAAATACATTTTTTTCTTAAATCATGTTACACATCCCACTTTTCTTGATGTTCTTTATAGGAATAGTAATTACATAACAGATTTCATATTTGGCACTAATATCTCTGGTCACAAAATAGAATAATTATAGCACTACAGGTTTTGGAAGTTCATGTAGTGGAGAATTATTTTTTTTAAGGCTGGATCCTTATATCTCATGTCTCTCATGCATCGCCTATAAAATCTCTGTGATTTTAGGTATCTTTTCCCCTCACGTCTTTAGGCTTTATTTTCCTCATCTGTAAAATAAGGATGTTAGACTAGGAAACCACTTAGGTCTCCTCTGTCTTGAAATCTATGACCCTGTATAAATCACTCAATATCACTTTGCCTGAAAGTAGAATCTGGAGATGAAAATAATGAAAAGCTTTTAATGGAAATGACAATGCATAATACAAGAAAAGGACCCAAATTAGCCAATTGAGATAAAGCATTTTTCCTTATTTAGTTTGGCTGACTAAATAATCAATTTGCTTTTAGGCTACCTATATATGAAGCTTTTGGTTATCTGTTTACTCATATGTCCACTTCACTGATTTCATCAATAAATATGTATTAAATTTTTAGGCTAGTCTGAGGATACATGGATACAATGTAGAGGAGAAAACTATGTTCTCAATTGGGTTACAATCTATTGGACTGTATATTCTTCTGGGTAGGATAGGGCGTGAGTAGGATTAATCCAATGATACTTTCAGAATCTATGATGTCATTGATGTAGCTAGACCTTTATTTAAGATTATACATCATTGTTTCTGTTCTTGACAGGGGCTTATAGAATTTTAATGGCCAAAATTTCCATTGTTCTTGGCCAGTTTGGTAAAAAAGAAAAAGAAAAAAAGTGTCCCTAAATTTAGCTAAGCTATTGCTCATCCTGGAATCATTCACCGCCAAATTATCCAAGTGTGCAAATCTATTGTACCTTGGCAATTCTTCCTTGTATTCATGTTCTGATAACATATCCCTTGAAATAATCAAAGTACCTAAATAGAAATTTAAGAACTTTTACTTTTTATTTTATAAGGTAGTTAGGGAGTAAGCAAATAATCTGTATTTAGGAAAACCTGAAATACAACTTGGCCTCATACACTTACTAAATGTATAACTTTGGCTTTCCTTTACTCACTTTCCTTATCTGTAAAAAGGGAATAGTGATAGTACTTTCTTCCCAGACTTGTTGAGAGGATAAAATGATAGAATATGTATAAAGTACTTTGGAAATGTTAGAACACTATACAAATTATGGCACATGAAAACTCTTTCCTTGAATCTTCTTAGCTAGAGAATGTTTTAAATCATGGAGAATAGCTAGCACCACATAAACTAAATTTGTATAATAATAATATTTAGTCTAAAAACATAAGCTCATTTAGATAAAAGAACTGTTTCATTCCTCATTTTTGTATTTCCCCATGCTTACCAGCATGTCTCATTCATAGCAGGTGCTTAATAAATATCTCTTGACTGAATAGTTGATTGATATAAGCAGTACTTTAGATGACCCATGACAAAGTAATTAAAAAAAGATTAATATGATGAAGTTGATATAACATTCTGATAAACACTTTTTTAACCAGGAACTGAAATATATAAGAGTAAGAGAATATTGCTCAAGAGATTACTGATCAAAGGGTATGAACAATTTTGAAAAGAAAAATGTAAACTTTCAACAACCATATTAAAAAAAAGAGCAATAAAAATGGTGCATTCAATAGGGAAGTATTGATAACAAGTATTTAATAAATAAAATCATCAAAAAATATAAGTGAATTAATGAATTATTTATTTTTGATATTTACTATGGAAAACAATGATGAAACACACTTTGTTTTCTTGAAAATTTTATAGAATCTTTGAAATAGAATGATGGACATATACCAGGTATCACCTCCATGACTTTGGACAAGATCTTTTTTGTTTTCCCACTTTGTCTCCATTTCTTCCTCTCTAAAATGAGGGTGTGGGACTAAAAGAAAGTGAATGTAATTTCCAGCTGTAAATCTATGATGATTCCTTAACCTTTTACCTCCTTACACCATTCAAGGGATACTTTCTTTTATTTCACTCAATGTTATCAAGTATTGGATTCCTAATAACAAGTTAAGGTTCTGTTTTGCATGTTTGTGTATGTTATTTTGTTTTAAGCAAATATTTATATTTCTAGGGTCAGAGTTTTAATAAGATACATTTTGGGGAGCAGCTATTTTAACTAATCACAAAGTTTGATTCAATATTTGTTTGTATTCATTCCAATATTATTTTCCTCAAGTCCAGCCCCAGCATATATATGTGTGTATTCATTACCTGGCTAAACATATTTATTGCCATATTAAACTTACTTCATTTGCATATATGGATACTTGTTTTGGTCTAATCCAGATACTTTTCTCTTATTCAACGAAGCATTTTCCAAGCTCATTAACACATTGCTGGAGATATAATTACAATTTCACTTGGCGCAGCGTTTCCCTGTTGATTGCAGGGTGGAGAATGGTTCCCTTTGGTGCCTTTCTCTCTCATCTGGAGCAAAGAACCTAACTGCTGTGACCACTTACGAGAAAAATTTGGCACACACAGGGCCCCAGATGGAAATGGCTTCAGTGTACTTGCAGAAGTAGCATCTGGGGCTCTGATTGGCTTCCTGGTTAGCTTCTTATAAACCCTCTTGAACTTCTCAACTGATTGAGATGGGTGCATCTGGGAAATAACCTGTGGGATAAAGGTCAATGTATAATCCAGAAAACTTGCAAACCACCATGTGATTACCTGATGAAGAAAAATTCACCTTATAGATGATATACTGGTAGACTTGCTTTCTCAGAAACACTTGACTTGATTGAATCAAAGTCAGCCATGGTCAATCTAAAAGATTTACATCTCAATTTGCTATATAGCCCAATTCATTCTTGAGAAGCTCAATCCTATCTTTATGCATCAGGGAAGGAAATGGGAATTCTTTCTCACTAATTGATTTCTGTGTGGAGACAATTCTGCTGTTGAAACTTTTACAAAAATCATATTCAAACTTATGCAAGGATCTTCACAAAATGAAACAGATTTTGTTCTTTGTCATACATTTAAGAGACTCCAGTAGTCATCTAGAATAATCTTTACCTCAAAAACTATCTCATCTATAATATAGTGATGTAATATTCAACTAGTATCTGTTTGAAGCCCTTCAGCGAAAGAGAGAATATAGTTTCTAAGACCTCTCATTCCTCACTGACATATCCTTTTTCATTAGGAAGATCATCCAAAAACCAACATCAAGCCCAAATTGTTCTACCTATCCATCTCTGTCTCTGTCTCTGTCTATCCTCCATGTGTCTGTGTCTATTTCTCCCTCTCTTTCTCTGTGTGTCCATCCATCTCTCCCTCCCTCTCTGATGTGTCTGTCTGTCTCTCCCTTCCTGTCTCCGTGTATCTGTCTGTCTCTCCCTCCCTTCTCTTCGTGTGTCTGTGTTTCTCCCTCCCTTGCTTCTTGTGTCTGTTTCTCCCTTTTTCTCTCGCTTTCTCTCTCAACTTACTCACTGCCTCAATTTCTAGCATCTATCATTAAAATATGATTCTTCAAATACTCAGAGAGAATTGCCAAGTCTTCTTTCATCAACAGGATAAAAGAAACTTTTCTCCAATCCCACCCCCAGGTTGAACATACTTGGATCTACAAACAGTAGTGGACAGAGTGCTCTGGTTGGAGTCAATCGGACCCATCTCCCTGAGCTCTAATTTGGCCTGAGACACTAACTGTGTAACAAATTTGTTCTCAATTCCTCATTTGTAAAATGATTTGGTGAAGAAATGGCAAATGACTCCAGTTTCTTTACCAAGAAACCTAAATGAGATTAGAAGTGAAAGGAATGAATAATAAAAATAAGAATTAGGTGGTTATTCTTGGAATCGTGATTAAAATTTATATTTTTATTTAAAAATGAAGTCTGTTGTACAATAAAGTTCTTTAGTTTGAATGTTGAATATTCCCATTAATCATTTAGTTTTATGTACAGTACAGAAATAATTATTTAACAATTTTTTAAATTGACCATCCTACTTTTCATCCTTTTTTTTTCCCCATGTATTTATATAAGATCAAAAGCAAAATGTTAATGCAGTATGGCCAAAGATCTTTTATTTCCAGTGCAGAATGACAGCAATTGTTTCTTTCTAGATTATTTATGTTGTGTTGAAAGTGTTGAATATCCCTCTATTTCCAACAGGAGTTAGTTGGACATGATCCATAAATCTGTACATAGAATAATATTATAGGAACATAAAGAAAGAACTTGAACTATCAATAAAGGTCATAGTTCAATTCACAAGGCCTTTCAGCATCTAGGATAAATAAGCTTAAATTTGCAGGTAGGAGTAAAGGAACAAAGATACATAATTTTAATATACAGAGGGGGATAGAAAAGATATATGATTTTATTAACAAAGCAAATGAATATATGAATAGTCTGGGTAGAAATAAATTCCACCTATAAATACAAGGTGGGCAACTTCTTGCAACTTATAGTCTCCAAGAATTGCAGAGAGCACTGAGGGGGTCCTTAGACAATTGAGCAAAGTCACAAAGGAAGCATAGTTAGAGAGGGATTATGAATTATAGTTCTTCAAGCCATTAATTCAAACCAACTATCTCTCATGATTTCATTTTGCCACTTAGGATATATGAGTGAAAAACAAACACATATATTAGTAAGGAGTCAAATAAAGTAATAGTGAATTAAAAGAGAGAAGGTCCTTTCTATCAAAAGAGAATTTTAAAAAAGTATTCTGTAAAAGGTCACATTTTAGTTAAGCTTTGAAGGATTATAAGAACAAATGTACAACTAGCACATTTTAAAATTTAAACTACATTATTACATTTTTCTTCATCATTTTCTAGATAATCAAGAAAATCTAGACAATAAAGAAAATTATGAATCAAGATTTAATTTGGAGAAATTCTTGATTTCTTCAGGTGTAAATACACTGAAAATGGAACAATCAATTCCTTTTTCGCCCTAGTAAATTTATTTTTAATTCACATTGTTTTATGAATCATGTTGAGAGAGAAAAATTGGAGCAAAAGGAAAAAACAATGGGAGAGAAAGAAAACCAGAAAAAAAAAAAAGAAATGAACATGGCATATTTTAATTTACATTGAGTTTCCTTAATTCTTTTTCTGGATGCAGATGGCATTTTCTCCAAAGTTTATTGGAATTCCTTTCTATCCCTGAGAAGAACCATGTCTTTCATAGTTGATCATCACACATTTTTACTCTTATTGTGTACAATGTATTGCTGGTTCTGTTTGTTTCACTCAACATCAGTTCATGTAAATCTTTGTAGATCTTTTTAAAATCAGCTTGTTCATCATTTTGTATAGAAAAATAATATTTCATTACTGCATATACCACAACTTGTTCAGCTATTTCTCAATTTATGGGCATCTACTCATTTTCCAATTCTTTGCTACTACAAAAAGAACTGCTACAAACATTTTTTTGTACATGTGAGTCCCTTTCCTTCCTTTATGATTTCCTTGGGATACTGACTCAGTAATGACACTGCTGGGTCAAAGGGTATGCACAGTCTGATAGCCCTTTGGACATAATTCCGGATTGCTTTCCAGAATGGTTGGATCATTTTACAACTCCAACAACAACGTATTTGTATTCCAGTTTTTCCCATGTCCCCTCCAACATTTATAATTAGCTTTTCCTGTTATTTCAGCCAATCTGAAAGGCATGAGGTTGTACCTCAGAGTTGTTTTAATTTGCATTTCTCTAATCAATAGTGATTTAGAGAATTTTTTCATGTAGCTATAGATAGCTTTAATTTTGTCATTTAAAATTTGTCTGTTCATATCCTTTGACCATTTATCAATTGGAAAATATCTTATATTTTTATAAATTTGACACAGTTCCCTGTATATTTTGAAAATGAGATGTTTATCAGAAACACTAGATGAAAAGATTTTTCCAGCTTTGTACTCCACTTTTAATTTTGTTTCTGTTGATTTTGTTTGATTACATTAAATTAAAAAGTTTTTGCATAAAGTTGTCCATTTTGCCTTTTATAATGTTCTCTAGTTCTTCTTTGTTCATAAATTCCCCCTATCTCCAAAAGTCTGATAGGTAAATTATACCTTGTTTTCCAAATTTGTTTATAGTATTGTGCTTTATGCATAAATCATGTAACCATTTTTATCTCATCTTGGTATGAGGTGTGAGATGTAGCTTTATGCTGAGTTTCTGACATATCATTTTCTAGTTTTCCCAGCAATTTTTGTTAAGTAGTAAGTTCTAATTCCAGAAGCTGGAGTTTGGGGGTTTAACAAATACTAAATACTATAGGCCTTAATTATTGTGTCATTTGTATCTGATCTATTCCACTAATTCACCACTCTATTTCTTAGCCAGTACCAAATGATTTTGATGACTGCTACTTTATAATATAGTTTTAAGTTTGGTAAATAATCAGTTCTTGCAAGCCAGTTAGGGCTGGCTCCCTCATATCCCTGGGCAGGAACTCCGTATATAAAGAAGGAAAGAGAGAACTCCTGGAATAAGAAAAACAAATAGGAACAAAGATATCAATATGGAATTTTTTAAAAAACAGAATTTGATTTTCAAGAGGTTAAGGGAAGGAGAAAAGTAATTTGAGGCAGAATGTTGATTATTGAATTGGGAGTAGAAAAAGTTAAAGCTATTCATTCATATTTGAAATGTTTGATCTTTAGTCAGAAGAGTGTTTAGGATTGGATGTCTTAATAAAAATACCTAGGTTTTTTGGTCTCATTTTTGGTACATTTTTTGTCAAACTGCTTCGCAAATGAAGGCAGTTTTCATCATAGATTCGAAACTGCTATGCATTCAACCTTAGAACTCATTTAATCCAACTTCTTCACCTTGTAGTTGAAAAAATAAGCAAGTAAGAGGTGAAGAGACTTGCTCAAAATCAGTCTCCCTCTCCCTTTCTCTCCTTCTCCTCCCCCTCCACCGTGTATGTATGTATGGGGGGGGAGGGTGGGTTTCCTTGCTTTCTCTCTCTGTCTCTTTCATCTCTCTCTATTTCTTGAAACTAAATTAATACCTCTGACTCATAAAAAAGATATTCTTTTATCCCAAATCATGAAAAGTGAAAAAGCACCAAATTCAGAATTGATAAAGTTATATTGGAGCACCAGAACAACAGCAACAGCAACAACAAACTAAAAAGAAAACAAATATCTTTTAAACCATGTTTTTGTGGAATATAAAAGCTGAGACAGACACAGAGAAACCTAAAATATTCTCATCTTTCTTTGAATGCATAATTCCTCCTCAATCTCCCTTCTCAGAGCAGATTAGAGATTACATGCTTCTAAGATGTTGTTTTAGTAACAGGTAGATGACCAGGGTAAATACTCATTTGCCGAAGTATTTCGGATAGAATGATTACATATAACCAGATTGGAAATAGCAAGGTATGACATATTTAAATTGCATTAACAGTTCTTATTAACTATTGTTGTGATCATAGAAATCAGTCACAGGAAGAAAAAAAAATGCAAGAACATAACTATAACATAACATAAGCTATTAAAATTCAACCTTCAGCACATCAGAGTAGAGCTTTAAAACTCTCAAATAGGATTAAATAGAAGCACCAAGAATTTTACTTCTAATAACAAATTCTATTAACCAAGTTTCAGACATATCCTAAACAGATATTTACCATATCTCCTAGCAGTTTCTGAAAGTCATTTAAGGTGTTTAGCTTCTCTGTTCTTAAGGAAAGATTTTGTACAGTAAGCACCTTAGGGTAAACGTGATATCCTACATATTGAAAAGGAGCACATCTTTGAATTTTTTCTGGAGCTATATGCAATTTGTAGTTCCTTAATGTTTCTATTGTCTTTTATACACATGCTTCTAACATTTGCTCCTCAGGTGCACATCCCAAGATATCATCCATGTAATGTAAACACATAACTTTTGGAAATGCTTTTCTTATTGGAGTAAGAGCAGCAGCAACATATATTTGACCCTTAGTAGGGCTATTTTTCATTCCATGTGGGAAAACTGTCCCTTCATATCTTTTATACATATCTTAATACATTTATGCTGGGCACTGAAAAAAAATTTTTTTTCATCTCCTTATCAAGAGGGATAGAATAGAAACAATCCTTAATATCTATAACTCAAAGAGGCCATTCTCTAGGCAATTGAGTAAGAGATGGAAGTCCAAGCTGAAGAGTTTCCATTGTTTCCATCTGTTCATTTACTTTTCTTAAATCAGTCAACAGCCTCCATTTTCCAGATTTGTTTTTTCTCAACAAAGACAGGGGAATTCCAAGGACTTAGAGAAGGTTATAAGTGTCCTTGGTCAAGTGGCTCCTGTGCTATATCTAATAAGGCCTGAATTTTATCACTAGTTTAGGGCCACTCTTCTATCCACTGGTGTATCAATTTTCCATTGAATAGGAACAGGTGAGAGTGCTGGCAGGCCTTCAACAGCAGACCCGCCTAACAAGTGGAATTACTCATTTGTAATCCTAACTGTTGTTAAGATGTCTCTTCCCCACAGATTTATGGGGATCTTTTCAACTACAAAAGTAGTAGAAACTCCAGTTTCACCCTCTAATGTCCATCTCAAAGGGGCAACACTAACTTCAACTGCTATTGATCCTCCTACGCCAGACCTATAAGTGTCTGCCTTAATCTTTGGCCAGTTACTGGGCCAGTTGGCACCTCTAATGACTGTATGATCCGCACCTGTGTCTACCAATCTTTCCAGTGGTATGCCATTTATACAGACAGTGAGCATAGGCCTGTCAGGTCTAACTGCTGCAGTCTAAAATATTCCTGGATTCTGCTGCTTGGAGTCAGAATCTGGGCAATGATCACCAGATTGCCTATTAGGAGTCTGTATCAGTAAACCTCATGCTACTACCTCTCCTGGTAGATAAGTCACACACCGTCTACCTGTATTAGTACCTGGGATATTATCTACCCATTCACCAGTTTCCCACATCAGCATATGGATGAAAGTGGTTTTGAAAGTACTCTCAGGAGGTGAAATGTTCAAGCCTAACTGTGCCTGGTAGCAAGGGATCTATAGGCTGGAGAGGAATAGATTTCACTTCTACAGGGGATAGCCCCAGCTGCATACAACTCTAATCTCCCCAGTTTTAATCCCTTTCTCCCATCAGATTGCTTCTTGGCTGATTGGTCATGTCTGAGTACTGAAATTCTAAAGACTTTCTGGGTGTAGCATCGGATGCCATCATGCCCCAAGTGTTTTTTTCCCCCCTGGGTCTCTAAGGCATGGCCCAGCATCCCGTTTCCCTGAATCAATCTGCATGGAGCCTCTGTTGCATTTTGGACATGGGGCTCTGGGTCTTGTTCTCCCACCCTGTTTTCTCACTCTAGGGTTGTGCCAACATTGAGCCTTCAAATGCCCTACTTTACCACATTGAAAGTATTAGCCAGTCTCTCTGGAAGTCCCTTGCCAAAAGGCCCACTGTTTTCCCATGTTTGGATCTGGGGAAGTCTGTATCACAGCCTGGGTATAAAAGGGATTTGTGCCCACTGTGGCACAGCATCTTATGATCTCCTCTAAAGGAGCATCCTGGTGTAGTCCTAGTATAATTCTTCTATGAATCTCTTCAGCATTTTCTTTAGCCGGTTGTCTTATCATAACTTCTGTTGCTGCATTTTCACCAATAGTTCTTATGACAGCTTTCTTCAGACCTCCCTCTAAATCAGCCAAGGTTTCATTTGGAGTGTGTGCTACTTTGTGAAGGCTTCCCCTGTACCTTGCCTTCCTGGGAGGACGCCTACGCTCTCATAGCAGCAGCAGCAATTTGCTCATATGTGGTTATGGGGCAATTAATCTGTGCTAAAGCTAAAGGGTTGGCATAAGGACCTACACCTCTTAGTTGGTCACAGGTGATTGGTATATTAACTCCAGGTTGCCTATTTCAATGGGCTTGTATCCCACAGAGTTCACTATACTCAGAAAGTCACAACGAGTTGTGTCCAAGTTCTAAACATGTCCTTGCTATAGATTTCCAGTCACTAGGGGTTAAAATTTCATAAGCCAAATTCTCTAATTCCATCTTAACATAATATGATGTAGACCCATAAAGAGTGCAAGCCTTTTTCAGATCTTTGAGAACTTCTAGCTTAAAAGGAGTGTATCTTTTTTTATTGATCTAAAGAGTTAAGCTCTTCAATCATAGGATAAGTTTCTATTCTCCAATCAGCTGTATCCTGCCCTTTTTCTTGGGCTTTAAGTAGTGCCTTTTGTAATCAAGTCATGGTGGGGGGGGGGGGAGGTGCTGGGGGATAGTGCTGCTGATATCACTGCCCTTCCCACTCCTCCTCCTCCTCCTTCCACCCAGAAAATTGAAATTGTTGGGGGAGGTCAAGAATCTGCTTGGGTGTAGGCTGAGATGAACCTGAGCTGTGAGAGTGAGAATCACCACATCCTTTAAGTACACTCAACTCTCCATCCCTTTCAGCGATTTTGTCAGTACCATCCCCCTTCTCCTCTTGTTTCTCTTCACACTTCCTTGTCTGGCTGTTATCCTTAAACTTTTTCTTTTCTTTTTTTTCTTTTTTTTGAACTTCTGGGATTCTTTAAGGCCAATTGCATTATGTTGTATATATAGAGAATGTTTCCTTAGAAATTGAATCAGAACCATTATCCTTGTAATATTCAATTAGTTCTTCTACTAGTTTCCACTTATCTGCCTCTAATTCATCTTCCTTGAAGAACCAAGGGTATGTGCATTCTCATGTATCCAAGAGTCCACCAATCTGCTCCCAAGTTACAAGCAAACCTTACCTCTTGATTAACCTAAATATGCTTTCTATAAACATCCCTTGTGGTGGGGGTGGGATACTAGGCTCTTTTCTTAGTATCTCCCCTATTTCAGCCAGAAATCCAATGTTACTAGTTTAGCCCTTAACAGAATTTCCTACTTTTCTATTTGAATACTAATCCTATTTCCAGGTCACAAGTTGCAGGGGCTTCTTCCCTGAAATTACCACGGAGCTGCCTGCTGGTCCTTAGTCCATGTTGCCGCCAATATGTAATATCTGCCTAGCTCTCTGAAGGTCCTCAGGATAAGTCAGAGTCAGGGTCAATCAAAGTCCTTTGTCTTTAGAAGGAGTAGTGAAGGAGGCAGGCAAGCCACTAAAGGAGTCATCAAAGATGAATCCTGCACTCTGGAGTCTGAAGCCTGAAGTTTTCTCTCCTCCATGTGCTCTGTCAGAAAGAGTCTGATCTCTCTCTCCCAGCCCTCCAATCCTTGCCTACGATTATCTCACCACCACACATCCAGCAAGAGCCGATGGTGAGGAGAGCCATCACATAGCTAAGTATATGCTTATAGAACCATGATCTTACATTGAGTAGGTAAGTAGCTTTAAGTGCTCCCTGTCTTAGATTCAAGTACACCTTTTCAGAGTTCCAGCCCTCTACACTGACAGCTGCTGATTGAGCATTGTGATTAAGGACTCAGCTACACTAATGACATTCAGGCCATCTAGTGGTAATTAATAACATTAAGAAACCTTCAAAGGAATTGTCCCACTTTCTCTAGAGCAATGGTTTTCAAACTTTAAACTTTTAAAGATTTTCAAGGGTGTTAAAGATATTTTGTGGATGTGAGTTATATCATTATTTGCCACATCAAGAAAAAAACCCCAAAATTTAAAATATGTATTCTTCACTTTAAAATAACAACAAACTCTTTACATGTTAACAACAAACTCTTTACACATTAATATAGCTTTTTAAATGAAAACAACAGCAACAAATATGTTTTTGAGAGTAAAACAAATCAAATAAATGGCATTTGGTTAGAAAATTTTGAAAACCTTTATTTTTCTACTTTTGCTTCTACTTTTAAAAGTAAAGAACAGAAAGGTCTTGGGTAATAGAAGACAACCAGATTATCATATCAGCTTCTGCATTTAATTTGTTGTAGTTTGTTGTTTTATTTGAAGTAAATAAAGAAAATCTAGGTTCATATAGATTGGTAGGTTGGAAAATGGAGGAATATATTAATAGTCAAAAAGTATCTAGGTATTATTATGAAAATAATTTTCACAACATGGCAACCCTGAAAGAGTCTTGAGGTTCTCTAGACTACACTTTGAGAATTGCTATTCAAAAGTGGATCTTAAAAATTCAAACCTATGAGTAGTGACAGTGACACAGACAAATATATATACACATATATACAAAAAATATATAAAATAATAATATTCACAAAATGGCCATTTCTTCTGGTCATGCACAAAGCTTGTGTCCAGGGAAAAGATGAAATGAAGACTTGGAATCATTAAACATAATGAATGCTTAAAACCAATTTTGATCCCAACTAATTTTTAACTTCATTACATTAAAATATCTACATTTTTCTTTTGCTTGTGTAGACACAAACTAATATCTTTTAATTTGTGACACAAAAATCCTATATTGTCCATCTACCATAATTTTATCCCCAACTTACCAGATGACTGCGTCTCCCAAATACTACCATCATAACTTAACTAGAACACCATTGCTTCTTATTGTGCACATATTGTAATTCATAGTATTTTTTGTTTGAAGTTATAACCGAGTATTATTTTTATTGACTTTTTTTATTATAGCTTTTTATTTACAAGTTACATGCATGGGTAATTTTATGGCATTGACAATCACTAAATCTTTTGTTCCAATTTTTCCCCTCCTTCACCTCATCCCCTCCCCCAGATGGCAGGTTGACCAATACATGTTAAATAGGTTAAAGTATAAATTAAATACAATATAAGTATTCATATCCTAACATTTATTTTGCTGTACAAAAAGAATCGGCCTTTCAAATAGTGTATTATTAGCCTGTGAAGGAAATCAAAAATGCCGGTGGGAACAAATATAGGGATTGGGAATTCTATGTAATGGTTCCTAGTCATCTCCCAGAGTTCTTTTGCTGGGTGTAGCTGGTTCAATTCATTACTGCTCCATTGGAACTGATTTGGTTCATCTCATTGCTGGATATGGCCACATCCATCAGAATTGAGTATTGTTATTGAAGTGTATAATGATCTCCTGGTCCTGCTCATTTTACTCAGCATCAGTTTGTGTAAGTTTCTCCAGGCCTTTCTGAAATCATCCTGCTGGTCATTTCTTAACGAAAAATAATATTCCATAATATTCATATACCACAATTTATTCACCCATTCTCCAATTGATGGGCATCTACTCAGTTTCCAATTTCTGGCCACTACATAGAGACCTGCCACAAACATTCTTGCACATACAGGTCCCTTTCCCTTCTTTAAGATTTCTTTGGGATATAAGCCCAGCAGAAACACTGCTGGATCAAAGGGTATGCACAAGAACCGAGTATTTTTTAGAAAAAGAAAATTGCCAGGTTTTTCTGAAACTATGGTCCAGTCATTTTTCTGTCATGTGCAACTCTTTGTGACCTTATTTGCAGTTTTCTTGGCAAAGAAACTGGAAGGGTTTGCCATTTCCTTCTCTACCTCATTTTATAGATGAAGAAACTGAGGCAGAAAAGGTAAAGGGAAGTGGCCAGCGTCACAAAGCTTGTAAGTGTCTAAGTCCAGAGCTAAACTCAGGAAGATAATACTTCTTGGTTCAAGGGCTGGCACTTTATCCACTGAGCCGCTTAGTTGCCCTTCCAAAACCATCCCTTTCATCATTTCTTATAGCACGACAGTATTTCATTAAAATCACATACCACAACTTGTCCAACTATTGCTCAATTGATGGGCATACCCTCAATTTCCACCACAAAAGAGCTGTATAGTTTTTCTACATGTGGATCCTTTGACTTTTTCTTTGATCTATTTAGGATAAATACTTAGTAATAAGATCTTTGCCTTAAGAACTTGCACAGTTTTACCATTCCAAATTTAGGGACAGTTTCAAATTGCTCTCCAAATGATTGGACCAGTTCACAACTCCACCAACTGTCATTACTTTATTTTTCCACATCTCCACATTTATCATTTTCCTTTTATGCTATGTTGACCAGTAGGTTGAGTTGTTTTAATTTGCATTTCTGTTTTCAGCCCATTATTGATCATTTATTTGCCTTTGTTGTTTAAGATAAAAAGGATCTGATTTGTGCCATTTGAATACTTCTACATTATGGAATGTCCCTTAGTCTCTGCCAATTATCCCTCCCCCCTCTTCTTACTTAGCCACACTGATTTGATTTATGCAAATGTTTAATTTTACATTGAAAAATGTTTCACTTTATCTTTTATGACACTCCTTCTTTTATTTGGTTAGGCTTTGTTATCTTAGCTGTGGACTTAAAAGATATCTTCTTCAATCCTTCTACTTTTTAAAAAAATGATATTGTTTTCTATGTAGAAGGTGTATCCTTTAAAACTTAAGATGGTCTAAAGTAAAAAATTATCACTGAAATCTCAATTTTTCCTAAACAACTTTTATTCTACCTTTCCCAGTGTGTTGTGTTCTTTAGTTATTGACCACCGAGTTGATATACTCAATTGACTCTGTATCTGATTTTTCTAGTCTGTTAAAACAACTCCACTTTGTTTACCCTGTAAACAACAATATAAAATAATTTTGGATAAGTAATGCATTGTGATAAAGTTTGAAATCTCATCCTTGTTTATTTTACATTAAATATTCCTTGGGATTATAGACTTTTTTAAAATGAATTTTGTCATGAAATTTCAAATCTTAATTTGCGTTGGAAAATGTTATTTTGTATATTTCTATAAAGTTAACTCTCAATAGTTTGATTGTGATAATTATAAGTTTTTAAATCGATTTGCATAATCTCATCATTTTAAGATAATGTGGAGAAATCAATGAAGACCCAGTCTCTGTCAATTACCTTGAACAAGTCATTTAATCTCTCCATACTCCTGAACAACTGTCTAAAAATAGAAATAGCAAAACAGAGACTTATATTCACTGATAAATAACTTCCCTCATTGGGAACTCCATGTCTTAATTTAATCTTATGAACAGCCACCAAGACATCATTTTATTTTATTTTTTTTATATTTTCAAGGTCATCATGAACAATAAATATATCTCCAGGTATAGAGATTTTCCTTTCTTTTCCCTGAGAATTTTATGTTTGCATTTATAGTTTTTTTTTCTGACTTGATACTTTAAAGTCTACCTATTGTATGCCTTTTAATCATTTTAAATAGAATTTCTCATTCTGCTTTTTGTTAGTAGTGTTGGGAAATGTTTTAAGTATTTTTTGGCCTAGTTTTTTTGTATAGACTCATTTAACATGATTACTGATTTGGAGGTGCTGTAGGGTGTTCCCAAGTAAATTCTCATGCAAGGAGGGATAATTTTGCCTTTAGTTTTGTTTTGCTTTTTTTCATTGATTTTTGCTTTTTCTTATTGGTGGAGATAGTATTTTTTGAATTGTGTGTACTAGAGTAAGAAATCTCCTTTCCACTTGAAATCTATATTTGATATTTTCCACCAGAAAACTCTAAAAGTTTTTCATGGGATATAAGTGACACATGAAAAAGTGTGATATAAGGTATAGAGTGCCATACTTGGAATCTGAAAGACCCAAGTTCAAAGCCCTTGTGAAATAATTACCGTGTACCAAGTGATTTTAATTTCTTGATTGCAGCCAAAATGTTCTCAAAATGTCTATAGCTTCCTTTATCTTGAGCATCAACTGCATTAATAACTTTTTCTCTGACACTTCCACTACAAAGGCAGAGGCCATTTTCCTTGCCAGATGAAAATAGATATAAAATCAGGTATTTTTAATAACAAAAAATCAAGATGTACACACATTACAAAAATGTAGGCATAAAGTATAAGAAACATGTATTTGTGTATTATGTGTATGTACATATGTGCATGATATGCATAGACTATGATGAAAAAATAGATAAAATTAAAGGTGAAAGTGTCTTTTTAAACTGAAAACATAGTACAACCTGGTCAGTAAGTACGGGGGGGGGGGGGAAGATTTATAGAATTATTTATAATAGATTTATTATAGATTTAATTTATTATTTATTTATTATAAGTTTATTTATTTATTTAGATTATTTATTATATTTTATTATAGATTATTATTATATTATAGTCATTAACTATTCTGTCCTGTGACCCTGATCTATTCCTCTAACCTACTTCTCTATTTCTTAGCCAGTACCAAATGTTTATAATGACTGTTCCTCTCTATCATATAGTTTTAGATCTGGTACAGCTAGGCCACCTTCATTGGCAATTTTTTCATGAATTCTCTTGAAATTCTTGATCATTTGTTCTTCCAAATGAACATTGTTATGGTTTTGCCAAGATCTATAAAACAGTA
Source organism: Sarcophilus harrisii (assembly GCF_902635505.1). Lineage (NCBI taxonomy): Eukaryota > Metazoa > Chordata > Mammalia > Dasyuromorphia > Dasyuridae > Sarcophilus > Sarcophilus harrisii. Next base: position 224,536,558 of record NC_045431.1, on the reverse strand, counting down.
TCTAGGGAGTTTGATTGATCTACCACTGAAAATTGTAGATTAATTTAGGCAGTATTGTCTTTTTATTATATTTGCTCAACCTACCAGAGGGCACTTGATATTTTTCCAGTTGTTGAGATCTGACTTTATTTGTGTAGAAAGTCTTTTGTAGAAGGGTCGGAGCCAAGATGGCGAGAAGGCACATGTGACTTTCTAAGCTCCTCTCATTCCCCTCAGAACCAACTATTTAATTCAGCCTCAGAAATAGCTCTTCACTGCTTAAATTCATGAAGATCATAAGCACTGCAAATTACCAGCTGAAGTCAATCTGGAAGATCGTCAGGAAAGGTTTGTCCTGAGGGGCCAGGAACAGACCGGCACAAGCAGTGAGAGACTAGAATCCTGAGCACACCAGTGCCGGGCTTGATCTCTGTGGCTAGAGCAGTTATAGACACCACTCTGCTATAGGCTAACTGCTCTTACAAAGCAGCAAATGGGCAGAGAAATTAAAGCCTAAAACAGAAGGTATTCTAAAAAACGCCAGAACCTAACAAGATCTGGCTATAGCTTCTCAAACCCAGAAGTGACTCAGGCAGACTGAAATGCAGCCCTGCAGCCACATCCTGCAGTTCAAGGTTTTTGCAGGGGGGGGGGGGGCATTACAAACCCCCATGGAAGGAGGGCACAGCCTAGGCAGCCTCTAACCTTCACAGTGGGGGGGCTCAGCCTGGGGCAATAGAACTTTCCCAGCAGGATTGTGCTTCTGGGGAAAGAGATACTTCCAGTCCCTGAAAATCCATTCACTGCTCAACTGCTAATACCCACAGCCCCAGGGCAGGATTTGGCTTGGGGTAGTGAAACTCTCACTGCTCAGCGTCTAGCCCCAGGGCAGTCATTATCTCACACAGTGGGGGTTTTTGCAGGGCACTTTCCCAGCTCTGCCCTGCAGGCCTGAGTTAATCTGGGGTGGGGGAACTCTTTTCTAGAGCACTCCAGTACCTGGCTGCTTTTTGCAGCAGGCTGGCAGGACAGCTACAGGTTCATACACCTTTCACTGCTCTGCAGAGGAAGCTGGTAACCTCCTGGCCCTGAAGGCAGACCCTATAGGCTTTAACAAAATGAGTAAAAAAATCAAAAGGATGATTGAAAGTTTCTTCTCAGGAAGAGAACAGCTTTTCAACCCTGAAGAGACTAGTAGCAGATAGTCTTCAGACAATTGTTGTTCCCCAATACAAAAGGCTCTCCTAGAAGAGACTATTAAAAACCTTAAAAGAGAACTAGAAGAAAAATGGGGAAAGGAAAGAGAAGCTATGCAAGAGAGTACAGAAAAGACATATAATGCACTAAAAGTCTTTCATAGTTGTGTTTATGTAATTCCTGACTTTGCCTTGTCAGGCAGGCTCCTAAATATTTTATGTTATCAATAGTTATTTTAAATGTAATTTCTCTACGAATCTCTTGCTGCTGGACTTTATAGGTAATATATAAAAATTGTGATGATATCTGGGGATTTACTTTGTAGACTATCCTTTTTTCTCTTAATTTGCTTGTTGTACCACCCTTTATGTCAATCATGAACCTAGTTGGACCTTATCTTGGTATAGGATGTAAGGGGTTGCCTACTTCATGCCATATTATGTTCCAAGTTTCTCATTAAGTAGGAATTCTTTTTAAAAGTTGGAAAAAGAACAAATTGAAAATCCTCAATTAAACAGATTTGGAAATTCTACAAAAAAGAGAGATTATTTGAATTGGCAAATAAAACTAGAATTTGGTTTTAAATAAAAAAGAAATAAAATAGATTACATATTTGCTAATATGATTTTAAAAAGCAAAGAAAAAACCAAATTATTGGCATCAAAAATGAAAAGGAAAAATACATAATACTAATGAAGATGAAATCAAAGGTATTATTAGGAGTTGTTTAGCCTACTTTTATGCTGATGAATTTAACAACTTAAGTGAAATGGAGCAATATTCACAAAGATATAAACTTCCTAGGTTAACAGAAGAGGAAATGAGACATTTTCTATATTTTCATATAGAATATTTCTTAAATAGAATAAATCTATGTTTACTTTATTTTTTTATTATAGCTCTTTCTTTCTAAGATATATGCATGGGTAATTTTTAAGCATTGACAGCTGCAAAACTTTTTGTTGCAATTTTCCCCCTTCTTCCCCCCCATCCCCTCCCCAGATGGCAGGTAGACCAATACATCTTAAATATGTTCAAGTCTATGTTATATACAGTTAAATCTATTTTTACAAGATGAAATTGAACCCGCCTTAAGGAAGCTACTCAAGATATAAGCATCAGGATCAGATGGATTTGCTAAACATTAAAGATTAACTCATTCCAATATTAAATGGTTATTTAGAATAATAGCAAAAAAAAAAAAAGGGATCCTACAAAAAACTTTTTTTTTTTTTTTAATTTAACTAGGATATTGATAGCCAACCAGGAAGAATAAAAAGAAGAAAGAAAGTTACAGACAAATTTCACTCGTGAATATGGATGGGAAAATTCTAAATAAAATATCAGTCAGGAGACTACAATATGTACCAAAGATTATATGTTGTGATCAAGTGGAATTAAATAAGGATTACAGGGATGGTTTAATATAAGAACAATTTCACATAATTGATTATAGCAGCAATAAAAGTCATAAAAGTCATATGACTATCAATAGATGGAGAAAAGATTTTTGACAAATTCCTTTTAAAAGATCTGTGATCATAAGTATAGAGGAAAGAACTTAGAAAAGTATTTAAAAATCAAATGAGAAACATTGAAGGAAATTAAAACATAAAAACCATTCAAGAAAAATTGGAAGATTATTTTTTAAAAGTTAAGCAACAAGAAAAGGAAATACAGGGTCTCAAAGACGAAAATAACTCTTGGAAAATTAGAACTTGGCAGAAAGAAGACAGTGAAGCTATAAGAGCCCAAGAAATAACAAAACAGATTATAAAAATGAAAAAAAAAAAAAAAACGTAATGTGGAACATCTTATAAGCAAAAGGGCAGATTTAGAGAACAGATCAAGAAAAGAAAATATAAGAATAATGGAATGCCTGAAAGTTCTGATCATAAAAAGGACTTTGACACAATAATGCAGGGATGGGGGTGGGGGTGGGGGAATTCCAAGAAAAATGATCCTGGAGTAATAAAACATGAGGAGAAAGCAGAAATAGAAATAATTCACCCATTACCACCTCCAGGAGATCCTTTGTGAAAACACATAGGGACATCGTCACCAAACTTTGAAAATCTCAGATCAAAGAGAAAATTTTCAAGAAACAAGAAATAACCAATAGAAATAAGCTAGAGCTACAATTAGAATGGTAAAGTCCTAATGAGCAGCCACAATTAATGACCCCAGGTGCTGCAATCACATCTACTTACTGACAATCAAAGAAACAAGCCTGAGGCTTCATCATGTAGAATCATCATATAGAGAGAGCAAAATTATCTCTAATATTCAACCAGAAGAAATAGAGATTCAAGGAAATTGCAGATTTTCAAGGCTTTTTATGGTGAGTGGGCACAGCACTGGGCCATGGAGAGGGTGACTAGGACCTGGAGCCCCCCTCCAAGTACCCTCCTAGGGGGTGGGTGGGGTGGGTGGGGTGGGTGGGGTGGGTGAATGAACTTGGGGCCTGACTCCATCAGGTGCAGTCCCGGCCCTGGCGTCCCTATAAAAGGAGGACTACTAGGCCGGCTACCTGTCAGAGCGAGCTAGACAGCACCCAGATCGGACGTGTTCAGACTTGCTCTTTGGACATTGCGGTATTTTGGCGTTTCCAGCCCGGAGTACCAGAAAGTGAGCGCGAAATTGGAGTAGCGGGACCCGCCTTGGTGCTAGTGAGACCGCCTGCTCTTCCCATCGGGGGACCTTGAACCCAGCCAGACAGACTCCAGCCCGTCTCGGCCCCAACCCAGCCCCGCTGCCTAACCGTCCTTTCCTTCCTTAGCCTGTTGCTTCTTGTCCTGGGGAGGGTGAGCCGGGAACCTAAGGCCCGAGGGAAGGTTGAGAGGGAGGCGGGAGATATGGAGCCCACGCCATCCAAGCCTAGCCAGAAAACGGCCTCTCAGCGGGAGTTTGAAGGCCTCGGCCTGGGAATCGGCCGCCACGGAGGCCAGGGCCAAGCCCTGTCCGCCAACGCGGCGGCTTCCCCGGCGTGGACGCCCTGGGCTTCCTGGAGCCCCGCGGGAGCATCCCACCCTGGATGCCGCCGCCCTCCTTCCCCCCAGAAGCCAGAAGGGGGTAGAAGCGACTGCAAGACGCAGGTGCTGCGTCACATTCTTTCTTTGGCCGGCGAGCGACAAGCGCAGCTGGCCGGCCTGCTGTCCGGCCCCGCGGTCAGTCGGGAGGACCTGGACAAGGCAGCTCGGCACAGGGCCGAGCTGCTGGGTCACTACCAAAGGGTCATCCTGGCCGACGTGGTGTTCTGGAGGCACCCGTCAGCAGCCCTCTGGAAGCGCCTTCCATCGGTGATCGAAGCTGGGGCACCTCCTGCAGCAGCCGTGCTCTGCCCCAGCCCTGGCCCCAGTTCTGGGCCGTCCTGGATGGGGCACCCCGTTCTTGGAGAGTTTGCTGGAAAAGCTCCAGAAGCGATACCGTTCCAGCTCGGAACATCCCACTCGTGGGTCGCCCTCGGCCTCAGCCCTGGAGGAACCCTGGTCGGCTTGGCCGGGCCCAGAAACTGCTCCTTGCCTGGGAGACCTTGATCGGCACCTGCAGCAGCCAGGGCTCCGCAGCTGGCACAGCCGGAGCTGGTACCTGCAAGCCTGCAGCAGTCCCTCAGACCCGCAGCCCTACAACCAGCTGGCCTTGTTCGGCGCTACAGAAACTGGACGCCACTTGCTACTGGATGAGAAGCTTAGCTGCGGGAGACCCGAGCATTTGGCAGCAGAGACCTCCAAAATTTGCAGCCCTGGGACGCCAGGCAGAAGACGAGGCCGGGGGCACGCGGCAGTGGAGCGGCGATCTTGGGCACCCGCGCACTCTCAGCTCGCGCACTTTACCGGAAGGGATGGGCATTTGGGCCGGCGGCGGAGGAGGTGCTGGAGAAGTTCAGCTCCTGCTTCGCAGAGTCCCGCCCTCTCTGGAAGAACAGTGCTCCTCCTCCTGACCATCAACATGTTCCTGTGCAACTCCCAGCAGCAGGAGAGGTCCTCGGCGCCGGGGCTCCTTTGGTCGGGGAGGCTACAGGCCTGGCGCTGGCCATGTTCGCCTGCTGCGGTGCTGCCCCTGGCTTCAGCAATGCCCGCAGCCTGGCGGTCCCCTGGAGGTGAGGATCAGCCTGGGCGATCCTGGTTTTCCCCCGGTCCCAGCCTCCGAGCCCTGCTCCCCAGTGTGAAGATCTGTGCCGAATGGATCCCTCTGGAGAAGGAGCTGGGAGCCGGCCAAACAGCCAGGCCCGGACCGTTGCCGCGCCGGGAAGTCTCCATCGTTGGCCAAAAGCCTGCTGATGGTCGACGCGAGGTGCCCTGGCAGCGCCCGGCGACGACCCTGGCCCTGCTCCCCTGGAGGAGGATCAGCTCTTGGCCCAGCTCCGTTACTGGGTGCTCCCGGCCCTGCTCTACCGGGCACAAAGTCAGAAAGAGGCCATGGCGCGGCTGCAGGCATTAACTTCTGAAGGACGCTGGAATCCTTTGGGCCCAGAGAAGCCCCTCTGGACATCCCGGATGGCCAAGACTGGCCGGGCGGCCAACCGCTGGCTCAGCCAGAGCAAGGCCTCCATCAGGAGGCAGGAAAGTGTTCAGAGCAGACGCGTGGGAGAGCCCCTGGAGCTCCTGACCAAGCTCCTGAGGGCTAAGGAAAGCTGAGTGGCCCATTGAGCTGGCAGCAGGAGCGGCTTGCCAGAATCAGGCTATTCTGCTTGGCCCGACCCAGGAGGCAGCTGGGAAGAGCCCCCCAGGTGCCTGGTCCTGGACACCAATAGTTTCCTTCTGCAGCTAGACACCATGAGCCAGCTGTTGGAGAGCAGCCTCACAGTGCTGCACCCTGGTGAATCCCTTGAGCTCAAGGGCCTGGCCAGGGGAACAGGGAAACCGATGGGCAGGACCCCTTCCTCTGGCCTCAGGGAAGGGCCAAGAAGGGCCCAGAGCCTTGATTCCCTGGCAGCACTTTCCACTCTCTAATGGTCACTCAGGTCCTCAGCAGTCAAGGGCAAGAGCTGCAAAGCATTGACTGTGCCGAAAGAGGCATCATCTGGCTGCGGAAATTTGGCGACCACATCCTGGCTGCTGCTCAACTGCCAAGGCTCAGACCCACAACAACATGCCTTCCTGGACACCAAATCCAGCTCCATCGGGGACCTGGCTTGCCTCTGAAGATCGCCCCTTCGGCGTGAACACTGGCCTCAAAGGTGCCTGTTGGGACAAGAGACGTTCCTCCAAGTAAACATTTGCAGCCTCCTCCTCTGTAGGGGCCAGGAGGAAAATCATCCCGTTTAAATTTCCTAATAGCCTCATCACTATGTCTTTTCCTTAATAGCACAGCTTGCTGTTGAAGTCCAACTCCTTAGTGAGATGAAGGATGGGACAATATGCAAGGCCGCTGTGATTCCTTTATGGACTCTTGGATGTTTATTGATCAGAGACAAATATATTATCAAAGCTATATTTTGTAGAGTACCTTTAAAAGTCCTCGCCTAAAAAATATAGATTAAATATGAAACTGCTTAAGCCCCAGATTTTTTACTGAGACAGAGATGGAAACAGTTGAGATCATCAGGTAAAGTTATTATAGCTTTGTCTCTGGGAGAAAAACAGAGACAAAGCTATAATAACTTATCTTTCCAAATACCTTAGGCTCCTTGTGGACCATTCTCCTGTTCAAATTTCAAATTAGCTTTTAATCAAAGTGCTTGCATTTGTTCAATCACTAGATTATTAATTTCTTATCTTACAGTCTCTTATTCAATAAGGGGTTTTTGACAAGTGACTGTAAGCTCTCAAACCTGGCATGGAGTCTTCCCTCCTGGCATGTTTTTGCAAACACAATTGAACAGAATTAAGTAAATTTCCAGGACAAGGTATTTGACTAGAGTTTGAAATAAGAAAAAGTAAATAATAAACTTTCTTTCTGATAGTCTCATATTTAATTCTCTTCTCATAACAATCTGGGGCTTAAGGGTTTTAATCGTGTAAATCATAGGGTAATTTATTTAAATGAAATTTTGATTCTTTCAAATCACAGCTTTTGGTATATTTATTCGATCACAAACTTCAGAGCCCATAATAATTCTTCCTGCCTGTCTGGAAACCACCTTTTCATCTTTTAAGCAATCACTGTTGGCTTTAAGCCTGGAACAGGGCGGACCTTGGTAGTGGTTAACAGTGAACAGCGCTCCATAATTGTTCCCACAATTGTGTATTCAGGTAAAAGTGGAATTTAAATATAAAGGTAATAAAATTAGGGAGTTTGTCACCAACAGCATTGATCATAGAATAATTTCATTTTAAAATAGTTTTTAGTGATGAGGGAAAGTTATCAATTTCCTATCAGATAGCTAATGATAAAATTTTAAGATTCTTTGAAATAAACTTTTTCTTATAACTTGTATTTCTTTATATTTTAAATTGAGCCTTTATAGAACCTTTAACTGTAAGATGTTTTCATTTGTTGCTTCCTTTAAATTTTGGGTTGCAATTAATTTTGTGGCAATCATTTTTGTATTCAAAATAAATGTTGATTTCATCAAACAAAAGCTTTTAATTTTATGTAATAACATTTTTATTTAAATCAATAATGTTTAGTTCATTTGTCAAATTTCTTCCTCCTCCATTCTTGAGAGGTTAAAACTATCCTATGTCCTCTAATTTATTAAATTGTTCATGGGCCTAATCTGGCCCAGATCTTATCTTGGTAAACGGTTAACTGGGAATGCCAGTTTCCTCCATCCAATTTCCCAATTTTCCCAAATTTTTTGTTCTTCCCCAAAATTCTTTTTAAACATAATAATTAAAATTATTCTTTTTTTTTCCTAACCTATTCCATTGATTGACTAGTCTATTTCTTAGCCAATACTAGATGGTTTTAGTAACTGCTGCTTTATAATATAATTTTAGATCTAATACAGCTGGATTTGATTTTTTTTTATTAATTTTAATTAATTCCCTTGAAATTCTTCACCTTTTGTTTTTCCATATGAACTTTGTTATTTTTTCTAGGTCATCAAAATAGTTTTTGGGAAGTCTTATTGGTATAGCGCTAAATAAATAGATTAGTTTAGGTAGTATTGTCATCTTTATTACATTTGCTTGCCCAATCCAAGAGCATTAATATTTTTCCAGTTGGTTAGATCAGACTTAATTTGTGTGGAAAGTGTTTTGTAGTTTTGCTCATAAAGTTTCTGATTTTCCCTTGGCAGATGGAATCCTAAATATTTTTTACTATCCGTAGTTACTTTAAATGGAATTTCTTTTTGTAACTCTGACTGTTGGATTTTGTTAGTGATATATAAGAATGCTGATGACTTATGTGGGGAAACCCTTAACTTGAGAGGCTTGATCTCAAAACTGATCTCAATGTCCTTTGAAAATGCTGAGATTGCAAGTAAGAAACATGGGTTACAGGGCTGGAGACTTCCAGTCCCAAGGTAAGTATCTATATCTTGGAGATTTCCTCAAAACAGGCAATCAGAGAATAGTCTGCCAGAGCAATTGCAACAGAAGAAGGAATTTTAAAGCTAAAGCATCAAATAGCCATCCCACATAGAAAGTTCCTATACATCCATAACAGCAATAGGTACAGAATTGAATAATTTGTATCCCAAATCTTAAACACGCAGTAATTTTAACAATAATTCATCAACCACTTTCCTACTTCCCCCATATCAGTCCAAATTATATCAGGAGCAGGGGCGATGGTCTCTCATTGAAACACTGCTTCATGTGGATAAGGGGTGGAGAACTGGCTCTCAGTCCAAGGAGGGGGATGGGCATGGTGTGATGACAACGATCAATGGGCTGATCCAGGCCCCAAAAGCAGGTCCGTATATAGCTGTAATGTGACCAAAATCTGGAACAAAGAAACCAAATCTAACAGATAAAGATTAGAATAGTCTGGAACTGCTACAAAATGTGGGGAGGCCCGTATAGATTGGCCAGCAGGTCCTATGGAAAGGAACAAGTTTGCTTCACAGGACAGGCAATAGTCTCAATAAATAGCAGTTAGGTTTCACAGAACACTGTGCTAATTGTCCTCTCATTATTTAGAAACATTTAAAAAGAAAACCTGAATATCCATAGACACAAATATCCAGTAACAGGTAGATGACCAGGGTAAATACTCATTTGCTGTAGTATATATATACTACAATATAACCAGATTGGAAACAGCAAAGTATGACATATTTAAATTGCATTAACAGTTCTTATTAACTATTGTTGTGATTATAGAAATCAGTCACAGGAAGAAAAAAATGCAAGAACATGACTATAACATAACATAAGCTATTAAAATTCAATCTTCAGCACATCAAAGAGTAGAGCTTAAAAACTCCCAAATAGGATTAAATAGAAGCGCCAAGAATTTTACTTCTAATACTTCTAATTTAAGTTCAACTTTAAATTCGTTTTTTGGACAGCCAGCTATCATTAAGTTCTATAGACTTTTCACCCCTATTGTAAAATCATCTCACTATTTTGCTTCAGAGACGAGATCGTTCTGACAACTGTTCTACAATAGCTCACTTAATTTCGGTAAGGCAGGCTTTAATTCTTTTTGTCCAGTTTGAGGAGGTAAGCCATTATATAAAAGGTAGAAGGTATAATAATCTTTGCTTTTTGTTGCTTACGGGATGGAATCTTTCAACGTTCCCTCATGATACTTTCTCTATTGTGCCTACAGGTTAGTCTGTTCTATCATATTATACTAGGGCTTATAAATGTTTTGTAGTGTCTTATAAATTAATTGGCCATATCTAGGACTAGATCTAGCTCAAAATGGTCAGGATTAGCTGAAATCATTTAGGTGTAAGCTAAATGCTTTATTTAAGCTACATCAAGTGCATTTTCCGGTACACTTACCATGTTATGACTTTTCTCCTCTTTTTGGCGTATTCTTATTAGGTATTTGAAGTTACTTTGTTGAGGAGGGTGAAGGGTGGTGTGTACACACCCTATTGCCTATTTCAATTAAGCTCTCTATTCTTAATTTACTACTAAATCCTCCTTCATGTCTTTGTTTCAATAGACAATCCGTTGTGTTCTAACATAGAAAATGTAGCCCATTGCTTCCCCCTTCATATGCTACACCTTGACCTAACGTTTTTATGGTTTCATGATTTTGCTCAATTTGGAACCCTGTTGGGGTGAGCTGACAATGGCGGTATATAGACTGATAAGCGAGAAGGGGTGAGGTGTATCAAAATTTATTGATTATAGAACATGCTCCTCTAGGAGGGTCTAGGGTACCGCCAAGTCCTTTGAGTTTTAAGCAGTGGCTAGTAGTTCCCTGGGAGTAATTTTGTTATTTAATTACCTTGGTTTACAGCTAAGCATAGTGGGGTCTCTAATCCCAGTTTGTACCTTAGCTTTAGTGTCTTCAGCATGGGTAAAGTCACATAAGTTGCGTATTTTAATATCAACTGGGTTTTATTACAGCACAGTTGAACTTTAATTTTATTTGGTGGATTGAATGCTTAAACACCCTTTATGCCGTTCTTCTGTTAATTTGAGTTAATTGTATGACCGCGGTGGCTGGCACGAGATTTACCAACCCTTTTTATTATGATTTAGTCAAACTTTCGTTTATAGCTCAATGTTAGTCACTGCTATAACCCGTGGGGGTGTGGTTAAACAAAGTTTCAGGGGCTATTTTGGGAAGTGTGCCTGATACCTGCTCCTTTAAACTCAATGGAAGTTAAAAGGGCATACTCACCGGGTTGTGGAAACTTGCATGTGTAGGTCTAATAAAAATTAACAGTAAGGCCAGGACCAAACTTTTGTGCTTGTGGAACTTATTAAAGCCCATCTAATCATTTTCAGTGCTTTGCTTTGCATTAAGCTACACAAACAATAAATAAAAATTTGATAAAATTTGATAAAATTTATGTTTGTATACTATGTCAGTATTAAATTTTTTTTTTTTGCAAATTTTTTTGTTTTTTTTTCTCATGAAGAAGATGAATTTAAGGTTTCCATTGGAAGACAGTTGTTTTCCTAGTTTATAGGGCAGTTAGGTGTTTACGATAATATCCTATAATAGTTATAGTAGTTTAACATTGAGTGGTTGTTTGTGGGTTTGAGTTAGACTTAGTTGTTGCTTGCATGTGTTTTAGTACCTATTTCTCCATTATTTAATTACCATACTAAAGGCCTATCATCCATAGTTTTGGGGTTTGATGGAAGCGATAAAATTTAGTAAGGGGAGTAGGGGGGTTTAGTGGTAAGAAACTATTATAAATATTGTTTGTCTTTGCTTCTCACTTAAACAGCATGGACACACACATACACATACACACACATATACACACATACACAACACACACATTTACACACACATACACACATATACACATATACACAACACACATATACACACATACACATACACACACATTCACACACATACACACATATACACAACACACATATACACACATACACACTCATACGCATACGCACTCATACACACATGCATACACACATACACACACATACACATACATACTCATACACATACACACATGACACACACATACACACACATACACATACACACACATACACCCACACTCACACAAGTGCACCCTTAGTACATTCATCTAGTCGATGGGTTACATGTTGTGGGGGGAATATAAAAACATGTCTAGTGAGGTTTTAGTAATATAATAATAATATGTCTATTGATCATTGATTAATTATATCTTTAATATAATTGATTATTAATAATTAGCTCAATATCTAAACATGATATACTATTATTGTTTTTGATTAATATTATGTCTAGTCATCATTCATTAAATAGCACCATTTTGGAAATAAGCGCGTGTCCAATCTTCATTCTCAGTTGATGTCAAGTTGAAATGTTATTGGTCTTGTTATGTAAGTCTGCATTTTTAATGGCATCCCCCAGGCTCCCACCCTGTTGATAAACCACCCCCAAATTAAAAACTACCTAATGCCGTAGCAATCACTGGAGATGCTGCGATATGAGGCCAAACAGCATTGTTACCATCACAAATGACCTCTACAAAAAGCATGGTTGAGCTGAATTAGGAACGTATGGGCCTGAAAAGTAGCAACCAGTAGCCAGTCAGAGGAAATAAGGTTTGTCCGCAGGTTATGGGCTTGTTCTGAAGGATTGTGTATCTTCAGATGGCGAGTTGCTGATCTCTTGTGAGTGGGGGATAAAGGTATTCCTAAAGGTAATGATTTGCTAGAGGAATTAGCTTTGTTGATCTTTATTCATGGATGTAATGTCTATGTACGCCAATATATTATGTCTTACATAATATATATATATATATATATATATAAATATGTATTATGTACTATTATGAGTTATAATAGGTAAAGATATGCATGTATTTATTAATTTATATCAATATATTAATGTATTTAGTACTGTTTGTTTAATATGTATATTATTATATGATAGAGGACTATACATGTATGCTCTATATACATAAATATTTATAATTACATTAATATATATGTAAAAATTTATATGCATATTTTAGGTAAAATTGTAATTATAATGAAAAAAAATTTGCAAAAAATTTAATACTGAGATAGTACATAAATTGTATTTTGCGATTAAAAAGAAATAAAATTTTTGATGCAGGAAGTAGTTTAAATAGAATATCGGCTTTGGGCGTTGATGGTGGGGCGTAATGCCTTCTTCCTGATGGGTCTTAGAAAGGGGTTTTACCTTCATAGCTGACTTAGAAGGCCAGTACTTTGGTTAAATTACTTGGACTCTTCATTTAGGTTTTAATATATAGTTTTCAAATAGGCCTGCAAGGGGCATTAGGATAAGAATAAATAGGAAATAGAGTATAGAGGCTAATTGGCTGATCATGATGAATGGTTGCTCTACAGGTTGACCTCCAATTCAGGTAAGTGTGATTAGGTTAGCAGTAAGGATTCAGAATAAGGTTTGGGATACTGGACAGAATATTATGCTTCCTTGGTTGGCTGTGTGGAGTAAGGGGATGATTAGGAGGATTAGGATAAATGCTAGTAAAGGGAGAACTCCACCTAATTTGTTGGGGATAGAGCATAGGATTGCATATGCAAATAGGAAGTATCATTCTGGTTTGATGTGAGGGGGTGTGTTTAGTGGGTTTGCTGGTGAGAAGTTGTCTGGGTCTCCAAGTAAGTCTGGTGAGAATAGGGCTAGAAGGAGGAGTATGAGGAGTAGTAGTATTAGGCCTAAGGCGTCCTTGATGGTGTAGTAGGGGTGAAAGGGGATTTTGTATGAGTCTGGGTTGACTCCTGAGGAGTTATTAGAGAGGAGTTATTTCATGGAGGAACAGTAGGTGAATGACGGCTAGTGCTGTGATGATGAAGGGTAGGATGAAGTGGAAGGCAAAGAACCATGTGAAGGTTGCTTTGTCTACTGCGAAGCCTCCTCAGATTCACTCTGCTAAGGTGGTGCCGATATAGGGGATAGCGGATAGTAGGTTGGTAATTATGGTGGCACCTCAGAATGATATCTGACCTCAGGGAAGTACGTATCCTACAAATGCTGTTGCTATGACAGTGAAAAGTAGGATTACACTGATGTGTCATGTTTCTTTGTAAAGGTAGGATCCGTAGTAGATCCCTCAACCTACATGTAGAAAAAGGCATATGAAAAATATTGAAGCCCCGTTAGTGTGAAGGTTACAGAGAAGTCAGCCGTGGTTAACATCACGGCAGATGTGGGCTATGGAGGAGAAAGCAGTGAGGGTGTCTGAAGTGTAGTGTATTGCTAGGAAAAGGCCTGTGAGGATTTGGATAATTAGGCATATTCCTAATAGAGACCCAAAGTTTCATCAGGCAGAGATGTTAGATGGAGCGGGGAGGTAGATGAATGAGTGGTTAATAATTTTTAAAAGGGGGTGGGTTTTATGTAGATTGGTAATTTGTTTTTGTAGTTGAATTACAACAATTGTTTTTCATGCCATAGGCTATGGTTAGAGTCCATACTAAAACTAATATGGAAATGATGCTTGTTTTTATATTGTCCTTGTTATTAATTTTTGGGTTTCTTGATTTTACTTTGTTTAAGTCTTGTGGTTAGTGGGGGTTTGGGTTGTGCAATTGTTGTGAGTTTAAATAGCAAGGTTTAGGGGTTAATTGTATTTTTGATCTATTTGGGAGGAATATTAGTAGTGTTTGGTTATACTGCTGCTATGGCTACTGAGGAGTACCCTGAGAGCTGAGTGGGTAACGTGGTGGCTTTTCATATGTTGTTGGTTACTTTGTTGATGGAGATAATTTGATTTATGGTGTCAGGTGAGGTTGAGGTGGATACAGTCATGGAATTATTTGATTTGTTCGGTAATTATTGTGTAGGTCAGGATTGAAATGGGGTGTCTTTATTGTATGGTTGTGGGGGCTGGGCAATTGTAGTGTTAGATTGGAATTTATTTATTATTATCTTAGTAGTTTTGGAAGTTATTTGTGGGCTGTAGTTATATGATCAGGAGAATTAATCTTATGGAGATTATGAAAAAGAAGGAAGTAAGATTCAATAAATCCTTTTTGGGCAGAAGTAGTGGTGGAAGATATGGAACTGTGTAAATTAGCTTGGCCTTTTGGCCCAGTTTTTTCGTATCACCCCAGATCAATTAGTATGGTAGAAATGTGTTGACCTATTAGTAGATTTGCTAGGGGGTTTAGTCAGTGGAAGATGTGTTTAAAGTACCCTAGTATGTTGGAGAAGTTGTGTGTATGGATTAGGGGTAAGATTGGTATTTTGTTTGTCAGTGTGTTAAGTTCTATTGCAATTAGGATACTCGTGATGGTTGCGATTGGGGCTGAGAGTTTTGTTAAGGTGGGTATTGTTATTGGAATTATTGTGGTAGGAGGGATGTTCCTTGTTTTAGGAGGAAACCTGTGAAGATACTTCCAAGGGCTAATCATATAATGGGGTTGGTCATGTTTGGGTTATCTTTGGTTACGGGTGATAAAGGTAGGAATCGGGGTTCTTTTAGGAGGGCAAAGTGGATTACTCGCATGATGTAGAAGGCTATAAGTATAATGGTGATAAGAGTTATGCATAGGGCCCAAGTGTTTGCGTGTGATGTGTTCATGGCTTCAATGATTGTGTCCTTTGAGTAAAATCCTGCTAGAAATGGAGTACCTATAAGAGCTAGACTGCCTAGTATGATCGGGGAGGATGTGATTGGGAGAAGTATAAGTAGGCCTCCTATTTTATGGATATCTTGATTGTCATTAAGGCCAATTTTTCCCCATTGCATATGATGCTTATTGACAGTCTTAAATATATGCTCCTGACTATTTTTTTAAAAAGTCCATTTATTGCTCTACTCTCAAGTGTTTTTATTAGGAATGGATGTTGGATTTTATCAAATGCTTTTTCTGCATCTATTGAGATGATCATATGGTTTTTGTTAATTTGGTTATTGATATACTCAATTATGTTAATAGTTTTCCTAATATTGAACCAGCCCTGCATTCCTGGTATAAATCCTACTTGGTCATCGTGTGTTATCCTGGGGATGATTTTCTCTAATCTTTTTGATAATATTTTGTTTAAGATTTTAGCATCAATGTTCATTAGGGAGATTGGTCTATAATTTTCTTTCTCTGTTTTCAGCCTACCTGGTTTAGGTATCAGTACCATGTCTATGTCGTAAAAGGAGTTTGGTAGGACTCCTTCAATCCCTATTTTTTCAAATAGTTTATATAGCATTGGAGTTAATTGTTCATTAAATGTTTGGTACAATTCACATGTAAATCCATCTGGTCCTGGGGATTTTTTCTTAGGGAGTTGGTTAATAGCTTGTTCTATTTCTTTTTCTAAGATGGGACTATTTAGGATATTTACTTCTTCCTCTGTTAATTAATTTAGGCAAGCTATATTTTTGAAGGTATTCTTCCATTTCATTTAAGTTGTGGAAATCATTGCCATAAAGTTGGGCAAAGTAATTCCTAATTATTGCTCCAATTTCCTCTTCATTAGTGGCGAGTTCTTCCTTTAAATTTTTAAGACAAACAATTTGATTTTCGTCTTTCATTTTTTAAATCAGATTTACTAAGGGTTTGTCTATTTTGTTGGTTTTTTCATAGAACCAACTCTTAGTTTTATTAATTAATTCAACAGTTTTTTTTTACTTTCAATTTTATTGAGAGATTAATTTATTTTTAGAATTTCAAGTTTAGTGTTTGACTGGGGGTTTTTAATTTGTTCCTTTCCTAGGAGTTTTAGTTGCAAGCCCAATTTGTTGACCTTCTCTTTCTCTATTTTATGCAAGTAGGCCCCTAGAGATATGAAATTTCCCCTTATTACTGCTTTGGCTACATCCCACACATTTTCTTCTAATGTCTCATTATTGTTTTCTTGGGTGAAGTTATTAATTATGTCTATGATTTGCTGTTTCACCCAGTCATTCTTTAGTATGAGATTATTTAGTTTCCAATTATTTTTTGGTCTACTTTCCCCTGGTTTTTTGTTCAATGTAATTTTTATTGCATTGTGGTCTGAAAAGCATGCATTTACTATTTCTGCCTTACTGCATTTGAGTTTGAGGTTTTTATGTCCTAGCATATGGTCTGTTTTTGTATAGGTTCCATGAACTGGTGAAACGAAAGTGTACTCCATTCTGTCTCCATTTCTTTTTCTCCAGAGATCTATCATATCTAACTTTTCTAGTATTCTATTTACCTCTTTGACTTCTTTCTTTTTTATTTTGTGGTTTGACTTATCTAATTCTGAGAGTACAAGGTTGAATTCTCCAACTATTATAGTTTTGCTGTCTATTTCTTCTTGCAGCTCTCTTAATTTTTCTTTTAAGAATGTAGGGGAAGGGGGATAAAAAAAGAGGGAAACCACATCCCACGAAGAGGCAAAGGAAACTTAGCATATCTGAGGGAATTTAGAGAGAGGGAGGAACATTGTGTGAATCTTACTCTCATCAGAGTTGGATCAAAGAGAAAATAATTGACATTTTTTTAAGAGAAAATTTTCTCTGGCCTCATTAAAAAGGGGGAGAGGAAAAGGGAAAAGAAAAAGAGCAATAAGGGAAGAAAGGGGAAAAGATTCAAAGGGGGGGAGGGAGGGATTCTAAAGAGGCTGCGCGTCGTGATACAAGTGGGGCACTTAAGTTTAAAAAGGTGAAAGAGGGTTGGGGGGCAAGAAAAAGTAAAGCATAATCTGGGCATATTGGGATGGGAAGAAATACAGAATTAGTAATTATAATCGTAAATGTGAATGGGATGAACTCTCTCATAAAGAGGAGGCAGATAGCAGACTGGATCAAAAGTCAGAACCCTACAATAAGTTGTTTAGAAGAAACACATTTAAAGCAGGAGATACATACAGAGTAAAGGTAAAAGGCTGGAGCAGAATCTATTATGCTTCAGGTAAAGTCAAAAAAGCAGGTGTAGCCATCTTAGATCAAGCAAAAGCAAAAATTGATCTAATTAAAAGAGATAAGGAAGGAAAATACATCTTTCTAAAGGGTAGCATAGACAACAAAGCAATAGCAATACAAAACATATATGTACCAAGTGGTATAGCATCCAACTTCCTAAAGTAGAAGTTAAAAGAGTTGCAAGAAGAAGTAGACAACAAAACTGTAATAGTGGAAGATCTCAACCTTGCACTCTCAGAATTAGACAAATCAAACCACAAAAAAAAAAAAATGAGAAAGAAATTAAAGAGGTAAATAGAATATTAGAAAAATTAGGTATGTTAGATCTTTGGAGAAAATTGAATGGAGACAGAAAAGAATATACTTTCTTCTCAGCAGTTCATGGAACCTATTCAAAAACTGACCATATATTAGGACATAAACACCTCAAAATTAAATGCAAGAAAGCAGAAATAGTAAATGCTTTCTTTTCAGATCAAGATGCAATAAAAACTACATTCAACAAAAAGTTAGGGGTAAATAGACCAAAAAGTAATTGGAAACTAAACAATCTTATCTTAAAGAATGATTGGGTGAAACAGCAAATTACAGATACAATTAATAATTTCACTCAAGATAATGACAATCCAAATTTGTGGGATGCAACCAAAGAGGTAATAAGAGGAAATTTTATATCCTTAGAGGCTTACTTGAATAAAACAGAGAAAGCAAAGATTAGTGAATTGGGCTTGCAATTAAAAAAACTAAAAACGACCAAAATAAAAACCCTCAATTAAAAACTAAATTTGAAATTCTAAAACTAAAAGGAGAAATTAATAATATTGAAAGTAAAAAAAAAACTATTGAACTAATTAATAAAACTAAGAATTGGTTCTATGAATAAGTCAATAAAATAGATAAGCCTTTGGTAAATCTGATTAGAAAAAGGAGGGAGGAAAATGAAATTAGTAGTCTTAAAAATGAAAAGGGAGAACTTTCCACCAATGAAGAGGAAATTACAGAAATAATGAGTTATTTTGCCCAACTTTATGCCAATAAATTTGATAACCTAAGTGAAATGGATGAGTACTACCAAAAACATAGACTACCCAGACTAACAGAGGAGGAAGTAAATTGCTTGAATAGTCCCATTTCAGAAAAAGAAATAGAACAGGCTATTAATCAGTTCCCTAAACAAAAATCCCCAGGACCAGATGGATTTACATGTGAATTCTATCAAATATTTAAAGAACAATTGGCCTCTATGCTTTATCAATTATTTGATAAAATAGGGAATGAAGGAGTCATACCAAATTCCTTTTATGACACAGACATGGTACTGATATCTAAACCAGGTAGGTTGAAAACAGAGAAAGAAAATTATAGACCAATCTCCCTAATGAATATGGATGCTAAAATCTTAAATAAAATATTAGCAAAAAGACTACAGAAAATCATCCCCAGGATAATACACTATGATCAAGTAGGATTTATACCAGGAATGCAGGGCTAGTTCAATATTAGGAAAACTATCAATATAATTGGCCATATTAATAACCAAATTAACAAAAGCCATATGACCATCTCAATAAATGCACAAAAAGCATTTAATAAAATACAACATCCATTCCTATTAAAAACACTTGAGAGTATAGGAATAAATGGACTTTTCCTTAAAATAATTAGCCACATCTATTTAAAACCATCAGTAAGCATCATATGTAATGGGGACAAACTGCAACCATTCCCAATAAGATCAGGAGTGAAACAAAGCTGCCCACTCACCATTACTATTCAGTATTGTATTAGAAATGCTAGCTTTGACAATAAGAGTTGAGGAAGACATTAAAGGAATTAGAGTAGGCTATGAGGAAACCAAATTATCACTCTTTGCTGATGATGTGATGATGGTATACTTAGAGAACCCCAGAGATTCTACTAAAAAGTTATTAGCAATAATCCACAACTTTAGCAAAGTTGCAGGATACAAAATAAACCCACATAAATCATCAGCATTCTTATATATCACTAAAAAAATCCGATAGTCAGAGTTACAATGAGAAATTCCATTTAAAGTAACTACTGATAGTATAAAATACTTAGGAATCTATCTGCCAAGGGAAAATTAGAAACTTTATGAGCAAAATTACAAGCCATATTTAACACAAATTAAGTCTGATCTAACTAATTGGAACAAATATTAAATGCTCTTGGATAGGGTGAGCAAATATAATAAACATGACAATACTACCTAAACTAATCTATTTGTTTAGCGCTATACCAATCAGACTCCCAAAAAATTAATGACCTGGAAAAAATAACAAAATTCATGTGGAAAAACAAAAGATCAAGAATTTCAAGGGAATTAATGAAAAAAAAAAAACAAATGAAGGTGGCTTAACTGTATCAGATCTAAAATTGTATTATAGAACAGCAGTTATCAAAACCATTTGGTATTGGCTAAGGAATAGATTAGTTGATCAGTGGAATAGGTTAGGTTCAAGGGACAAAACAGTCAGCAACTATAGCAACCTAGTGTTTGACAAACCCAAAGACCCCAGCTTTTGGGATAAGAATTTACTGTTTGGCAAAAATTGCTGGGAAAATTGGAAACTAATATGGCAGAAACTAGGCATTGATCAATACTTAACACCATACACCAAGATAAGGTCAAAATGGGTTCATGACCTAGGCATAAAGAATGAGATTATAAATAAATTAGAGGAACACAAGATAGTTTACCTCTCAGACCTGTGGAAGAGGAAGGAATTTATGACCAAAGCAGAATTAGAGATCATTACTAATCACAAAATAGAAAATTTCAACTATACCAAACTGAAACATTTTTGTACAAACAAAACTAATGCAGACAAGATTAGAAGGGAAGCAATAAACTGGGAAAATATTTTTACAGTCAAAGGTTCTGATAAAGGCCTCATTTCCAAAATATATAGAGAATTGACTCTAATTTATAAGAAATTAAGCCATTCTCCAATTGATAAATGGTCAATGGATACGAACAGACAATTCTCAGATGAAGAAATTGAAACTATTTTTAGTCATATGAAAAGATGCTCCAAGTCATTATTAATCAAAGAAATGCAAATTACGAGAACTCTGAGATACCACAACACAGTTGTCAGATTGGCTTGAATGACAGGGGAAGATAATGCGGAATGTTGGAAGGGATGTGGGAAAATAGGGACATTAATACATTGCTGGTGGAACTGTGAATACATCCAACCATTCTGGAGAGCAACTTGGAGCTATGCTCAAAAAGTTATCAAACTGCATACCCTTTGATCCAGCAGTGTTACTACTGGGCATATCCCAAAGAGATTATAAAGAAGGGAAAAGAAGGTGCATGAATATTTGTGGCAGCCCTCTTTGTAGTGACTAGAAACTGGAAACTGAGTGGATGCGCATAAGTTGGAGAATGGCTGAATAAATTGTGGTATATGAAAATTATGGAATATTACTGTTCTGTAAGAAATGACCAACAGGATGATTTGAGAAAGGCCTGGAGAGACTTACACGAACTGATGCTGAGTGAAATGAGCAGGACCAGGATATCATTATATACTTCAACAACAATACTATATGATGACCAGTTCTGATGGACCTGGCCATCGTCAGCAATGAGATCAACCAATTCATTTCCAATGGAGCAGTAATGAACTGAACCAGCTATACCCAGAGAAAGAACTCTGGGAGATGACTAAAAACCATTACATTGAATTCCCAATCACTATATTTTTGCCCACCTGCATTTTTGATTTCCTTCACAAGCTAATTGTACAATAATTCAGAGTCTGATTCTTTTTGTACAGCAAAATAACAGTTTGGTCATGTATACTTATTGTGTATCAAATTTATATTTTAATATATTTAACATCTACTGGTCATCCTGCCATATGGGGGAGGGGGTAGGGGGTAAGAGGTGAAAAATTGGAACAAGAAGTTTGGCAATTGTTAATGCTGTAAAGTTACCCATACATATAACTTGTAAATAAAAGGCTATTAAATAAATAAATAAATAAACAAACAAACAAATAAATAAATGAAAAAGAAATGGCCAACAGGATGATTTCAGAAAGGCCTGGAGAGACTTACATGAACTAATGCTGAGTGAAATGAGCAGGGCCAAGAGATCATTATATATTTCAAAAACAATACTATATGATGATCAATTCTGATGGACTTGGCCATCCTCAGCAATGAGATCAACCAAATCATTTCCAATGGAGCAGTAATGAACTGAACCAGCTACGCCCAGTTTAGGAGATGACTAAAAACCATTACATTGAATTCCCAATCCCTATATTTTTGCCCACCTGCATTCTTGATTTCCTTCACAGGCTAATTGTACAATATTTCAGAGCCCGATTCTTTTTGTACAACAAAATAATGGTTTGCTCATGTATACTTATTGTGTATCTAATGTATATTTTGATATATTTAACATCTGCTGATCATCCTGCCATCTGGGGGAGGGGGTGGGGGGAAAGAGGGGAAAAATTGGAACGAGAGGTTTGGCAATTGTCAATGATGTAAAGTTACCTTACATATAACCTGTAAATAAAAGGCTATTAAATAGAATAAATAAATAAAAATAAAAACTCAAAAAAAATGTAGCTGCTACACCACTTGGTGCATATATGTTTAATATTGATAATGCTTCATTATCTATGCTACTCTTTAGCAACTTATAGTGCCCTTCCTTATCTCTTTTAATTAGATCAATTTTTTGTTTTTGCTTAATCTGAGATCAGGATGGCTACCCCTGCATTTTTGACTTCACCTGAAGAATAGTTGATTTTCCTCTAACCATTTACCTTTACACTGCATGTATCTCCCTGCTTCAAGTGTGTTTCCTGTAAACAGCATATTGTAGTATTCTGGCTTTTAATCCATTCTGCTAACCGCTTCCTCTTTATGGGAGAGTTTACCCCGTTCACATTTATGGTTTAAATGACCATATCTGTATTACTTGCCATCTTGTTAAGCCCTGTTTATGCTTTTATCCCTTCTTTCCCCCTTCTCCCCCTTCCCACTCTTAAACCTGTGAGCACTACTTGCTTCTCACAGGCCTCCCTTTTTAGTATCCCTCCCGCCCTGCCTTAGAGTTCCTCCCTCTACCTTACTCCTTTCCTTCACAGTTTTCATATTCCCTTCTGCTTAGCTTATTCCTTCCCTTTTCACTTTTCCCTTCTCAGTTTTCAATGAAGTGGGAGAAGTTTTACCATAAATTGAATATATCTACAATTTTTCTCTTAAAGCCAATTCTGATGGCAGTAAGATACCCACTATATTCATCCCCCTCCATTCTTTCTCTAAGATATAATAGGTTTCCTTTGCCTCTTCATGAGATGTAGTACTCCCACTTTACCCTTTTTCTGTTACAATGTCCTTTCCACCTCTAGTTTCTAGAACAAGGTATACATGTATTCTTTATACATCTTTCCAGCAGAAATATAGTTCCCAAGATTTCTTTTTACCTTTTTAGGTTTCTCTTGAATTCTATATTTGTAGATCAGACTTTTTGTTAAGTTCTGTTTTTTTCATCAAAAATAGGTGAAATTCGCTTATTTTGTTGAATGACCATCTTCTTCCCTGGAAAAAGATGCTCATTCTTGCTGGGTAAGTTATTTTTGGTTGCATACCGAGTTCCTTAGCCTTTTGGATATCATATTCCAGGCCCTTCCATCTTTTAATGTGGATGCTGCGAGATCTTGGGTGATCCTTATTGTGGCTCCTTTATATTTGAATTGGGATTTTCTAGCCACTTGGAGTATTTTTTCCTTTGTTTGAGGGTTCTGGCATTTGGCCACTATATTTCTTCGTTTTTTGATTTTAGGATCCCTTTCAGTAGGTGATCAATGAATGCTTTCAATGTCTATTTTACCCTCTGTTTCTATGACTTCTGGGCAGTTCTCTTTGATAATTTCCTGGAAAATAATGTCCAGGCTCTTTTTTTCATCATATTTTTCTGGGAGTCCAACAATTCTCAGATTTTCTCTCCTAGACCTATTTTCCAAATCTGTTGTTTTCCCAAGAAGGTATTTCACATTTTTCTCCATTGTTTGATTTTTTTTTTATTTTGCTTGATTAATTCTTCTTGTCTCCTTGAGTCATTCAATTCCATTTGTTCTACTCTGATTTTCAATGAAGTGTTTTCTTCACTCACTTTTTTTATTTTTTTCTAATTGTCCAATTGTGTTGTTTTGTCCTATGGATTTTTTTTTCCATTTCACCAATTTTATTTTTTAGAGAGCCATTTTCTGTTTCAAGTTCAGTAATCCTATTTTTCAAGGATTTGATTTCTTTATCCACTCTATCTTTAAGTGAGTGGGATGACTTCTCCAGACTCTCTTGTCAAGCCTCCCTCTCCTTTTCCCATTTTTCTCTCACTGTCTTCTGAGAGACTTTTTAATTTCTTCTATGAGATTCATCTGTGCTGAGGAACAGATGCTCTCCTCCTTTGGATATTCACCTGAAGACAGTCTGTTTTTAGTCTTCTCAGGGTTTAGAGTCAGCTCTCTGTACGTATAAAAGCTGTCAATCGTTAAGATCCTTTTCATTTTTTGGCTCATTTTGTCAGAGAAGAATCAGAGACAAACTAGCAAAGAAAAAAGAAAAAAAAATGGAATCTGTTTTTTTTTGGGGGGGAGAGGCTGGGTGGTGTTAGCGAGCTTCCTCTACAGACTGTGTGGGGAGCAGCGAGGCACTAGCAGAACTGTGCTGCGCCTGTGCTCCGAGACTCTGAGAGCATGCTGAGATGCTGTGGTGGAGGGGTGGCCAAGTG
Organism: Sarcophilus harrisii; assembly: GCF_902635505.1. Taxonomy (NCBI): domain Eukaryota; kingdom Metazoa; phylum Chordata; class Mammalia; order Dasyuromorphia; family Dasyuridae; genus Sarcophilus; species Sarcophilus harrisii. The sequence goes on along the minus strand of NC_045431.1, from coordinate 224,512,229 downwards.
CCGAGAAGCTCCAGCTGTTTGGGGTTGTATTCTTCACCCTCGATGTTTTTAACTTTTCTGCTGGGCTACTGACTTGCTGCCAGGGCAAAGTATCCAAGCCTGTAGCAAAGCTCTCCCTGCAGAGACGGCCGAGATCACACCCCACCCCCCTCTGGTCTGCTTGGCTGTGAGCTGCCTCCTGAACTCTCACTGCTGCTTCCTGCCCTCAGCTTGTGCCCAATCTAAAAACGTCCCTGCCCTCAAGCAAAAACAGACCTTTCCTGGTGAATCTTAAGGATGTCTTCTCTTGGTAACTATTTGTGGAGTTTTTTTCAGTCAAGCATTAATTCAGAGGCTTGTAATGAGATGGATTCTGAGAGAAAACACAGAGCTACCATCTTGGCAGGAAGTCTGTCTTAGGTACTTCTGTCCAACCCCCTATATCACCAATTCTGATTGAATTGGAAGTCCTTAAGCAGTCCTTTTGTTTTTTTTGTTTTTGTTTTGTTTTGTTTTGTTTTTACTGTGCTTTAGCTTTGAAACCCCTTATTCTGTTCGAATTGCTCTGGCAGACTATTCTCTCATTCCTGTTTTTACGAAATCTCCAAGATATAAACACCTGTCTTGGGACTGGCAGTCTCCAGCCCTGTAACCCCAGTTTCTCAATTGGTATCTCAGCATTTTCAATAACATTGCAGTTTTGAGATCAAACCTCTAAAGTTTGGGGTTTGCCTGGCTTCATGGTCTAACTGTGCATGCTCTGATAGCTCTGCTCAGAAATTTGTATTCTAGTAGCAGCCCTGTCTGTCCCTCTGGGTGGCAACAGGTGGAGCTACTCCAAACCTCACCCTTCTCCCTTGGAGTGTGGTGCCCCTCTGAATAGGCAGCATGACGGTCTTGAGCCCTTCTACTCCCTATATAAGCAGAAGTTGAGTTCAGTGCACAAATGACTGAAGACCACCTAACAGTGAACTGTTAGGTAATTCAATAATTCAGATATTCAGAAGAGTATAATATGTGCAGGCTCATATTTACTTGAGCCTTGACCAGCTAGAAACATATTTACTTAACCTGAGCTGATGACATTTATTGGTATTTGACATTTATCAATATTCAGTCTATTAGCTGGACCACTGTCTGCTTGATTAAGCCTGAATGCCTGACTTTCTGTTTCCTAGAAATCGGGAGATTTCAGGGAAACAGAAACCTTCCATTCCAATCTCCCCAAACAGCAATATCCAATTAGATGCCTCCCCCTCCCCATCTCAATGCTCTCTTACTTATGATGTAATTTCTTGTATAAAAGCTATTAATCTTTACTACTTCTTTAGCCCTCCTACCGCGAGCTTTCTCTTTCTTATCTCATGATGGGACGGTTCATCCTCCGGAGATTTTCAATAAACAACTTTTCTGCCTCCTACTGAGTGATCTCTGAGTAGTCATTTTAGCTAAGGGACTTCTACATCCCTCACACTCCCACCAACTGTCTTGGAAACGGTTATCCCAGCACAGATTGTCATTTGGCAGATATAAAAATACAAAGATAAATCAAGAAGATGACAATCTAGGGAAACTGAGGCACAACATTACACTCTCTCCTTCTGAATATTTGAATTATTGAAGTACCTCCCCTAGATACCTGGGAGGTCGCAGCACCATAATTTTGGCCAACCCAATGTGAAGCAAATAAATCAAAATGAAACTAGGAAATGCAAGCGCTTATGGCAAGAGCAAGTCTCTTCCTCACAACCCCTGAGTTATCACCAGTACAAAGGCCCTCATCTCAGCCAGAGAAGCCAGTTGGAGATGGACAGTTCACTGTTAGGTGGTCTTCAATCATTTGTTCACGGAACTCAGCTTCTGCTTATATCAGGAGTAGCAGTACTCAAGACAGTCATGCTACCCATGCAAGGAGGGGCACACCCAGTCTGTCAGGAAATCCAAAGGAGGGAAAGAGTGGGTCCTGGAGTAGCTGTACCTGTCCCCTCTGATAGAACGGGAGCTGCTTCTAGGATCCAGGATTTCTGAGCAGAATATGCACAGATAGACTCTGAAGGCAGGCAAACCCCTCACTTCAGAGGCTTGATCTCAAAACTGTTCTCAATGTCCTTTGAAAATTCTGAGATTGCAATTAAGAAACTGGGTTATAGGGCTGGAGACTGCAAGTCCCAAGGTAAGTATATATACATCTTGGAGATTTCCTCAAAACAGGCAATCATAGAATAGGCTGCCAGAGCAATTGCAACAGAAGAAGGGATTTCAAAGCTGAAGCATTAAATAACCCTCCCACATAGAAAGTTCCTATACATCCATAACAGCAATAGTTATACAATTGAACAATTTCCATCCCAAATCTTAAATACGCAGTAATTTTAACAATAATTCATCAACCACTTTCCTACTTCCCCCATATCAGTCCAAATTATATCAGGAGCAGGGGTGATGGTCTCTCATTCAAAAACTGCTTCATGTGGATAAGGGGTGGAGAACTGGCTCTCAGTCCAAGTAGGGGGATGGGCATGGTGTGATGACAACAATCAATGGACTCATCCAGGTCCCAAAAGTAGGTCCATATATAGCTGTAATGTGACCAAAATCTAGAACAAAAAAACCAAATCTAACAGATAAATATTAGAATAGTCTGGAACTGCTACAAAATGTGGGTATAGATTGGCCAGCAGTTCCTATGGGAAGGAACAAGTTTGCTTCACAGGACAGACAAAAGTCTCAATAAATAGCAGTTAGGTTTCACAGACCACTGTGCTAATTGTCCTCTCATAATTTAAAAATATTAAAAAAAAACATGAATATCCACAGACACAAATGTCCAGTAACAGGTAGATGACCAGAGTAAATACTGATTTGCCATAGTATTTAGGGTTAGGTTTAGGGTTTGCTCATTTGTATTTAGGATAGAATGATTACATATAACCAGATTGGAAACAGCAAAGTATGACATATTTAAATTGCATTAACAGTTCTTATTAACTATTGTTGTGATCATAGAAATCAGTCACAGGAAGAAAAAAATGCAAGAACATAACTATAACATAACATAAACTATTACAATTCAATCTTCAGCACATCAAAGAGTAGAGCTTGAAAACTCCCAAATAGGATTAAATAGAAGCTCCAAGAATTTTACTTCTGATAACAAATTCTATTAACCAAGTTTCAGACATATCCTAAACAGATATTTCCCATATCTCCTATCAACTTCTGAAAGTCATTTAAGGTGTTTAGCTTCTCTGTTCTTAAGGAAAGATTTTTATAATAAGCATCTTAGGATAAACTTGATATCCTAAATATTGAAAAGGAGCATGGCTTTGAATTTTTTCTGCAGCTATATGCAACTTGTAGTTCCTTAATGTTTCTATGGTCTTTTATACACATGCTTCTAACATTTGCTCCTCAGGTATACACCACAAGATATCATCCATGTAATGTAAACACATAACTTTAGGAAATGCTTTTCTTATTGGAGTAAGAACAGCACCACCATACAGTTTACACTTAGTAGGGCTATTTTTCATTCCATGTGGGAAAACTGTCCCTAGCTCAGCTACATTTATGCTGGGCACTGAAAAAAATTTTTTTTTTCATCTCCTTACCTAGAGGGATAGAATAGAAAGAATCCTTAATATCTATAACACAAAGAGGCCATTCTCTCGGCAATTGAGTAGGAGATGGAAGTCCAGGCTGAAGAGTTTCCATAGTTTCTATCTGTTCATATACTTTTCTTATTCATTCAACAGCCTTCATTTTCCAAATTTGTTTTTTCACAACAAATATAGGGGAATTCCAAGGACTTAGAGAAAGTTGTAAGTATCCTTGGTCAAGTAGCTCCTGTGCTATATCTAATAAGGCCTGAATTTTATCACTAGCTTAGGGCCACTGTTCTATCCACTGATGTATCAGTTTTCCATTGAATAAGAACAGGTGAGAGTGTTGGCAGGCCTTAAACAGCAGATCTGCCTCAAAAGTGGAATTACTCATTTGTAATCCTAACTGTTATGTCTCTTCCCCACAGATTGATGGGGATCTTTTCAACTACAAAATTAGTAGAAACTCCAGTTTTACCCTCTAATGTCCATCTCAAAGGGGTAGCACTAACTTCAGCTGCTATTGAACCTCCTACGCCAGACTTATACGTGTCTGCCTTCATCTTTGGCCAGTTACTGGGCCAGTTGGCACCTCTAATGACTGTACGATTCACACCTGTGTCTACCAATCCTTCCAGTCTTGTGCCATTTAAACAGATAGTGAACATAGGCCCGTCAGGTCTAACTGCTGTAGTCTAAAATATTCCTAGATTTGTTGCTTGAAGTCAAAATCTGGGCAACGATCACCAAATTGCCTCTTAGGAATCTGTGTCAGTAAACCTGATTCTACTACTTCTCCTGGTTGATAAGTCACACATTGTCTACCTGTATTAGTGCCTGGGATATTATTTACCCATTTGCCAGTTTCCCACATCAGCATATGGATGAACATAGTTTTGAAAGTACTCTCAGGAGGTGAAATGGTCAAGCCTACTGTGCCTGGAGGCAAGGGATCCATAGGCTGGAGAGGAACAGATTTTACTTCTACAGGGGATAGCCCCAGCTGCATACACTTCTAAACTTCCCAATTTAATCCCTTTCTCCCATCAGGTTGGTTATCAGTATATCTCAGTAATCCCAGCTGTATATAACTCTAATCTCACCAATTTTAATCCCTTTCTCCCATCAGATTGCTTCTTGGCTGTTTGGTCATGTCTGAGTACTGAAATTCTAAAGACTCTCTGGCAGTAGCATTGGATGCCATCATGCCCCAAGTGTTTTTTTTTCCCCTGGGTCTCTAAGGCTTGGCCCAGCATCCCGTTTCCCCGAATCAATCTGCATGGAGCCTCTGTTGCATTTTGGACATGGGGTTCTGGGTCTTGTTCTCCCACCTTGTTTTGTCACTCAATGGCTGTCCCAACATTGAGACTTCAAATGCCCTACTTTACCACATTGAAAGTATTAGCCAGTCTCTCTGGAAGTCCCTTGCCAAAAGGCCCACTATTTTCCCATGTTTGGATCTGGGAAGTCTGCATTACAGCCTGGGTATAAAAGGGATTTGTGCCCACTGTGGCACAGCATTTTATGATCTCCTCTAAAGGAGGAGGTCCTCCTGGTGTAGTCCTAGTATAATTCTTCTATGAATCTCTTCAGCATTCTCTTTAGTCAGTTATCTTATCATAACTTCTGTTGCTGCATTTTCACCAATAGTTCGTATGACAGCTTTCTGCAGACCTCCCTCTAAATCAGCCAAGGTTTCATTTGGAGTGTGTGCTACTTTTTCAAGGCTTCCCCTCTATCTTGCCTTCCTGGGAGGACGCCCACGCTTTCATAGCAGCAGCAGCAGCAGCAGCAATTTGCTCATATGTGGTTATTGAGCAATTAATCTGTGCTAAAGCTAAAGGGATGGCATAAGGACCTACACCTCTTAGCTGGTCACAGGTGATTGGTATATTAACTCCAGGTTGCCTATTTCATTGGGCTTGTATCCTACAGAGTTCACTATACTCAGAAAGCTGCAACAAGTTGTGTCCAAGTTCTAAACATGTCCTTGCTATAGATTTCCAGTCACTAGGGGTTAAAATTTCATAAGCCAAATTCTCTAATTCCATTTTAACATAATATGATGTAGACCCATAAAGAGTGCAAGCCTTTTTCAGATCTTTGAGAACTTCTAGATTAAAAGGAGTGTATCTTTTTTTATTGACCTGAAGAGTTAAGCTCTTCAATCCTAGGATAAGTTTCTATTCTCAAATCAGCTGTATCCTGCCCTTTTTCTTGGGCTTTAAGTAATGCCTTTTGTCATAAAGTCATGGGGGGCGGGGGATGGTTGCTGGGGGACAGTGCTAGTGATATCACTGCCCTTCCCACTCCTCCTCCTCCTTCCACCAAGAAAATTGAATTTGTTGGGGGAGGTCAAGAATCTGCTTGGGTGTAAGCTGAGATGAACCTGAGCTGTGAGAGTGAGAATCACCACATCCTTTAAGTACACTCAACTCTCCATCCCTTTCAGTGATTTTGTCAGTACCATCCCCTTTTCTTCTTTCTCTTCACACTTCCTTGTCTGGCTGTTATCCTTAAAATTTTTCTTTTCTTTTCTTTTTTTTTTTTGGAACTTCTGGGATTCTTTAAGGCCAATTGCATTTTGTTGTATATATAGGATGTTTCCTTAGAAATTGAATCAGAACCATTATCCTTGTAATATTCAATTATTCTTCTACTAGTTTCCACTTATCTGCCTCTAATTCATCTTCCTTGAAGAACCAAGGGTATGTGCCTTCTCATGTATCCAAGAGTCCACCAATCTGCTCCCAAGTTAAAAGCAAACCTTACCTCTTGATTAACCTAAATATGCTTTCTATAAACATCCCTTGTGGTGGGGGTGGCATACTAGGCTCTTTTCTTAGTATCTCCCCCATTATTTCAGCCAGAAATCAAAAGTTACTAGTTTAGCCCTTAACAAAATTTCCTACTTTTCTATTTGAATACTAATCCTATTTCCAGGTCAAAGTCACAGGTTCTTCTTCCCTGAAATTACCACGGAGTTGCCTGCTGGTCTTTAGTCCATGTTGCCACCAATATATAATATCTGCCTAGCTCTCTGGAGGTCCTCAGGATAAGTCAGAGTCAGGATCAGTCACACTCCTTGGTCTTTAGAAGGAGTAGTGAAGGAGGCAGGCAAGTCACTAAAGGAGTCATCAAAGATGAATCCTGGACTCTGGAGTCTGAAGCCTGAAGTCTTCTCTCCTCCATGTGCTTTATCAGAGAGAGTCTGATCTCTCTCTTCCAGACCTCCAATCCTTGCCTACGATTATCTCACCATCACACATCCTGAAAGAGGCAATGGTGAGGAGAGCCATCACATAGCTAAGTATATGCTTATAGAACCATGATCTTACATTGAGTAGGTAATTAGCTTTAAGTGCTCCGCTGTCTTAGATTCAAGTACACCTTTTCAGAGTTCCAGCCCTCTACACTGACAGCTGCTGATTGAGCATTGTGATTAAGGGTGAGCATCAGGTACCCTAATGACATTCAGGCCATCTAGTGACAGTTAATAACAATAAGAAACCTTCAAAGGAATTGTCCCACTTTCTCTAGAGCAATGGTTTTCAAACTTTCAACTTTTAAAGATTTTCAAGGGTGTTAAAGAGCTTTTGTGGATGTCAATTACATCATTATTTGCCACATCAAGAATAAAAACCAAAAATTTTAAATTTCTATTCTTTACTTTAAAATAACCACAAACTCTTTACATGTTAATATAGCTTTTTAAATGAAAACAATAGCAACAATTATGTTTTTAGAACAAAAATCAAATAAATGGCATTTGGTTAGAAAATTTTGAAAGCCTTTATTTTTCTACTTTTGCTTCTATTTTTAAAAGTAACGCACAGAAAGGTCTTGGGTAATAGAAGACAATCAGATCATCATATCAGGAGAGGTAAAATGGAGTAAATTACATCACATGAAGAGGCAAAAAAAAATTACATATTATATTAAGGGAAAGAAATGAGGGGAATTATCATTGTGTGAACCTTAGTTTCATTGGATTTGGCTTCAAGAGATAATATCAGACACATTTAATTTGATAGAAAAACTTGTCTTCCTCTACAGGGTAGTACAAGGGGAAAGCATAAAGGAATGGAGAAAGCTAATAGAAGGGAGACCAGAAATAAAAGGGGAAGGATATAAGAAACAGGGAAGAACTGAAAAAGGGGAAGGCTGATTGAGGTAGATGGTTTTCAGAAGCAAAATGCTGGGAAAGAGGCAAAGGAGGAAAGGAAAGAAAAAAGTAGAACTTGGGGAAAATAAGATGGCAGGAAATACAGTTAGTAATTTTAACTGTGAATGGAATGAACTTCCCATGAAACAGAAGTAGATGGCAGATTGGTTTAAAAGCCAGAATCCTATGTTGTTTACAGGAAACACATTTAAAGCAGAGTGATATATATAGAGTAAAGATAAAAGGCTGGAGCAGAACTTATTATGCTTCAGCTAAGGTTAAATAAATAAAAATAAAAAAGCAGGGTTAGTAATTCTGATCTCAGATTAAGCAAAAGAAGAAATAGATGTAAATTTAAAGAGATAAAGAAGAAAACTGCATTTTGCTTAAAGGATACCATAGATAATCAAGTAATATCAATATTATATGTATATATATATATATATATATACACATACACACACATACACATAAAACACACACACACACACACACACACACACACACACACACACCAAGTGATATAGCATTCAAATTTCTAGAGAAATTAAAAAAGCTGCAAAGAAGAATTAGACAACAAAACTATACTAGTGGGACATCTCAACCTTGTTCTATCAGAACTAGAAAAATGGAATCCTCAAAATAAATAAGAAGGAAGTTAAGATAGTAAATAGCATTTCAAAAAATTAGGTATGGATAGATTCTTGAAGAAAAGTAAATGGAGACAGAAAGGAATATACTTTTTCTCAGCAGTACATGAAACCTACACAAAAATCAACCAAGTATTAGGACATAAAAGCATCAAACTCAAATGGAGAAAGAGAGACATAGTAAATTCACCTTTTTAAGATCAGGATGCAATAAAAATTAAATGTATAAAGGGCTAGGGAAAAAAAAGGCAAAAAATTCATTGGAAACTAAATAATCTAATCCCATAGAATGAATGGGTGAAACAACATATTGTTGACAAAATTGATAATTTCATTGAAGAGAATGACAATAATGAAACAACATAACCAAAATTTATGGGATGCAGTCCAAGCAATTCTTAGGGGAAGTTTTATATCTCTAGATGCTTACTTGCATAAAATGGAGAAAGATCAGTGAATTGGGCATGCAACTAAAAAATGTCAGAAAAAGAACAAATTAAAAAAAAAACAATTAAATATCAAATTTCAAATTCAGAAAATAACAGGCTAGATTAAGAAAACCGAAAGTAAGAAAATGATTGAACTAATGAACAAAACTAAAAATTATTTTTAGGAAAATAAATCAACAAAATAGATGTCTTTAGTTGATTTGATTTAAAAAAAGGAAAACTAGTATCAAAAATAAAAGGGTGAATTTTTCACCAATGAAGAGGAAATTAAAGCCATAATTAGGCTTTGCCCATTGCATGCCAACAAATATGATAATCTAAGTAAAATGAATGAATAAAAAAAATACATTCCCCACATTAACAGAGGAAGAAAAAATTATAGTCCCATTTTAGAAAAAAAAAATTAAACAAGCTACTAATCAAATCTACAGAGATAAATGGATTAAACAAGTAAATTCTCCCAAATATTTAAATTAATTATTCTATTACTTCTATTACTATGCAAAAGATTTGGAAAAATAGATAAAAAGTAGTTCTACCAAATTATTTTTATGACACAGATAGAGTACTGATAGCTAAATGAAGTAAAGTCAATACGGAGAAAGAAAATTATAGACCAATTTCCCTAATAAAAATTGATGGAAAAATCTTAAATAAAATATTACCAAACAGATTACACCACGTTATTCCCATGAAAATACATCATGATCAAGTAGGATTTATTATCAGGAATGCAGGACTAATTTCATTATTTGGAAAATGATTAGTGTAATTGACAATACCAATGACCAAACCAAGAGAAATCATGTAAATATCTCAAAAGATATAGAAAAAGCATTTGACCAAATCCAATACCTATTCTTATTAAAAATATTAGAGGTCAGAGAAATAAATGGAATTTTCCTTAAAATGATCAGTAGCATCTATTTAAAACCATCAACAAGTATCAGATGTACAGGGGATAAAATGGAACCATTTCCAATAAGATCAAGGATTAAACAAAGTTGCCCACTATGACCATTACTTTTCATTATTGTATTAGAAATGTTAACTTTTGCAATAAGAGAAGAAAAGGAAACTTTAAAAATTAGATTAAGTAATGAGGAAATAAAATTATTACTCTTTGCAGATGAAATGATGCTATACTTAGAGAATCCTAGAGAATCAACTACAAAAATACTAGGACTCATTCACAACTTTTGCAAAAGTTGCAGGATACAAAATAAATCCACACAAATCCCCAGCATTTCTATCTATTACCAACAAAATCCACAACAAGCTATAAAAAGAGAAATTTCATTTAAAATAACAACAGATAGTATAAAATAAATATTTGGGAATCTACCTGCCAGGACAAAATCAAGAACTATATGAAAACATTACAAAATATTTTCCACATAAATGTGTATTTTCACCTTTTTTATTGTTTGCTTGCTTTTTGTTTTCTTTCCTTTTTTTTTTCTCTTTTTGATCTGATTTTTGTGGAAAGCCTAGGTATCAACTTTCAAGAAATGATCAAAGAAAATTCCTCTAATATTTTAGAACTAGAGAGTAAAATAGAAATTGAAATAATATAATCCAAAAGAGTCCAAAATGAAAACTCCCAAAGAATAATATTGACAAATTTCTGAGTCCCTATGTCAAGGAGGAAATATTTCAAGCAATTAGAAAGAAACAATCAAATATAATTGAATCACAGTCAAGATTTTCCAAAATTTATCAACCTCTATATTAACACATTAGCAAATTTGGAATATATTATATTGGAAAGCAAATGAACTAGAATTATCAACAAGAATCACCTACCTTTGGCTTATTAAATTAACCAACAAAACTGAGTATAATTCTTTGGGAAGAAAAAAAAATGAAATTCACTGAAATAAAAGACTTTCAAGTATTTCTGATCAAAAGACCAGAACAGATTAGAAAATATGATTTTCCAAAATCTAAGGAAAGTTTTAAGAAGTAAACAGGAAAGAAGCTTAAGCTGTTTACATTCCCAGATGGGAAGATGATACTTTTAACTCCCAAGAACTATATCATCAATAGGATAGTCAGACAGAATTAAAATCAAGGCACGAAAGTGAGCTGAATATGATAGGATAGAATGTGTGTGAAAGATACTTCACATTGGGAGGCATTGCAACTTCAAAACAATTCCTTAACAAAAATTCCCACTGCATCACATATGGTAGGTGGTAACCTGACTTCACTTGAAGTCTTCTAGTGAAGAGTGACCTAATACTTCCCAGTGCAACTCCTGCCCCGGTGAGGAAGCAGCTTTAGTAGTTAAGAATTTTGTTTTCTTAATTTAAAGTATTATGTACTTCTTTATGTTTACCAACTATTTGATCCCACTCAAGGACCAAATTTCAAACACACACATTCACACAAAAAAAAAGATAATTATTCAATTTCATTGAAGAGAATGACAATAATGAAACAACATAACCAAAATTTATGGGATGCAGTCCAAGCAATTCTTAGGGGAAGTTTTATATCTCTAGATGCTTACTTGCATAAAATGGAGAAAGATCAGTGAATTGGGCATGCAACTAAAAAATGTCAGAAAAAGAACAAATTAACAACACATTCACACACTCGAAACATGCATACATACATACACACACACACACACACACACACACACACAAAATTTATAGATACCTAAATATAAACAGTGAAATGTTGAAGATTATTGTGTAACAGCTTTTTTTTTTTTTTATTTAAAGCCTTTCATTTACAGGATATATACATGGGTAACTTTACAGCATTAACAATTGCCAAACCTCTTGTTCCAATTTTTCCCTCACCTCCCCCCCCCTCCCCTGTTTTCGGATACCATTGAATTTAAATTTAAAAAAAAAGAACACAAAAGATCCGACCAAACTTTTTTTGGGAAAAAATCAGACTCTGAAATATTGTACAATTACTTTGAAGGAAATAAAAATGCATGGAAAATAAGGGATTGAATTCAATGTAATGGTTTTAGTCATCTCCAAGTTCTTTTCTGGGCATGCTTAATTCATTCATTACTGCTCCATTAAAATGATTTGGTTATCTCGTTGCTGAGGATGCTGATCCATAGAACTGGTTCGTAAGTCTCTCCAGGCCTTTCGAAATTTCCTTTGGGTCATTTCTTACATAACAGTAATATTCCATAATTTTCTTATACCACAATTTATTCAACCATTCTCCAACGTGGACATCCATTCAGTTTCAGTTTCTACCACTACGGGCTACAAACATTCTGCAATGGTCCCTTTCCCTTCTTTATAATCTCTTTAAAAACCCAGTAGTAACCTGCATCAAAGGGTATCACAGTTTGATAACATTTTAATATTCCAAACTACTCCCAAAAGGGGATTCTTCAAACTCCACCAACAATATCAATGTCCCAGTTTTCCCCATCCCCTCCAACAATCATATTATTTTTCCTGTCACTTAGCAATCGGAGGTTTAGTGTATCTTAAATTGTCTTAATTTGCATTTCCATTAATAATGACTTGGAGCATCTTTTCATATGACTAGAAAAGTTTCAATTTCTTCATCTGAAATTGTCTTTTCATATCCTTTGACCATTTTTCAATTGGAGAATGGCGATTTTTATAAATTAGAGTTAATTTTATATTTTTAAATAAACCTTTATCAGAACCTTTGACTTAAAATATTTTCCCAATTTTTTCTTCCCTTTAACTTTCTGCATTAGTTTTGTTTGTACAAAAACTTTTCGTTGGTATAATCGAAATTTTCTATTTTGTGATCAGTAAACTTAGTTCTTTTTGGTCATAACCTTCCCTTCCCGGTCTGAGGGTAAAACTATCCTGTGTTCCTCTAATTTATTAATAATTTCATTCTTTATCCTAGGTCATGAACCCATTTTTGACTTTATCTTGGTGTCGGCTTAAGTTGGATCAATCCTAGTTTCTGCCATATTAGTTTCCAATTTTCCCAGCCAATTTTATCAAACAGTAAGTTCTTATCCCAAAAGCTGGGGTCTTTGGGTTTTCAAAGCAGTTTCTATATTTGTTGACTGTTTTCCCTTGAATAATCTATTCCCGATCAACTAATCTATTCCTTAGCCAATAAAAATGTTTTGGTAACTGCTGTCAAATATAATTTTAGATATGGTGCATAAGCCACCTTCATTTGATTTTTTTCATTAATTCCTTAAATTTTGACCTTTTGTTTTCCATATAACTTTGTTGTTTTTGGTCATTAAAATAGTTTTTGGGAGTCTGATTGGTATGCGCAAATAAATAGATTAGTTTATAATTTGTCTTTTATTATATTTCCCCCTTCCAAGAGCATTTAATATTTTCAATTGGTTAGATCAGACTTAATTTGGGTGAAAAGTGGTCGGTAATTTTGCTCATGTTTCTGATTTTCCCTTGGCAGAAGATTCCTAAATATTTTATATTATCAGTATTCAAATGGAATTTCTTTGTAACTTTGACTTTGGATTTTTGTTAGTGATTATAAAATGTGATGACTTATGGGGTTTATTTATAACCACCTTTGCAAAGTTGGGATTATTTCTAATAACTTTTTTGGCAGAATCTCTGGGGTTCTCTAACTATATATCATGTCATCGGCAGGGATAATTTGTTTCCTCATTCCTTTCTTATTCCTTTAATCTCTTTCTCCTCTTATTCAAACATTTCTAATCAATATTAAACAGTAAGGGATATGGGAACCTTTTTTCCCCACATCTTAGGAAGTTTGCAGTTTGTCTCCATTACATTGTCTTACTGATGGTTTAAATAGATGCTGGATTATTTTAAGGAAAAAGTCCATTTTTCCTATACTCTCAAGTGTTTTAATAGGAATGGATTTGGGATTTTATCAAATCTTTTTCTGCATCTATTGAGATGATCATATGGTTTTTTATTTGGTTATTAACATGGAATTATATAATAGTTTTCCTAATTTGAACCAGCCCCTGCATTCCTGGTATAAATCCTCTTGATCATATGTATTATCTTGGGTATTTTCTGGTCTTTTTGCTAATTCTTATTTAAGTTTTAATCAAATTTATTAGGGAGTTGGTCCAAATTTTCTTTTCTGTTTTCAGCCTACCTGGTTTAGGTATCAGTTATGTCTGTGTCTGAAGGAATTTGGTGGACTCCTACATTCCCTATTTTCAAATAATTTTATATATTGGGGCCAATTGTTCTTTAAATGTTTGGAAAATTCATTAAACCATCTTCCTGGGGATTTTTCTTAGGGTTGTTTAATTCCTGTTTATTTCTTTTTTCTGCAATGGGACTATTCAAACCTTTACTTCCTCCTCTGTTAGTCTAAGTCATATTTTTGGGTAGTCATCCATTTCCTTATTATCAAATTTATTGGCATAAAGTTGAGAAAATTCCCTTATTATTTTTAATTTCCTCTTCATTGGTGGAAAGTTTCCCTTTTTATTTTGACTATAATTTATTTTCCTCCCTCCTTTTTCTAATCAGATTTGCCAAAGGCTTATCTATTTTATTGGCTTTTTAAAAAACCTTGTTTTTTAATTGTTCAATGTTTTTTACTTTCAATATTTTTAATTTCTCCTTTTAATTTTAAATTTCCAATTTAGTATTTGATTGGGGTTTTTAATTTGGTCTTTTTAGTTTTTTTAGTTGCAAGCCCAATTCATTAATCTTTTCTTTTCTGTTTTATTAAGTAAGCCTCTAAGGATATAAAATTTCTTTTCCCTTTGGCATCCCACAAATTTTTAGATGTCTCATCATTGTCATTATCTTGGGTGAAATTATTAATTTATCTATAATTTGCTATTCAAATCATTCTTTAAGATGAGATTGTTTAGTTTCCAATTGCTTTTTGGTCTATTTCCCCAACTTTTTTTTGAATGGTTTTTTTGATCATGATCGAAAAGAAAGATTTATTTCTGCTTTCTTGCATTTAATTTTTGGGTCTTTATGTCTAATATATGGTCAATTTTTAATAGGTTCCTGAACTGCTGAGAAGAAATATATTCCTTTCTATCTCCATTCACTTTTCTCAAAAGATCCAACATACCCAATTTTTTCTAATATTCTATTTACTTCATTAATTTCTTTCTTATTTGTTTTGTGGTTTGATTTGTCCAATTCTGAGGTGCAAGGTTGAGATCTCCTACTATTACAGTTTTGTTGTCTATTTCTTTTCAACTCCTCTTAACTTCTCCTTTAGGAAGTTGGATGCCATACCATTGGTGCAATATGTTAATTATTGTTTTTGTTGTTTATGCCCCTTTAGCAGGATGTGTTTCCTTCCTTATCTCTTTTAATTAGATTAATTTTACTTTTTGCTTGATCTGAGAAAGGATGGCTACCCCCTTTTTTGACTTCACCAAAAAATAGATTTTGCTCCAGCCTTTTACCTTTACTCTTATGTATCTCCCTGCTTTAAATTGTTTTTGTAAACAACTATTGTAGGGTTCTGACTTTGATCCAGTCCTTCGCCTCCTCTTTATGGGAAGTTCATCCCACACATTTTCAGTTAGAATTACAAACGTTTTTGCCATCCTTAACCCCAGATTTGCTTTTTTCTTCCCCCCCAACCCTCTTTCCCCTTTTAAACATGCCCCTCTTGTTCAGATCTTACCCTCTTTTAATTCCCTCCCCCCCCTTTGGTCTTTCCCCTTCCTTCCCCTTTTCCTTTTTTTTCCTTTTCCTCCCCCCGTTTTTTTGGGGGAGAGAATTTTCTCTAAAACAAATGTCAATTATTTTTTCTTTGAGCCAACTCAAGGGAGTAAGATTCACACAATGTTCCTCCCCCCTCTAAATTCCCTCAGATTAAGTTTTAGCCTCTTTGTATGTGGTTTTCCCTTTTTATCCCTCCTTACCTTTTCCCACTCCCTTTTCCATATCTATTCCTTTTTTATGTTATATCAGTACAATCAAATTATACATTATTTTTTTGTTATCCACAACAGAAAACAATTTCAAGAGTTATTTTTACCTTTCTGCATCTCTTATTCATGCTTGGAGATCAAATTTTTGTTTAGTTCTGGTTTTCTTTGAAACAAATAATTCATTTGTTTCATTAAATTCCATCTTCTTCCCTGGAAGAAAATGCCAGCTTAGCTGGGTAGTTTATTCTTGGCTGTCCGCTTTGCCTTTCGGAATATCTATTCCAGGCCCTTTCTTTCCTTTAATGTAGGGGGCCAGATCCCTTTTGGCACCTCGGTATTTAAATGGTTTTTTTTCTTGTAAAATTTTTTTTCATCTGATAGTTCTGAAATTTTACAATATTCCTTGGGTTTTTTATTTTGGGTTTCTTTCGAAGGTGTTCGATGAATTCTTTCAATGCCTATTTTACCTTCTATTCTATTACATCTGGGCAGTTTCTTTGATGATTTCTTGTAAAATAGTATCTGGCTTTTTTTTCATCATGTTTTTGGAAGTCCAATAATCCTCAGATTATTCTCCTAGATCTATTTTCCAAGTCCGTTTTTCCAAGTAGATAATTCATGGTTTTTCAGTTTGTCATTTTTTTTTTGACTGATTCTTTTCGCTCAATGAATCATTAGTTTCTATTTTTCAGTTCTAATTTTAAAATTATTTTTTTTCATTGCTTTTTTTTATTCTTTGTATATGTCAATTGAGTTTTTTAAATGTATTGTTTGGTCTGTGGAATTTTTCCATTTCACTAATTTTTTTTTTAGTGAATTATTTTCTTTTTCAATTCCGATCCCCTTTCTTGAGGTTCTTTGTCTTTTCCAATTCACAGATCCACTTTCTTGTGGTTCTTTGTCTTTTCAAGCACAAATCCATTTCTAGTGAATTTTTATTTTTCAATTCCTTTTAAGATTTTTATTTTTTCCAATTCAAATTTTGTTTCCGACCCTGGGAATTTTTTAACTTTTTCCAATTCGTATTTCAGGAATTGTTGCCTCTTGTAATTTTTTTTTCCCCATTTATCTTCTAACTCTCTTTGGACTTTTAATGGTCTCTTCTATAGAGCATCATGTAAAAAGGACAGTCTGATGCATGTTTGTTTTGGGTTCTTTAGGTTTGTGATCTTTCTTTTCTGATAGAACTGTTGATCGTTCTTTTTCATCTTTTTTTCGTTTTAAAGCCTTTAGGGTGGGTCTCCCTGGCAAGGGGTTTCCAGCTTCCTCTGCAGAGCAGGGGAAATGTAAACCGTTTCGCTGGGGAGGTGGGGTGCTCTGGGGATCTTCCCTTCCCCAACAGGGAATGGATTCAGCACTGGCCGAGCTATCAAAGTGCCAGTAGGGCTGTGTGGGTTGGACGCCCTTGGCTGAGACTAAGGGCGAAGTCACTACCCCAGGCCCAAGCCTCTTGTGGGACTGTGGTTTACTGACCGAAATGCAGACCGCTGCAAAACTCCACGGTTTCTGCCTGATGCAAACAGCCCTGGAAAACTCATGGCCCCAAGCCAGGCTCCCCACTGCGCAGATTAGGCTAACCCGGCCGTCCTCCTGCCGTGTGGGACACCCTGCCCCGGAAAGCCCGTACTGCGGGTTGGGGCTGGGCGCTTTGCTGAGATCTGTGCTTTCACTTTCGGTTTTTGGCCCCTCAACCTCATTTCTCTCCCAGTCCTGATTTCCCCCCTGGCCCGGAACCAACCTTTTTTTTGGAAGACCAGATTTTCTTGCCGGTGGTTGTTTCTTCTTATCTTTCACTTGTAGCATCAAGACTTTTTTGATCATTAATTTGATAAAGGGGTAAGAGAAGGCTTAGAAAGTCCGGTGTCTTTCCCCTCTTGGTCCGCCCCCTCGATCTTGGGTGATCTTTATTGTGGCTCCTTTATATTTGAATTGGGTTTTTCTAGCCGCTTGGTGTATTTTTTCCTTTGTTTGTGGGTTCTGGCATTTGGCCACTATATTTCTTGGTGTTTTGATTTTAGGATCCCTTTCAGTGGGTGAACGATGAATCCTGTCAATGTCTATTTTACCCTCTGTTTCTATGACTTCTGGGCAGTTCTCTTTGATAATTTCCTGGAAAATAGTGTCCTGGCTCTTTTTTTCATCATATTTTTCTGGGAGTCCAATGATTCTAAGCTTGTCTCTCCTAGACCTGTTTTCCAGGTCTGTTGTTTTCCCCAGAAGGAATTTCACATTTTTCTCCATTGTTTGGTTTTTTTGGTCTTGCTTGACTGATTCTTCTTGTCTTCTCGAGTCATTCAGTTCCATTTGTTCTATTCTTATTTTCAATGAAGTGTTTTCTTCACTCACTTTTTTATATCTTTTTCTAATTGTCCAATTTGTTCTATGGAATATTTTTCCATTTCGCCCATTTTATTCTTTAGCGAGCTATTTTCTGTTTCCATTTCACTACTCCTATTTTTCAAGGATTTGATTTCTTTATCCACTCTGTCTTTAAGTGAGTGGGGTGACTTCTCCAGACTCTCTTGCCAAGCCTCCCTCTCCTTTTCCCATTGTTATTCTAGCTCCCTTGTGAGAGCCTTTTTAATTTCTTCTATGAGATTCATCTGTGCTGAGGAACAGATGATCTCCTCCTGTGGGGATTCACCTGAAGATAATCTGTTTTTAGTTTCCTCAGGGTTTAGAGTCTGTTCTCTGTCTGTATAAAAGCTGTCAATCGTTAAAGTCCTTTTTAACTTTTTGCTCATTTTGTCAGAGAAGAATCGGAGACAAACTAGCAAAGAAAAAAAAGAAAAAAAAAAAAAAAAAACCACAGATGGAATCTGCTTTTTTGGGGGAGGGACTGGGTGGCATTACCGAGCTTCCTCTACAGACTGAGGGGGCAGCAGCGAGGCACTAGCAGGACAGTACTGGGCCTGCACTCTGAGACTCTGAGAGTGTGCTGAGATGATGTGGGGAAGGGGTGGCCGGTCCCAAGGAACTCCAGCTGTTTGGGGTTGTATTCTTCACCCCTGGTGTTTTTAGCTTCTCTGCTGGGCTACTGACTTGCTGTCAGGGCAAAGTATCCAATCCTGTAGTGAAGCTCTCCCCGCAGAGACGGCTGAGATCACACCCCAACCCCCTCTGGTCTGCTCGGCTGTGAGCTGCCTGCCGAGGTCTCACTGCCGCTGCCCTCAGACTGTGCCCAATCTAAAACCGTCCCGCCCTCGAGCAAAAACAGACCTTTCTTGGCGAATCTCAAGGATGTCTTCTCTTGGTAACTGTTTGTGGGGTTTTTTTTTTCAGTCAGGCATTAATTCAGAGGCTTGTAATGAGATGGATTCTGAGAGAAAATGCGGAGCTTACACAGCTGTGTGCCTCCTCGCAGCCATCTTGGCCAGAAGTCCCTCTGTGCATATTTTCTTTGTACATAGTTGTTTCCTCCATTTGATTATGAGCTCCTTGAGAGGATGGGCTATTTTCTATATATACCCTTCACTTAGCACAGCACTTGAAACATGCTTAAGAAATGCTAGTTACCTTAAAAAAAAGAAGAATCAGCCCAATAAAAGAATGTCCTTATCTGACTGTGGACTTTCTAAAGGTATATCCTATTCTGGTTCAACATCTCAAATTTAAAAAGTAATTTGCTGTTAGTACACAGGAAACAAATACAGAATGTCAATGGATGTTATATTCTTTCTCCAAAAGACTTCATTTACATGTCATTGTAATTCTCTGAGAAGTAGGCTCATGAATAGTATTCATACACATACAGAAAAAACACACACTTGCATGTTTATAGAATTTCAGAGCTTAAAATTAATAATTGTCTATCCAATACAGGAAAAACCAGAATAACACTTTTATTTATTTATTTTATTTACTTTTATTTATTTATGATCCCATAATTGGGCCTTTAGTGTTCACCTGAAAATTTTGAGTAAGAGGGAATTAACTATATCCCAAGCAATTATATCCCACTTTAAGATATCTCTCATTTTAAGGAGTTTTTATTTATCTTAAGTCTAAATTTTCTTTATTATCATTTTTACTCATCACTTTCTCATTTCTGATCTCTGTGGCCAACAAGAATTATATTCAGTTTACTGCATAGGTACTGTAATCCTAGCTCCTTTGCCCTCCAGAAAATCATATTCCAAGCCCTCTGATTCTTTAATGCAGAAGTTGCTAAATTTTATGTTATCCTGGCTATAGCTCTATGATTCTTGAATCATTTCTTTATGGCTGCTTGCAATATTTTATCTTTGATCTAGAAACTCTGGAATCTGACTATGATATTCCTAGGAGTTTTCATTTTGGGATCTCTTTCATTAGGTGATTGGAAGATTCCTTCAATTTCTATTTTACCCTCTGGTTCTAGAATATCAAGGCAATTTTTCTTGATAATTCCATGAAAGATGATGTCTAGGCTCTTTCTTTGGTTGTGAAATTTTCAGGTAGCCCAATAATTTTTAAATTATTTTTTTCTGGATCTTTTCTAGGTTAGTTGTTTTTCCAATGAGATATTTCACATTGTCTTGTATTTTTTGATAAAAGCACCAAAAAACAAAATAGGTTTTATTAATTCTTGACTTCTTATATAATCATTAGCTTCCATCTTGATTTTTAAAAGAAATTATATTCTTCTATGAGCTTTTGCATCTCCTTTTCTATTTGACTAATTCCAGTTTTTAAGGTTTGTTTCTTTTCTTCTTCTTCTTCTTTTTTTTTTTTTTTTTTTACTTCAGTGAACTTGTGTACCTCTCTTTCCACTTGGGCAATTTTACTTTTAAATATATTCTTCTCATTGGCTTTTTGTACTTCCTGTACCATTTGCTCTAATCTTTTTTAATGTTATTTTCATCCATAGTGTGTGTGTGTGTGTGTGTGTGTATGTGTGTGTGTGTGTGTATGTATGTGTGTGCATGCACATCTCTTTAATCTGTTAACTCATTTTTCATGATGTTTCTTGTATAACTCTCACTTCTCTTCCTAATGTTTCCTCTTCCTTTCTTACTTGATTTTAAAAATTATTTTTTGAGTTCTTTCATTTCCTGAGACCATTTCACAGTCTTTTGGAGGTTTTGGACATAGGAGTTTTGATATATCTTTTTCTTAATGTGTATTTTGACTTTGCATAGTCAGATTTTTTCCCTGTGGTTTGTTAATTTTCCCAGCCTATCACATGGCTTTTAGCTCTTTTTTATAAACAGGGCTCTATTTTCAGGGTGAAGGGCATAATGTCCCAAAGCTTCGGGGGTTTTGTGCATCTCTTTTCAGAGTTATATCTAAGAAATTGAAAGGTGGTATGATCTAAGGAGAGGTATTTACTATTCTTCTAGCCTGTGCTTTGAGAAAACAGCAAGCACTCCTTTTGGTGCTAAAACTATGAGAAGGGACCCTGCTCCACTGTGGCTCCAAGTCCAGGTGTGCTAGTACTCCTCCTTGTCTTGGGACTGCCACCCATAACTTCTGCGCAAATCTCCCTAGAAAAGAGACCCATAACTTCTGCCCAGATCTAAACATGGGCAAAGCAATAGAGTCCTGTTTCAATGATAGCAAATGGAAATTTCCTTCTGACTAATTGTTCGATCCTTTACTGTCTGTGGATTGAGAGTTCAGGAAGCAGCCACTGCCACTGCTGATTCTGTGGCTGCTATAATCTGTCGCTGTTTTGCTGGGTTCGGGAGTATGCTTGAATGGTCTGTGCCAGATAATACTATACTCTCATCCTGGTACAACAGACCATTCCCACTGATCTTGTAAGTTGTCTTGGGCTTGAAAACTGTTTCAATCCACATTTTTGTGGGTTCTGTCATTCTAAAATTTGTTCAGAATCATTATATAAAGTTATTTAGAGGCTTTAGAGAACTCAGGTGATTCCCTGTCTTTAAACTACCATATTGATTCTGTTTCCCCACAAACATCCTACATCTTATACAGCATCTATATACATGACTTGGAACAACTATCAGAATTAGATAATAATCAGTAGGTTTTATTCATCCAGAGTTAAATTTAAAAGGATTGAACTGAACTAAATCATATCATCCCCAAAGCGCTTGAAGAATGTTTTCAGAACAACAAAATAAAATGACAGAAATGAACAAATTTGCAATCCTCTCTTTCTCTCCCCCCAAAAATCTTTATTTTCTCCTTTGGTGACAGAGGAACTTAGAAATATGGACATTTTATCTCAATTTTTATCTCAAATGTTATCTCAGGTTTTTAATGAGAAGTAACCTGAATACTTGCAAAGACAGTTAGCAAGAATGATTAAACCAGAACAAAAGCAAAAATAATCTGTACTAGAGAGAATAATCTTGAAACATTTTATAAGACATATTATGGGAAAAAAAACCTATCCACAGACTAGAAAAAAATAGTAAAAATAGTATATATAATTTGAATTGGTTCCAAGGCCACAGAGAAAATCTGCAATAACCAAAAATATATCCCTATTTTCTTATCTTTGTAAAATCTTTGTTATAAAGAAAAAACTAACATTTGTATAAAAGCATATTATTCCCAGTGTCATGGAGATTTTCAGTACAGAGGAAGAAAGGTACTAGTTGGATGTAAATATGATAATCTAGCAGACAGCTGAGAATTATTTGACTTTAGCTGTCATTCACCAAGGAATATCTTCTTCTTTGAGGATTCTGCAATTCTCATGTACTATTTGAACATGATTTTGTATTTGTCTTAGTCATTCTTCTCTGCCTTGACCATGACACCTGCCAGACAGTATATTTCATAATGTAGAACCTGAGACAGTACTCTAATATGTGTCAACCAGAGACAACAATTACAATATTAAACAGCTGAATGCATGAGAAGCAATAAGAAGCAAATGCAACATAAATAATTCACTATTCAATTTTTGTGGAATAGTCTCTTCCACATTGAGCAGGAAGAAAACATTTAAAAATTCAAACAACTTGATGAATTGAAGAAAAATCAATGTTATAGTTTATTAATGGATTGGCTAAATTACACTTTCAGCAAAAGTAGAGAAGGAAAAAGTGAAACAGAATTAACATTTTATAATGGAACATCTCACTAAACTTTCTAAAAGATTTTTTTTATTTCATCTGTGACTACTGATTTTTCTCCACATTTATTTGTGGGAGCATAAAAATAATAAAATGCAGTTACCAAATACATTCCATTCACTTTTGAAGCCATGTGTCCTAATAATTCTTAGAGCTAGGCCAATGTGCTTCAAATAATTTTACAGAAAAAAAAAGGAAAATCATGCATTTGAGAGGTGAGTTTCTAGACTTGGGATTGAGAATTTATCTTTCTTCAGAGTCACAAGATGTACTCTCATACCTGTGTCTAGACAGAGAGCAGGTAATCATTACTTTGACTTCAGGGAGAATTTGTAGAGTTAATGTCAATTTCACAGTTTTTAGAATATTGTGCTTTTAAATAGGTCTGTGAAAAGGAAAACTGGCAAATGCAGCAGGGAGTATGGAAAAATTGGGACACTAATGCACTGTTGCTGCATTATGATCTCAATTAAACATGTAATTGGTTAGAGATGGGATGGCTTGGAGAAAGATTGGGTTTTAGAGATTTTAAAGGTGAAAAAGATCCTAAGCATCATCATGTACAGTATCAATCCTCCACCAAGCATATTTTACAGATGAGAAATTGAGAGACAGAGTTAACTACAACCAATCATTTTAACTAATATTTATTTAGAACTTCACAGTTTATCAAGATCTTTAAATATTTTCTCAAGTAATCCTCACAGCAATTCTATAAGGGGAATGCTATTATTATTCCCTTTTCCAGATGAATCAACTAAAGTCAAGAGAGTCCCTTAGTCTCTTAGTCATTTACAAAAAACTACTACAGTCACATGTCTAATAAATATTAGAAGTGGTATTTGAACTCATATCTTCCTGACTCATTTAGCATTTTTTCTACTGTGCCTCATGATTAACACAGACAAAATTCAAACTAATGTCGTCGTCTGTATCTAAATTCACTTCCATTTAGTCAAAGAAAGCCAATTGTACAATGATATCAAAATGTATTGTAGCTCCTTACATTCTGAACAATGCTGATTATTCTTCTGGTAGTTGTTGTTGCTTTTATTCCATGGAGCTGAAATATATTTCTTTGAAACATCTACCATTTACAGCTACAGAAGAGATGGGTTCCTCATTGATCCAAAGATTATTCTATGTACACTGAGTGCTTACTGTTTTGGTCAGCACACATTGGGATCAGAAATGCATGAGTTATCATGTCCCTTCTCATCCCTTATGCTCAGTTAGAAAGAAACTCAGTGGAAAGTTTAGAAAAATATCTAGGATTATATCAAGCCCATCTTCAGAATTCAATTTCTATGAATTCTGCTTAACAGTGGAAAAATGATATCATCTCTCTGATTCTTTAAACTTATCCAAGAGTTCAGGATTTCTCATTTCACTTGATCTCTGAAATGAGAAGAAGATATAGTATAGAAATACTAGGTCCAAAATTGGGGGATATGAATTTGAATCCTTGCTCTGGGAATCAGCAAGATAGCATGGAGATTGCTATAGTTCCACAAATAGGATACCTGAGTTCAGATTCTGTCTTTCATGTTTATTACTAGTATGGTCTTGATGAAGTCACTGAAATTTGCAAGGACTTCAGTTTCCTCTTCTGTAAAATGATGTATTTTAAAAAGAAGGCCTTGGAAGCTTCTTTCTGTTTTAAAACTATTGTACTAAGTTAGTATTTGAAGGAGCCTAGAAGCATGCTACAGTGACAAGAGAGATAGATTCAGTGTCAGAGCACTCATGATCTTGGTCAAATCACTAAACTCGGAGACAATGTTTTTAAGTAGATAGGTAGATAGATAGATGAATGGATGGATAGATAGGTAAGTAGATGATAGATAGAGATATAGACAGATACATATATATTTAGGATGGTAGGGGGGTAGATAAATATGTATAGGTAGATAGGTAGATATAGATACTATACAGACCTAGAAATAGATAGAGATAGAAAGAAATGGGTAAGTAGGGTAGATAGATATATATCTGATTTTTCTAACTATATGAGCTTAGATACTTATATGTTTGTATGTGTATTGTGAGAAAGAGAGACCAACATACAGAGAGACACAGGGAATAAGAGACAGAGAGAGAGAGAGGGAGAGAGAGAGAGAGAGAGAGAGAAGAAAGAGAAAGAAAGAAAGAAAGAAAGAGAAAGAAAGAAAGAAGGGAGGGAGGGAAGGAAGGAAGGAAGAGAAAGAAGGAGGGAGGGAGGAGAGGGAAGAAAGGAATGAAGGAGGGAGGGGAAGAGAGAAATAAAGAGAATTATGCTAGCCTGTGGGAAACAACAAACACATTTTCAAAAAATAGTCTTTAAATTATAGTTGAAAGTACTACCAAATATTAGGAGAGAACGTAATTAAATATATAATTTTTACCAATATAACTTCACTTAAACCCAGACATCTATGAACAAATTCCTTAGGAGTCTGTGACTCCCCCCCTCCTCTCAGTTAATAATGTGATCATATCTAAAGTTATTTCATGCCATAAAAAGGTAGTGACTCTAAAGTTTTTGATTTTAAAAAATATTTTTCCCTCATCTGGCTATTCAGTAATCATGTCTTCAAAAGCTAATTCAATGAGTTATTTTGATAAAAGGACTTTTTTAAATATTAAAGTGCCATACAGATTAAAATTATTATCTAAGGAAATCTCCACATTTTTCCTAAGTTACATTCACCTAATATCCACTGAACTTAACTTAAACTGAAATCCTCCTAGTTTAAGTATTTTAAAGGATTATAGATCTGGAATAGAAAGTAACCTTAAATGAATCTAGTCCAAGTGGCTCATTTTTCACATTAAAACTGATAAACAGATGTGAATTGATTTACCAAAAGTCATAAAAGTAGTACATTACAGAAAGCACATTTGAACATAGTTTATAAGATATATATTAAGAGCTAGAAGATGTCTTTAAGTTGATCTCATTTGACAGTTGAAAAAACTGAGGACTTGAGAGTTGATTTCCCCAAGGTCGCATAGTAGGCAGAAATAGCACAATTTGAACCTGTTAATTTTTTTTTTAACAAATCTGATAATCTTTCCATTGTACAATAGTAACTGTTTATATATTTATTTAGACCATGGTCACTTAATTGTGTATAGGATGGTATTGGGTAACTCTAGGTGATGGGATTACTAGAGTGACAATTGAGCTGTCACCAATTAAACATTTCCACTAAACATTTTTGGATATATTCTTCCACTGAATAAGATGTTTGGACTAAGTCCTTTGTATTTCTGGAATTATCCTAGGATATAAATGGAAAATAGCCAATATTTGCAAGTCAGGGACTCAAGAAATTAAGAATTTATTCGATATTCTTTCAACTTCTGGAACCAAAAAGTTAATGTATGTGAAAACACTTGAACAAAGTATAAAGCTCTGGATAAATGGACAATATAAGTATTATCATTATTTGTTTCCATATATTAAGTTTTATGTTTATTATGCATTTTGCAGCATAAGTCAATTTTAAATCATAGTTTCATTAAATTGCTTATTTTTATTATGTGTATGCATTTATATTTTAGTTCATCATCTGCTCTAAACTTGAAATGACACAAATACATTTAAAAATTACTTTCTCAGACTTTTTAAAAAACTCTCCCTCAGTTGCTTCTCTCTTTTAATAGGAAGCCAGAGAAGAGATCACTAAACTCTTCTTGAAGTTTTCATTTAGAGAGAAATCACAGACTTCTAGGAGCTCTGTTTTCCAATAGCTGTTGTGCATGATGTCAACTCCAGGAAACAATATATTCCCTTTTAAGGTAGCTATTAATGCCTTCCCTTTCCAAATTCCTTTTGTTTGATGTTTGGCCCTTTCACCTATTAGATCGACAGAGCCTTGAGGGGAAGAGCTGTCTCATTTTTAAGTTGTATTTTCAGCACTTAGTGCAGTACTTGATACATAGTCCTAAATAAATTTTAATTGAATTGAATTGGAAAATACCTTCATTCTTCAAGCATTTGTAATCTATATCATCAATGTGGATTACCACAGTTCATTTCCCTTCTCCTTGGTGATATTTTATTTATAATGTATTGCAGACTGATTACTGCTATTATTCACTTCTCTAATGATAACTGAGTTATTTCCAAGGACTGATGGGAAAAAAATCTTGTGATCTACCTGGCAATTAGCTTCACCAACCTTAAATTGAGTGAAATTCAACACAAAATTTAAAAATAAACCATTTCTGAATATTTACTCATAATCTTTTCATTTCCATAGTCTAAGATCATAAATATTGGGGAGAAACGTACCTTAAAAATCAAATAATTGAAATCCTTTTTTGTGAGATGAGAAAATGGAGAAGTATAAGTGTTAAATGGTCCCCAAGGTCACACTGTGAAACAGTTTGACCTCACAGAGAATAGCTTTGGAATACCAATGTTAATCAAGAGTTGGGGGAGAATTTGGTGGAAGATTTATTTTAAAATATTCCATAACTCAATTTGCTCGTTTAGCCTGACAAGCTTGTCCCCCCTCCCTTTTACAGACTATTGTGAATTTGTCCATGAATCAAACCCCTTGATCCACTTAATTAGAAAAGTTCCTCTTCAGTAAATTCCATCTAATTAGTCAACATTTTCTTTGGTCTTAAGGTTCCTCAAAATGAATAAGTCCTTTGAACATCATCCAAGACTGATTGCTGGATCAATTTCAGGAAACCTTTTTGAATGCCCCTGGGAATAAGGTAAATGAGGCTAAAAACTCAACCTTCTGTTGAAACAATTAGGAAATATGACCTACATAAAGACAACAAAAGAGCATGTCTGCTTTCCCAAGATATGCCTTAGAAGCTCCTGCACCTTATTTCTGCTCCCAACAGATAAAGCATTTGGTGTCTGTTTTTTGAATTCATAACCCACACAAAGGCAAGCATCTCCATGTCATGTTATCATAGCTTAAAGAGCACTGGTTGCTAATAACAATAACTTGCATTTCAATAGAGTCATGAAGTTTTCAATGTTGGCTCACTCAAAGCAGTCCAGTTTACTTTAAAAATCCCTATTTCTAGTAGAAAGGAAAATGAGGACTATGTATGAATTTATGAATCTCTATTATGATCAATTTGCTTTTCTTTTAAAATAGATAATAAAATTTACCATATAATTTTCATAGCTATCTTCCTTACTTGAGATTCTTTCTGCACTTCCTTTTCTGCCTTTGATTCATTGAACTGTCATTTCCTGTATTTGGTTAATTCCTCCTTTGGTATTGATTATCACCTATCTATAATTTAATAGATAGTCTTTCAAAGTTGTTTCGGCCAATATAACAATTAATTACACAAAATGTTAATCATCTGATCCCTGGATGCCACATATCTGGCATTGATTTGCCTAATACTTGAAACTGTTTTCTGCTTGGTAGGACCACCTGTTGTTTGTGCTTGCGAGGAGTGACTTCATTGGTTATCTAAGTGATAGTTAAGCTCAGATAAGTTACCATAAGTGACTTATGAAGTTTTTTATAAAGGACTACACATATTTTTGAAGTTAATTTTTGAAGAAAATAGAAATGGACTTTGAGCAAATAGATGTGTATTCCAATCCCACATTTAATACCTTTTGGCTGAATGACCTCCATTAAGTGAGAACTGAGTCTTCTCATCTGTAAATAAAGGGGATTTTTTTTTTTCAAAAAGCTCACATAATTCTAAAATTGTGTGATTCCTAATTATAGGGTGGTGAAAAGAATACTGGAATTAAACATGTGGTGCTACTAAGAGAGGATTTTGCTTAGAGTCAGAAAGACCTAAGTTAAATCTTGCCTCAGTCATTTATTTAACTGTTTGACCTTCTAAAAATCAATAAACTCTATCAGTATCATTTTTCTTAAGTCTAAAATGGGGATAATAGCACTTATGATAGTTGTTTCAAGGAATACAAGAAACAACATATGTAAATTACTTGTCAAAAATTCAAAAGTTATAGAATGTTAATAAGTAATAGTAATAATAATAGTAATGAGTCAATAAATATTTGCAAAGTGCCTACTATGTGTCAGACACTATAAGGTTGAAAATGTAAAGAAAGCTAATGGACAGTTCTTTTGATAAAGAAGCTCACAGTCTAATGGTGGTGATAACATACAAACAAGTGTTAAGAGAATAAATTGGAAATAATCAACAAAGGGAAGGATTTAGAAAGAGGGACTGGAAAATATTTTCTGTAGATGATGGCATATTAATTGGAATCTGAAGGAAACCAAGGAAGCTAGGAGGCAGTGATAAGAAAGAAGAACATTCCAAGCTTTAGGAACAACGAGTTAAAATGAACTGAGTCAGAAGCTATTGAATCTTGAGCAAGAAATGAGGAGTTGATTGTCATAAGGCAGACTTTCATAGTTCATTCTTCATTTTCAAAAAGACCCAATAACATCATGGGATGCTGTTTGGACTTGTGTGTGAATTGGATTTGCGAGGCAGAGTCTACAAAGTCAACAATCATATTCTCTCTTTCAAATTCTTTAAAGTCCAGTGGCAATCTAGACTATTGTAGATGATCAGGGATGCAGTGAATGACATTGGTATCTCTGATATCTGCTCAAGCTCTAAGCACTCCATACCATATACTTCAGCCACCTTTATCACTGTTGGAACAAAGTGTTGTTATCCTCCCATTTCACTTAGGGAAGTCTTTATATGATTGGAGTAGATATCTCTCTAACTCAATGATAGAAAAAAGGCCTGTAATTTGCCCTCAAGCCAGGGACCTAGCCAGTGCCTAGATGCTTCTACTAAGGTATGGCTGCTGCAGCTTCTTGAAGTCAGAGATAAAAGTTGGATAGCAGGTAGATGGGCATTGAAAATTGAGCCACTCTGAAAAGAGCTTGGCAAGACCTCACATTGAAAGTGTTACTCCTCCATTAAGGAATAAACATCCTTGGAAGAGTATGAAGTAAAATGGAGAGATATGTATGTTTATTGGCTATGAAAAAATCTGAATGTGAAGCCAAGGATTTTATTTTTGATTCTGAAAATCATAGAGAGTCCCTGGAGTTTTGTGAGTGAGGAAGGCTTTTTAAAAAAGTAACATTTGTAGTCTAGAAAGACCACTTTGAAAGCTGAATGGAAAGTTGAATGGATTTGGAAGAGATCTATGACAAGATTAAACTATTACAATAATCCTGAGGTGAGGCAACAATCTACAACTGGGTAGTGATATTATCCAAGAAAAAAAGAGTAAGTAAGTTAATCTACATCTTGGCACAGTTACTCAGTCATGTTACAATGCTGAATGTGCAAGTCATAACCTCTCTGATTGACTCATTTCCTTTCTCCGAGTCTCAGATGCCACCATAAGGTGAGGATTTAATTTAAGTGATCATTCATGCATCATATACAGCATATAGCTGCATCTTCCCTTTCAGCTATAAAATAATCTGATTTTCAAACTGGGTTTTGCAGAGGAGAAATGACTTGGTCAAAGTCACATATCTATTAAGTAGAAAAACTGATTTTGAAACACAATTCTTCAGGATTCAAAGACTTTAAGTACTCTTTTTAAGTTTTTATCATTTCTATTATTATCCTCATGAATAGTCTCATATTATCATCATAATTATCATTTATATTATCATTATTATCACTTCTATAATCATCAATCCATCAACAAGTAATTAATCAGTTCCCCTTCAGGTCAGGATTTCTACTAGGTGATGCAGTGACAGCAGTAAAATAGATCTTGAGCTCAAAGTCCTCACTATTAAAAAAATTACTAAAAGTATCTATATTTTAGTGGCAGGGAACTTATAGATAGATGGAGAGACACACAGAGAGACAAAGATAAAGAAATAGAGCACTCTCTCTCTCTTTCTCTCTCTCTCTCTCTCTCTCTCTCTCTCAAAGTATAGAAGAGAGCCTGAATATAAATTATAAAGTACAGAACTGAGCCTGAAAGTTAAATCTTCTTATTGACACTGAAAGCACTGAACTCCCCATTCTGTCACTGTTGTTCAATTACACTATCCCTTGCTATGTCAGTTCTTCCTGGATCCGTATTTGTGTGGCATTTGTACAGAGGAAGATGTAGGCTTACAGTGGCAACTGAGCATAGTTCAGCAGTTCTCATACATTGAGTAAGATTTTGTTGACCTAAGTATATGCTGTCTCAGCAGTGGGAGGCACTTGTTTCCTTGACAATTCTAATAGAACTTCAGAAGCTGTATTACTAGGATAGTCTTATGAATTTCAACACCATATTTACAATATGACCCTTGTAGACTATTACTTAGGGGAATGAAATGAACTGTGACAATTGCTTGTTTAGGAGAAAATATTTTTGAAACTCTGTGTTCCATGGAAAAAACATAGTTTTAGACATCTTTATAATTAATTTAGATATTAAGAATTCTATACACCATTTGGTAAAGTATAAAACACTTAGAAGAAACTAAAAACAAAATACTTATAGTATGATGGATGGCAGCATGAACTACCATTTCAACATTTCTCTTTTGACACTGAGGAATGTATTTGTATTTGTATTTTCTTTTCAGAATATTCATTTTATTTGCGACATTTAAATTTTTTTTAAAGAAAATTAGTATTAGCAAATACTTTCTGGTAAAATATGATTTCTAGCAAAATAATCCTGAACATCACCTGTAAACATTCCAATCTTTGTAATAATAATAATAACAATAATTAATACTACTAATAATACCAACACTGCTACTATTAGCTAGCATTTATATAGCATCTACTATGTGCCTGGAGTGTATAGAATGTTTAAGGAGGATTAATACCTCTGATATGAGGGCTGTAGAGCTACTCATCCACCTTTGATGTCTACATTCACTCCACTCTTACCTGTGGCTCCAAGAAGCTGTAATAAACACAGGGGCCACATTTTAGTAAAACCATCTTACCAGACAGGCTAAATTAAATTGAGGGTAACCAACAGGTTTAAACATATTGGTGAGTTAGGGAAATGTAAGATGTTTTAAGAAAGGTGATATCCCTTACCTTTGTAGACACTGAATGAATCTCTTTTCTGGATAATGACTGAATTTTTGGTTGGTCTGATGATAAACCTTCCATCCTGTATGTTGAGCAAGAGGTGTTGATTCCCACAAACACCAGCCTGGGGCTAAATCAAAGAATCCTAAGAAAGAATGATGATTCAATTGTGGCTCGCATGAAAAACCACTCATATCCAATTTTTCATCTTCCTGTCATCTGCTGGCCTATCTCATCTTTAAATCATTAGAAGGTTTTTTCTTGATTTCCATTACATTCAGTTTTACTTTATTTTTCTTCCTCAAAGAAGTATTATCTCTATCTTCTACTCCTTAAATATTTGAGTCTTGTATAAATTTCCCAGCCTTGGGCAATGCCTCATGTCACCTTGTACTTAAGCTGTGATTTCTTCTGTGTAGTTAATATCTATTGTGAAAACTTCTTCCAGGAATTCAGAGGGGGTTACATATCTGTAATTTACCATCTTCTTGCTTGGCCAAGCTGTGACTTGTGTATCCACAATTACATAACCAGAGGCTTTCTGATTTCAAGTCAGCCCCTTTAACTTATGGCCTATGATATCTCTTAAATGTATCTTCAGAATTTGTATCAACATGGTTACTTTCCCTTTTGCTTTACAAAATAATGAGGACTGACAGTCATCATACAATTTATTTTCATGATTCATTGTCATTCTCATTAGAAAAATCATCAAACTTGGAAAGATGTCATTGGTAAGTGAATGTCCATAGAACTTTGAAATCCAACAGCTACCTAAAGTTCCAAAAATCCTCACTCACTCCATACAAACACTTTTGATTTCCCCGACTTCTTGGCACAGATTTTATCTTTTCACTGAAGCATTACATAATTGATTGTTATATAATTTTAGAGCTGCATAAAGGAATGCATAAAAACCTCCTGTCCCAGGAACACTGCAATTAATTAGGCCCTAAGCATTAAGCCTTTCGAGTGAATACAATAGAACATAATTCTTTTCCAGATATGCATTTGCATTTCCAAATATAATGTCCCTTCATTCACAATTTATGAGCCAAATCTGCATGTGATTTAACACTGAACCTACATTTAAGAATTAGTATTATGGCAGAAACTACTCTGAAGGCAAGTTTAAGACGAAATGACAGAGATTAGGGCCTCAAAACTATCATCTGAACTGTGTTGTTTCCAAATGGATCTTGATCATCAATGTCAACGACCTTAAATCTAAAGAATTTGATGGAGTTTGGCAAAAAATAATTATTTATATATAGAGATTGCTTAGAAGTGGGATCCTATCTTTACTGCTTATCCTTAGCCACATATAATCACTACGTCCAATCAACGCATAAAAATATGAAATCTGCAGGGATAGAAAATACAGAAAGATGAGATAGAAATCATTTCAATTCAGCTGAGAAATAGAACATCCTACACAGATTATTCATTATCCATGAGGACTTTTGTTTTTTTAAGTAGACAAATGTGTGATAATTTGTGGTGTTTCCCATACAGCACCTATGAGTGTAGTTCTCTTCTTTTGTGGTTACAGTCAAGATAGAAGAGATCTTAGAGCTTATCTATTCTACCGTTCTCATTTTACAGATAAGGAACATCAGTTCTGAACATGGGAAACCTCTCCTTCAAGATTACCAGGATTTTCAAACATCAATGTGAGTAGTAAAAAAGATTAGAAGATGCTATGGTGAAACTAGATGTGACTTAGATTTAAGTAATTAAGTAAGTCAGGTTCTTGGTAATGGAATCTTGGCAAAAGATAACTTAGACTGTTTAGTGTAGATACAGGTCAAGGCAAATGGCATCATTAGCATGAATCATGTAAAAGAGAATAAGGTCAAATAATGTAGAGAAGAACTAGATTTTTAATATGTCTAGTCAAGCCATACATTATAGTTATCATAATACTCACTCAATGCAGAAGATAATGGAGCTGGGTTGGATTCAATATGATAAAGGAGCAGATACAATAGTAGTGGGAATAAGAACAGAAAATTAAACCCGGGCTGAAATCAGCACTGTGGACAGCTCCACATAAGTAGTTAATCTACAAAATTCTTACTGTTGATATTGGGCAAAATTGTACTTATTAGTCTACAAGGTATCCTCTGTAACTCATGGACAACTTTGTTTTAGTTTTGAGTCTTTTCAGTTATGTTTGACTCTTCATAATCCCATAGTTCTTTTTGTTTCCTTTTTTGTTGTTATTGTTTGTGTGTGTGTGTGTGTGTGTGTGTGTGTGTCTGTGTGTATGTTTGTTTTTTGTAAAGATACTGAAATGGTTTCCCATTTCTTTCTTCAGCTCATTTTACAAATAAGGAACTTGAGGTTAACTGAATTAAGTGATTTGTTCAGTGTCACATAGCTAATAAGTTCCTAAGGTTGGATTTGAATTCAAGCCAACCTAACTCCAACCTTCTAGGTCTATTTACTGTGCTACTTACTCAATTTCCTGGTTATCTTACCCATAATTTTTAGCAGTGATATTTATGCTCCTTCAGACTTGGACTGGTCCCAGAAAATGAGACTTTTCTTCATAGAGATCTTCATATTTCATAACAAAATCTATTGTCATTTTCTTCAGAAAGATTTGGGATTTCTCTATGGAAATTATGATTGTCTTGAACTTTGAAAGATTAGTTAATATTGGTAGATTGGCGCAATTTAAAAAATGTTGGTTTGGGAGAAAGCTATTAGGTTCATATATATGTACCTTTAAGAAAACCATTTCAAATATGTAGGATCTCTACATTTAATATATAATATATATATTAAAATATATTTAATCTCTAAAATAAAAGATTGAACTAGATTACCTGTGACATCTTGTCTGTCTCTAAGTCCTGATTCTACAATTGTCATACATCTTTTCTTTAATGGGCAGTCATCCTGTCAAATTCTGAGGTTGGGATTTTGATATGAGCAGAGGTGGAACTAATATTGGATTCTTTTAATTAATAGTATATTATCATTGAAAAAATTGTTATGGTAATGGAGAGGGGAGAGGGGGGAAGGGGGGAGGCTGGGAGAGGGAGAAAGAAGGAGAGAAAGGAAGAGAGAAAAAGATGGTAATAGATACAGAAAGACAGAGAGAGACCCATAGAAAGAGAGTGTGCTTTATATTTTATAACATATGTGTGTTTACTTAAATCTCTTCAATTTGTGAGCAACACTCTGCTGTTTTTCTGTATTACTTTAGTCAAGTCAACTAATGTTCATGGGGCACAGTTAACTCAGTTATAAAAAAATTGGTCTTTTTGGTTTTTGAGGTATCTATCAGTTCTATGCCTCTGATCATATGTCTTGATGCCTTTATCTCAGTGAAATCCACTCTTTTTCACAAAAGCCTCAGCATTAGCTTTTAGGAATTAAAAGTAGTCAAGCATAAGTTGATCCAGTATCTCCCCAAATCATGCTCAGAAATAGAATATGTTGGCTATCTTACTATAGGCCTGTCAATACTCCAAGATCAATTCTTAGTTCAGTTGCTGACATGAAAGATTCTTTCAGAGGTTTAGGAAGTGAGGCCACAGTTTTCATAAAACATTTCTTCTTCAATTGTATGTGAAAGCCTGTGCCAATTTGGATGTACCACTTCACAGTAACTGTATAGAATTGCTCTGAATAATTTTAAGTGTCTTTTCCATCTCAAACAGCTTTGATTCTGAAAACTGACATGACACTCAGCCTCTCTAGTCATTAGAAAGCTTATTATGATTTCTATAAGGAAAAGGGAGGGGAAAGGAAGCTCTAGTGGAGTGTAATGAAATAATTTAAAAAAATCTTCATTTTCAGAAATTGCTGCCACTTCAAGAGAGGCTCTTCATAATGAACTAATCATGTGGAGTTAGATTCAAAATATCTAGCTGAAATTTCCCCCCACAGGGTTCTTGGGATAAATTGGTCAGTGATGAGAAAGTTTGTCTTTGATCCATTTCTCACATCAGTTGGGAGTTGTGAGTGAAGATAACATGTTCTCCCATATCTAAGCCAGGAGAGTACCCAACCTTGCTTCACAGGTGTCTAAGACACCCTCGCAACCTTTCACTATCCCATAAATTTCTCTTTGTCTGTATCTGTGTCTCTGCTTCTGTCTCTCTGTCTCTGTCGCTGTCTTTCTGACTCTGTCTCTGTCTGTCTCTCTCTCTGCTATTCTGCTATTCACCTCCTATGCAAGGAATTATAATCAAATTAACATTAGTATGGTTCTTAAAATATCTTGTCAATTAGTCCCCTTATGACTGCACTCTCTATTCTTATATATAAAACATGTTGTTTCCTGGTCATGATTCTTCTATACTGTCTCTTACCTTATTATGATGCAAGACTTTGAAATGAGGGACTATCTTTAATGTTTATATTTAGAATTTAGCTAAATTCCTAGTACTTAGTAAGAAGTATTTTTTCTGAGGCAATTGGGATTAAGTGACTTCTCCAGAGTCTCATACCTAGGAAGTGTTGTGTCTGAGACTAGATTTGAACTCAGGTCCTCCTGACTTCAGGACTGGTGCTCTGTCCACTGCACCACATAGCTGCCCCTTAGTAAGAACTTATAAAGTGTTTTGTCATTCATAACAATTTACAGAGAGAAAATTAACAATTTCTTTAATAATTCAGTTTGGATAATTTTAGCATACATGTCTTAATTCAGTCCTAACCTCATAGGAGAAAGAAAAGGAATGAGCATTTATATAGCACTTACTATTTACTAGTTAGTGAGCTAAGTTCTTTGCAAGTATTATCACTTTGATCCTCACAAGATCCCTGTGAAGTAGGATCCATGTGTTAATATTAATAATACATATGCTCATTTCATATTTAAATCAAATTGAACTCAATATTTTACAAATTATAAAAGATGCTACCTTCCCAAGTAGATGACAAATTATTTCTCTTCACATATTCAATGTCCCAGCTAAATTCTTTTTCCTTGTCTATAATATCCTGTCTTTTATCTCCTTGACATGGCACAAACCCTTCATACCTAGAATTGATTCCATTCTAATCTCTTCATGTTGAATCTCTAATTTCTTGCAAGTCTCACCTTAAATGCTACCTCCAATATCCTGATGCTCTTAGTTTCTAGAATGCTTTTTTCTACTACTTCAGTTTTCTCTCTCTCTCAATCCCCACTCTGTGTTTCTCTTTGTCTCTGTATCTTTGTGTATTTCTCTCTCTTTCTCTATCTCTGTCTCTCTCACTTTGTCTCTTTCCCTCTCGTTATTAATTTCTATATGTATATGTAGAAAGTCTATGTATTATATCTAATATGGTAGTAAAACATTGATCATTAAGTCAAACTGAGATTGAGCCTTCAAAAGGTGGATATATCAATGGACCCCTAGACAAAGTCTTCATAGATTCAAAGCTTTTAGAACAGTTTTCCATGTCAATAAAAAACAAAACTTTGAGAACTCACTGTAGTTCTCTGCCACCATAAGAGTAATTCCATAAACATATTCCTTTCTAATACTCAGTGTGCTTCATTGTATGCCTGGCCTTCTTGTGTTTCTTGGAGAGAGTTCTAAACATTATTACTGAAATATTACAAAGGGAAATATACTCCAGGGGGATTTTATGTGCAGCAGCAAGATGCCATTGTTCACATTTACACTTGGAAATAACATATGGAAATAAATTCAATGACTGTTCAGTGAGACGATATTTGGAAGGAGGTGATTGATGATCAGCTACCATCACTGTTTAAACAAGGGAATCCTGATCCAGGCACTGAATACCATTGCCTGGTATTTGCCAAGGCCATTGCCAAATATAGCAAGTGTCATGATAAATATCTGTAGATGAAAATATTTTGAAATCACTTGAAATATACTACAAATATATTTATGCATATTAGTATCTAAGTATATACTTAATATATATACAAATATATAAATATATGTACATATTATCATGTATGCACCTATGTATTTGTGTATATCTATGTCAAAATAGATTCAACTAAATCTATAGATAGAAACATATATTAATTTATCAATAGGTAAATAGATGACAAATATGATCTATATATACATTTATACATAGCTAGATCTATATATGGGTGGATGAGATAATAATACAGGTCTAGAAACAAATGTTCTACAAATGCAGATCCAGAATTTTTCTACAAATTGTAGACTTAGAGAGTTGACTTCGAGTACTGAGAGATTAAGTATCTTGCCCTGTAATAGTCATAGAGTTATTAAGAAGGCCTTTGAGACTAGGTGTCTATTTATTATTCAAGTTTTTATATATGAAATGTTAAATAGGAATAAACACAAGCACATATATATGAAAGGCAACATGTCTTTACATGCATATACTCCTATTCATATATATGAATGAGAACATGGAGTAGTGAATGAAGGGCTACTTTTAGAGTTTGGAAGACCTACTTATGACCTATTACATATCTTTCTATATAAGATATACCTACATATGGGGGGAGGGAGGGATTATAAAGAGGATAAGCATTGTGATACAAGAGGGGTACATAAGTTTAAAAGGGGGAAAGAGGGTTGGGGGAGGCAAGAATAAGTAAAGCATAATCTGGGGTTATTAGGATGGCAGGAAATACAGATTTAGTAATTCTAACCGTAAATGTGAATGGGATGAACTCCCCCATAAAGAGGAGGCAGATAGCAGATTGGATCAAAAGTCAGAACCCTACAATATGTTGTTTACAAGAAACACATTTAAAGCAGGGAGATACATATAGAGTAAAGGTAAAAGGCTGGAGCAAAATCTATTATGCTTCAGGTGAAGTCAAAAAAGCAGGGGTAGCCATCCTTAGATCAAGCAAAAGTAAAAATTGATCTAATTAAAAGAGATAAGGAAGGAAACTACATCCTGCTAAAGGGTAGCATAAACAACGAAGCAATATCAATATTAAACATATATGCACCAAGTGGTATGGCATCCAACTTCCTAAAGGAGAAGTTAAGAGAGTTGCAAGAAGAAATAGATGACAAAACTGTAAAGTAGGAGATCTCAACCTTGCACTCTCAGAATTAGACAAATCAAACTACAAAACAAATAAGAAAGAAATTAAAGAAGTAAATAGAATATTAGAAAAATTAGGTATGTTGGATCTTTGGAGAAAAGTGAATGGAGATAGAAAGGAATATACTTTCTTCTCAGCAGTTCATGGAACCTATTCAAAAATTGACCATATATTAGGACATAAAGACCTCAAAATTAAATGCAAGAAAGCAGAAATAGTAAATGCTTTCTTTTCAGATCATGATGCAATAAAAACTACATTCAACATAAAGTTAGGGGGAAATAGACCAAAAAGTAATTGGAAACTAAACAATCTCATCTTAAAGAATGATTGGGTGAAGCAGCAAATTGTAGATACAATTAAAAATTTCACTCAAGATAATGACAATGATGAGACATCATACCAAAATTTGTGGGATGCAGCCAAAGCGGTAATAAGAGGGAATTTTATATCCTTAGAGGCTTACTTGAATAAAACAGAGAAAGAAAAGATTAATGAATTGGGCTTACAACTAAAAACTAAAAAGACCAAATTAAAACCCCAATCAAATACTAAATTGGAAATTCTAAAATTAAAAGGAGAAATTAAAAATATTGAAAGTAAAAAACTATTGAACTAATTAATAAAACTAAGAGTTGGTTCTATGAAAAGCCAATAAAATAGATAAGCCTTTGGTAAATCTGATTAGAAAAAGGAGAGAGGAAAATGAAATTAGTAGTCTTAAAAATGAAAAGGGAGAACTTTCCAACAATGAAGAGGAAATTAGAGAAATAATAAGGAGTTATTTTGCTCAACTTTATGCCAATAAACCTAAGTGAAATGGATGACTACCTCCAAAAATATAGACTTCCCAGACTAACAGAGGAGGAAGTAAATTGCTTGAATAGTCCCATTTCAGAAAAAGAAATAGAACAGGCAATTAAACAACTCCTTAAGAAAAAATCCCCAGGACCAGATGGATTTACATGTGAATTTTACCAAACATTTAAAGAACAATTGGCCCCAATGCTATATAAATTATTTGATAAAATAGGGAATGAAGGAGTCCTACCAAATTCCTTCTATGACACAGACATGGTACTGATACCTAAACCAGGTAGGCTGAAAACAGAGAAAGAAAATTATAGACCAATATCCCTAATGAATATTGATGCTAAAATCTTAAATATTAGCAAAAAGACTACAGAAAATCATCTCCAAGATGATCACTATGATCAAGTAGGATTTATACCAGGAATGCAGGGCTGGTTCAATATTAGGAAAACTATCAATATAACTGGCCATGTTAATAACCAAATTAACAAAAACCATATGATCATCTCAATAGATGCAGAAAAAGCATTTGATAAAATCCAACATCCATTCCTATTAAAAACACTTGAGAGTATAGGAATAAATGGACTTTTCCTTAAAATAATCAGCAGCATCTATTTAAAACCATCAGTAAGCATCATATGTAATGGAGACAAACTGCAACCATTCCCAATAAGATCTGGAGTGAAACAAGGTTACCCACTATCACCGTTACTATTTAATATTGTATTAGAAACACTAGCTATAGCAATAAGAGCTGAGAAAGAAATTAAAGGAATAAGAATAGGCAATGAGCAAACCAAATTATCACTCTTTGCCGATGACATGATGGTATACTTAGAGAACCCCAGAGATTCTGCCAAAAAGTTATTAGAAATAATCCACAACTTTAGCAAAGTTGCTGGTTATAAAATAAACCCACATAAGTCATCAGCATTCTTATATATCACTAACAAAATCCAACAGTCAGAGTTACAAAGAGAAATTCCATTTAAAGTAACTACTGATAATATAAAATATTTAGGAATCTATCTGCCAAGGGAAAATCAGAAACTTTATGAGCAAAATTACCGACCACTTTTCACACAAATTAAGTCTGATCTAACCAGTTGGAAAAATATTAAATGCTCTTGGATAGGGAGAGCAAATATAATAAAGATGACAATATTACCTAAACTAATCTATTTATTTAGCGCTATACCAATCAGACTCCCAAAAAATATTTTAATGACCTAGAAAAAATAACAACAAAGTTCATATGGAAAAACAAAAGGTCAAGAATTTCAAGGAATTAATGAAAAAATCAAATGAAGGTGGCTTAGCTGTACCAGATCTAAAATTATATTATAGAGCAGCAGTTACCAAAACTATTTGGTATTGGCTAAGGAATAGATTAGTTGATCAGTGGAATAGATTAGGTTCAAGGGATAAAACAGTCAACAAATATAGCAACCTAGTCTTTGACAAACCCAAAGACCCCAGCTTTTGGGATAAGAACTTACTGTTTGATAAAAATTGCTGGAAAATTGGAAACTAATATGGCAGAAACTAGGCATTGATCCATACTTAACGCCGTACACCAAGATAAGGTCAAAATGGGTTCATGACCTAGGCATAAAGAATGAAATTATTAATAAATTAGAGGAACACAGGATAGTTTACCTCTCAGACCTGTGGAAGGGGAAGGTCTTTATGACCAAAGCAGAACTAGAGATCATTACTGATCACAAAATAGAAAATTTGATTATACCAAACTGAAAAGTTTTTGTACAAACAAAACTAATGCAGACAAGATTAGAAGGGAAGCAATAAATTGGGAAAATATTTTTACAGTCAAAGGTTCTGATAAAGGCCTCATTTCCAAAATATATAGAGAATTAACTCTAATTTATAAAAATCAAGCTCATTCTCCAATTGAAAAATGGTCAAAGGATATGAACAGACAATTCTCAGATGAAGAAATTGAAACTATTTCTAGTCATATGAAAAGATGCTCCAAGTCATTATTAATCAGAGAAATGCAAATTAAGACAACTCTAAGATACCACTACACACCTGTCAGATTGGCTAAGATGACAGGAAAAATAATGATGATTATTGGAGGGGATGCAGGAAAACTGGGACATTGATGCATTGTTGGTGGAGTTGTGAACGAATCCAACCATTTTGGAGAGTAGTTTGGAACTATGCACAAAAAGTTATCAAAGTGTGCATACCCTTTGATCCAGCAGTGTTACTACTGGATTATATCCCAAAGAGATTATAAAGAAGGAAAGGGACCTGTATGTGCACAAATGTTTGTGGCAGCCCTTTTGTAGTGGCTAAAACTGAAACTGAATGGATGTCCATCAGTTGGAGAATGGCTGAATAAATTGTGGTATATGAATATTATGGAATATTACTGTTCTGTAGGAAATGACCAACAGGATGATTTCAGAAAGGCCTGGAGAGACTTACACGAACTGATGCTGAATGAAATGAGCAGGACCAGGAGATCATTATATACTTCAACAACAATACTAGATGATGACCAGTTCTGATGGATCAGGCCATCCTCAGCAACGAGATCAACCAAATCATTTCTAATGGAGCAGTAATGAACTGAACTAGCTATGCCCAGAAAAAAGAACTCTGGGAGATGACTAAAAACCATTACATTGAATTCCCAATCCCTATATTTATGCACACCTTCATTTTTGATTTCCTTCACAAGCTAATTGTACAATATTTCAGAGTCTGATTCTTTTTGTACAACAAAATAACGTTTTGGTCATGTATACTTATTGTGTATCTAAATTATATTTTAATATATTTAACATCTACTGGTCATCCTGCCATCTAGGGGAGGGGGTGGAGGGGTAAGAGGTGAAAAATTGGAACAAGAGGTTTGGCAATTGTTAATGCTGCAAAGTTACCCATGTATATATCCTGTAAATAAAAGGCTATTAAAAAAAAAAAAAGATATACCTACATATGTATAACTATTTATTTCTTATTATTAGTAGGAAAGAAATGAAATGAGAAAAGATGAGACAAAATACAAAAAATAAAGTACAACTAAAATAGTAAGGAATTTATGATTTTAATTTGTTTATAGAGTTTGCTTGCTTTTACAAACAGCTGGATTTTTTTTCCCTTATGGCTATTTATATATGTTCACATACACAAGGACATACATATACATAGAAATACATATGTTTATATACAAATGCATCCCACAAACACACATGTACATAATTTATGAGTGAGAATGACAAACAAGGGCAATCTGCTGGATGTGACAGGATAGCATGGGATCTTTTAAACAAGTAAAGGATTAGCCTTGATAAAGACTTCAGATGCCACAGAAGTAAACGAGCATATACTAGAAGGCTTCTGAGTAATGAGAGATGACTAAGGGGGAGAAGAGGGAGATCATAGAGAATAGTCTTGTTTTTCTGTTAATTATAAGGAAATGTTTTCATTTGAGAGTATAAGAAGAGAGGAAACCATGGGAAGTTTGAGGAGGCATAGGGAAGTTTCAAAGAACCAAGCCATTGGGGAGAGTGAAATAATGAATTGATTATGGAGGTATAATACAATTGTCTACCAGCAATGAGGATCCAACTAGATAACAAATATCTAGTGGACTCAGCAATTGTATGATTTTTCTCTATCTTTGTTCAGCAGCACATCTATAGGAGAAGATGGCAAATGGTTGGAGTGAATTAAGGTTCAGGCTTGCCTAGGCATTCTCAGAATTAAGGGGGTTGGAACTTATGGAATTAAGAAAGGCTGATTGTGTAGAGATGAATTGGTTCAACAAGGGATCTATAAGGAGAGGAAAATAGTGGCAATTGTGAGTGGAGATGGCCTACAAGAAAATCGAATGTCAAAGGATTGGAGATTGTGATGCTGATAAAGGGTAGGCTTTTATAATAAAGGAGAGTAGGGGAAAGGTGAAAATTGAATAGATTATGGCAAGAAGAGAAGATTTAGGGATTCTTGAATACAGAAGTAGTACATTTATTAGT
The DNA here is from genome assembly GCF_902635505.1 of Sarcophilus harrisii. Taxonomy (NCBI): domain Eukaryota; kingdom Metazoa; phylum Chordata; class Mammalia; order Dasyuromorphia; family Dasyuridae; genus Sarcophilus; species Sarcophilus harrisii. The sequence goes on along the minus strand of NC_045431.1, from coordinate 224,468,677 downwards.
GATAGTAAGATCAAAATTATATATATATATGTATATATATATATATATATATATACATATATATATATATAGACAAGTAAAGTAGTAAAGAGAGCAGGAATTAAAGAGGGGAGAAAAAAATGTGATCCAGTACAGAACTCATTGAAGAAGGAAGTGGAGTGACTTAAAGATACATAGCCAAGAAATATTATAAATTTTATTGAATAGTAGTATGAATAGCATCGGAATTTACTGAATGGTGAAGGAAGGTGAGAACCTGGAAGTGTCCATGGGGAGTAGAGTGTATTGTGATTCATTTCACTGAATGATAATTGAGAAGTGAGGAGAAGGGGGTGTGTTCTCACATCAAATGGAACTTAAGATAAAATTGATTATAATAAAAAGTCTTTTCCTCTGAATTTCACAAAATGGCCCCAGAATATATACTACTGTTCCCTCTGTAATCTTTACCCCTCCCCCCCAAAAAATCACTTTGCCTACAGAATACAACTGACATCCATTAAAATGAGTGAAGATTATGTGTTTATTCACTTGTCCCTCCACCCAAAGCTGAGAAATAAATTATATTCTTATTTTAATGTGATGGATAAAATCATTTCTTCTAAAAAGTCAATGGGAAGTCCTAAATGTTTTATACTAAAAGACTTCAAGCTATAAAAGCTGATATGAATCACATCAAATGTCCTAACCACACATTATTTGCTGCATCAGTTCTATGAGAAAATGCAAAACTCATTTCCACTTTCAACTACTGTCATATAAAGCTTTGTCTCATAATACTCAATAGGATTAAATAATTGAATGGCACCAAAAATTGGGTTGGTTTCAGGGACCTGTATATGATATAGTAGGTATAAATATTGAATTATTCCCAGAGTTTAAAAACAAGATAAAAGTGAGAAAGTCTACATGTAGGACACATTGAAAAGTTCATCAGGAATTCCCCACCCTTACCTTAAGGAAACAATCACTGCCACTTCTGCTGAACTCTACAGTGTCCCAAATGAAGCTGACTCTTTTTCTTTTTTGCAAAGTGATCTTTGAATACAGAACACCAGGCTATTAACACTCTGAAATTTAGCCATGGATGGCCAGCTCATCTTGTTCTATTCCTCTCTTTCCATCGTATTTACTAGTTTACATATAAATGATCTTGTGTCAGCCAGGCTCTATTTGACTCTGAGAATTGTGCTGACACTGGGAAATATTTACAAATATTTCTTGACGCTTCATCAAACATCTTGTCAATTTGTATGCTCCAAGTTTATACTTACACAGACATTTTTAATGGTGTCCTCTGCACATGCAAGACACCCAGATTTGGTTTTCAAAACGTTTGTCAACAAGGTCTGTGTAAGTTTTAGGAGTTCTGTTTAATAACTGAGGACTTTGCTTCCATCTCAAAGCTTTTATTTTGTATTTTCTTTAATCTTTTACATATGATATGTTTAAAGATTCATTTTTTACAAAAGACAATAAAAAGCCAATTCACAGTTCTGTTAATAATTTATTAAGTTGCTTGATTTTTTATATCTTCTCCAACATTGGCTAACATCGTTTATTATCTATGTCAATTTCCTGAATGTGAGGTCAAACTGAAATTGATTTGCCTTTCTCAAATACATAGTGATTTGGACCATTTTCTCCCATAATGTCTAATAGTTGCCAATTATTTCTAGAAAATTTAGTTTATAACTTTCCCTAACTTCTCTGTTGAGCAATAATATAGGATAATAGATTTTTCTATAGATTTTCTACATACCTTAGATGTCAAACCATTACCGGTTTATCAATATGACTTTGGAAAGGTCACAGAATCTTCTGATTCTTCAGTTTCTGACTATGTACAAAAGGTATCTGAACTATCATTAATTTGTGGTTCATGGACTTTTAAAAAACAGGAACTATTTCAGTATTTTTCCTATGTCATCCGATGTATTTTTTGTGTTTAAAAGTTTATCGTGAGAAAGGATCTTCATTATTATTCTTATTTTTAATAATTAAAAACTAGAGGAAATACTTCATGTGAAGTGTGAGTATAGTGGAACTATCATTTTGGCATTAGTAAAAGATATATCCCTCAGTACAACTCAGAATCCAACTATATTTCCTGCCATATCTTACTTTTTACACCAATTGAGTGAGCTTATAATACATGAAAAACTCAAGATCATTTTTTCTTTTTCAGAATTACTACTGCCAAACATTCCAAAACTTGTAAAGTTGATTTTTTTACCCCTGCAAGACTTTACTTTTATCCCAATTGTATTTAACATTTTTATATTCAGGACAATTCTATATTTTGTCAAGTAATTTTGATCCTAATTCTCCAAATATGTATTACCTCTCCCAACTTTCTGCCATTTTATGTTTGATATTTGGTCATCTTATATTTGATAAGCATGCAACTACATTTGAGTCCAGACATCCAAATAGACATCTATTTATTTCTATGATTATCTAATCTGGTTAACATATCTTTGTACTCTACACAAAAATATAACAAATTATTTAGTAGGTTTGTTGCCATTGAAGAACACTATGTACATGGGATTTTCTGTTTCCTTTATCCTAAGTAATTCATATTAAAAAAAAAAAAAGATTTGAGTTACTTAAGTTTTGCTGACTCTTTAATCATCAGTACTCTTTCTGATTGTAATTATCTCTTTAATAACATATTGACTGTTACCATTTTCTTTTGTAGATTCTGTTCTGTCTCTCTCACCCTGTTTCCATCTTGTTATCTCTGTTTCTATCTCTTTCTGTCATTATGGCTTCTCTCTGTCTTTCTATCTTGTTCTTTCTCTATCTCTTTATCTCTTTCTTTCTCTCCATCATTCTGTTTCAGTCTTTATTTTTCTGTCTCTTTATATCTGCCTGTCTCTGTCTCTGTGAGAAATTATTGAATGTTTGGAAACTCTGTTACTGTATATTGATATTTCAAGCAGCCACACAAAACTCTGGATCAAAATTCTCAGAGTTGTCAAATACATAACATTTTCAAATCTCAGAATTGGTAGGCAACTCAGAATCTGTCTAATCCAACCAGTATCTGTAATAGAATCTTCACAACCAGTAACTGAGAAGAGTCATATATCTAACTTCTCTTTAAAGGCTTTTAATGACCTTTAATTTCTAGTGTCAGTCCAATCCCCTTTTTAATATCTCTAAGTCTAAGAATTTTTTTTCTTTTTGTATCAAATATAAATTTATTACATTAATTGTTTCTATTGTGTCATTGGTGATAGATGAAACAATTTTAAGCCTTTTTCATATGGTCCTCAAATACAAATTTTCTTCTTTTTTCTTTCTTTTTCAATAACTTTTTATTTTTCCAAATACATGCAAAGATAGTATTCAACATTTATCCTTGCAAAACCTTGTGTTCAAAACTTTTCTCTATCCCTGCCTCTCTTTCCCCTGCCTTATACAGCAATCAATCCAATATAGATTACATATCATATATACATTTTCAAATGTTTGACAAAAATGACTATGTATCCTCTTCTCTAGGTAAATTATCACAATTTACTTCCACTCAACCTTATATGTCATTCCTCATTTTAATTCCTCAATATACTTTCTGTATCATCCACTTCTTTCTCAAAACATGACATATCCCTCTTCCTATATCAAAAAGAGATCATTTCTGAGTTTTTGATGTTTTTCAGTTGTTTCAGTTGTTTGAGTCTTATCCGATTCTCTGTGACCCCATTTGGGGTTTTCTTGGCAAAAGATACCGAAATAGTTTGCCATTTTGTTCTTCAGGTTATTTTACAAATGAAACAAAAAAGAAAACAGAAGCAAAAAAAAAAAAAAATTGTCATTTGTTTAATGACACACAACTTGGAAGTATTTGAGGCCAGATTTGAACTTAGATCTGACTTTACGCCTGGTGCTTTATCCACTACACCACCCCACTGCCCCTTATTTCTTAGTACAATCTATCATATGATAGATTTACACAAGTCTTCTCTTACCCCAGCCTAAAATAATACCTCATTTTTTTCTTTAGCTAATGAATCACATTGTTCATTCAAGTTGAATTTGGATTTTACTATAAGCCCCAGTTTATTTCTCCCCCTCAAAAGCCCTATTTTGTACCCATGTCTCATCCTCACTGTACTTAATACATGGTTTGCATGTGTATGTTTGTAATCCTATGTTACTTTTCATTTATCTCCATTAAATGGCAGCTTATGAGATTTAGTCCATCATTCTAGCCTGTCAAGATCTGTTGCAGACCCTGACTCTGTCATCTAACATGTTAGCAAGTCCATCGAGCTTTTTATCATTAGCAGGTCACATATGTCATCATCCAAATCAATAATAAAATATTGAGAAGAGTCAATGAGAATAAATGAAAATTTTCATATGATGCAGCCTGACATAGTTATAAATGAGTTCTATGTTCAGTCAGATAGCTCAACTCGAATATATATATATAACTGTATCCATGCATTCTACATGTCTGAACATGTGTGTATATATTACAATACATGTATATGTATCACTTATGAACATACTATATCCATATATGCATAAATTTTTATTCTTTTCTTTTAAATTTGTATTTACCATGATAGAAATTTAAAAGAACTCTTTTGAGTGTCTCTTTCTATTACATATATATGTTTATAAATATGCATATAATTGTCTTATCTGTTTGTCTACCTATCTATTTTTCCCTAGATCATTTCTGTATTGTTATAGAAAAAAATTACTAGGATTTAGGAGAAAAATATGGATTATACCCCTAAATATATACATATATGTACATATGCCTATATGTGTGCATATTTATAAAACATATAAATATAAAGAAATACAGAAGCACAAATATGTGGATATATACATAAACATATATTATGTATGTATATAAATATCTATATATGTTCGTGTACATATAATGCATAATATATACATATAAATATATGTGTATATATATGTGTGTATATACCTAAGTAGTTCTATTTTTTCTATACATGCAAGTAGATTTGGCTAATAGCTTTTAGCTTCAAATGTTTTCAAAGCACTTATCAGTTCCATAGAAGGTGATGTACTATATTGTAAAGTCCAGACTAGCTCCCTGGAGGGCTTCAGGATCAGTCAGAGTCAGAATAAATCAAAATCCTTGGTCTTTAGAGGCAGAAGTGAAGGAGGCAAGCTGCCACACGGCTTGCCAAAGATGTATCCTGGATTCTGGAGTCCGGAGTCTCCAGCCTCTGTCCTCCTCTTCCTGCCACCAAGTCACTCTGACTTCTCTCTCCCAGCCCTCTAATCCTTACCTACCATTACCTCACCACCAAAACATTCAGCAAGCACCAATGGTGAGGAGAGCCATCATATTACTGTCTCATCTAAATATGTATATAGAGCCATTATCTCACATTGAATAGGTAATTAGCCTTAAGTGTTCTGCTGTCTGATTCAAACATATCTTTTCAGAGTTTCAGCCCTTCTATACTATATGAATTGAAATAAATGAATGAATAACTAAACATCTATTTCCCTACTGTGTGGACAGAAATAGCAATCATTTTAGAACAAGGTGCTTTGGAGTCTCTTATAGCTTCACAATTCTCTATTTTTGCTTGATGCAAAGAAAGTAATCCTGAAGGAAGGTGAATGGGATTGTGAAAGAGGGAGTTAGTGAAATCTTCTAGATGGATTTGTCTCAATGAAAAGAATCAAGAGAAAATAGACTAACATATGATGAACATGATTTTTGATATATAGGTTTATTTGTTCAGTCCTTTGATCATTAAATTAGTGTGAGCCTTTACCATAGTAGAAAGAACTCAAATTAGACTCATAAAAAATGAGAAATAATTAAAGGAAGTTGTAAAAAGACAAAGCTAGACTTGATATAAGGAAATATACATATATATATATGTATGTATGTTTGTGTATATCTATATCTATATCTATATAGATATCAGGTAGACAACTTATCAGCAAAGACTGATCCAAAAATGGGAATGGGTTGCCTTATGAATTACCCAACGAATCAAACAATTCAACAGCTGTAACCACCTCAATCTTCCCCGATACTATAAATCAAACCATCTCTATTAACAAACTGAGTAACAGCATACTAAAAGCCACTATATTACCTACTTAACTTTCAGGATACTCCTCTGTAGCCATAGCAGCAGTATAACCAAACACCACCAACATTCCTCCTAAATAAATCAAAAATACAATTAACCCCAAAAACGTACTATTTAAACTGACAACAATAGCACAACCTAAGCCCCCACTAACCACAAGACTTAAACCCCCATATACAGGGGAGGGCTTAAAAGTGAATGCCACAAACCCAAAAATCAATAACAAAGACAATACAAAAATAAGCATCATTTCTATATTAGTTTTAGTATGGACTTAAACCATAACCTATGACCTGAAAAACCATTGTTGTAATTCAACTACAAAAACTAATGACCAATCTACGAAAGACACACCCCCTTTTAAAAATTATTAACTACTCTTTTATTGACCTGCCCGCTCCATCTAATATCTCTGCCTGATGGAACTTTGGATCTCTATTAGGAGTATGCCTAATTATTCAAATCCTCACAGGCCTCTTCCTAGCAATACACTACACTTCAGATACACTTACCGCTTTCTCCTCCGTAGCCCACATTTGTCGTGATGTTAACCACAGCTGACTACTTCGTAACCTGTACGCTAATGGGGCTTCTATATTCTTTATATGCCTGTTTCTACATGTAGGCCAAGGAATCTACTATGGATCTTATCTCTACAAAGAAACATGAAACATTGGCGTGATTCTCCTACTTACTGTCATAGCAACAGCATTTGTTGGATATGTTCTTCCTTGGGGCCAGATGTCATTCTGAGGTGCTACCATAATTACTAACTAATAACGTAATGTTATTGTTGATTATGAAGCATTTCAGTTGTGTTCAACTCTTCATGACTCTATTTTGAATATTCTCAGCAAAGATACTGAAGGTATTTTTCCATTTAATTCCCCATAAAATTTTATGGATGAGGAAACAGGAAATCAAGTTTAAATGACTTTTCCAGGGTCACACATGTAAAAAGTATTTAAGGACAGATTTGAACTCAAGCAAATGAGGTGTTTTTTTTTTCTGATTCTACACTCAATACTCTGTTCACCATACCACTTACTTGCCTCAGGAGATGATGAATTTCATCTTCAAAAATTATTCATTAATGCTAAGTGAAATGAGCAGAACCAAGAGATCTTTATATATGTCAACAATGATATGTATGAAGATGTAATCTGATGGAAATGGATTTCTTTGACAAAGAGACCTAATTCAGTTTCAATTGATCAATGATGGACAGAAGCAGCTACACCCAAAGAAAAAGCACTGGGAAATGAACGTAAACTGCATTTTTGTTTTTCTTCCCGGGTTATTTCTACCTTCTGAATCCAATTCTCCCTGTGCAACAAGAAAACTGTTTGGATCTGCACACGTATATTGTATCTAGGATATAATAGGACATATTCAACATATATAGGACTGCTTGCCATCTAGGGCAGGGGATGGAGGGTGGGAGGGAAAAATCGGAACAGAAGTGAGTGCAAGGGTTAATGTTGTAAAACAAATTACTCTGGCATGGATTCTGTCAATAAAAAGTTACTATAATAATAATAAAAAATTATTCATTAAAAAAAGTTTGGATGAATATTTGCTGTGTTCCAGAGGGGATTTTTCTTTGCATACAGTTCAGACTATTTAATTAATAAACCTTAAAAGGACAGAAATCATCAACTTATTCAAATATTGCCTTTCACATTGTTAAAATTACTTCTTGAATTATATGATGATCAAATCTTATGGACATGGCTTTTTTTTCAGCAGAGAGTTGATTCAGACCAGTTTTAATGGTCTTGTGATGAAGAGAGCCATCAGCACCCAGAGAAATGACTTTGGGGATTGAGTATGGATCATAATATAGTATTTTTCACTTTCATATTGTTGCTTGCTTGAATTTTATTTTTTTCCTCATTTTTTTTTCTTTTTTTAAATCTGATTCTTCTTGTGCAGCATAATTGTGGAAATACTCATAGAAGAATTGCATTTTTAACATACTGAATTGCTTCTAGAGGAGGAAATAGAGAAAAAGGAGGGAAAATTTGAGACAAAACAATTTGAAATAGAAAGAAAATTGCAAAGGAGAATGTTGAAAATTATCTATGCTTATATTTTGAAAATAAAAAAGCTTTAATAAAAATTACTTCTTGTACATATCACAACTTACCCTTCTAGTAGAAGATTGAATTCTGGATCTCCCACTTCCCATCTCAATGATACTTTCACTATTTTTCTCACATTTTATGGAAAGTGCCATATGCATGTTTATTTTTGAAACATCATTCATTTCTTTATCTTGAAAATGAGAAAACAGGAATATAATACTTTGCTGCCCCCCAAAAAATCTAAGGATTATCATTGTGAAGAGACATGGTGCAAATGGTTGCAGAACCAGATCCTACGAGTACAAATTCTAAAAATGGATGTTTCATGTAACAATGAATAAAAGTTGGAACATCTTTTATAGAGAATAGAGCACTGGACTTTGAGTCATGAAAACCAGAATTCAAATCCAGTGTTCCTTAGCCCAATTCTACCTCAATTTCCTCATCCTTCAAAATAAGGATAATAGCACCAGAACTGTTAGGGGGATCAATTCACTTAAAAGTACATATGAATGCTGACTGCTGTTATTATTATTACTACTGTATAATGAGAATAACTACAACTATTTTAATCCTGTGCAGATTGATTTTGATGATCCATGATGGGACTATACCATGAAAAGTGAGTTTTTGCCATGACCATCTCCTCATAGTTAAGTTATTTGCATGACCTCTGTGCATGACAAAATGCTTTTAACAAATGCAAATAAATGAGAAAACAAATTTAAAAATTTTCCAGAGGTCAGAAATCAGGCTGTCAAAAGGTCCCATGACCATAGCATACATGATTTTTGTTTAAAGAATTATGGTATATACTAGTGAAATATAGATTTGGGAAATGATAAAGTAGCTTGGACAGATTTGAAGATTAATATCTATTAAAGGGATTTGGCTGGATCAGTTGAGCATGCAAAGACAGAACTATGAGTGAAGTGAAACTTTGAGAGGAAGATGTTGACTTGAGGCAAGGAAAAAGAAAAACAATACAAAACAATAATAGCAACAATAGTAACAACAAAATCAATAACACTTCTTAAAAGAGATATCTAAAAGTGGAATGTTTTTCTCTTAGAGATGGTGAAAGTCCTCATATGTGTTCTTTGATAAGAGACTGCTTTTATCTTTTGTAGAGGAATTTTTTGACCTAAAAGCCCTTTTAGATCTTATCAACTTTGAGATGATGTTAATCTATCATTGCAATTGTATTTCCCTGTCTCCAAAGTAGAAAAGACAATATTTTTTTTCCATGTAGAATTCTGAGACAGGTACATTTGCTGATAACCTGGACACTGGAGATACAAAATATTTGGTGTCACACCTATTATAGCTCATATAGAATTATGGTGCAGCAAGGGATGTCACAGGAAGAGTCTTCTCAAAACTGAAGGTTGGAAATGTATTTCATCTCTTTGTTATTAGTTATTAGTCATAGGGCATTAGTTACAAATCGTTACCATATATAATTTTGTTGTTGTTGTTAAATGAAGGAACCTGAGAGATCTTCTAGTCCAACCCCCTCAATTTGAATAATTGTACATCATTTATCAATATAAATAATGAGTTTGTTTTCTTCACACACCAGCTATTTAATAATAATAGCTGACATTGATAAAGCACTTTGGGGTTTAAAAATCCTTTAAATATATCAACTCAGTCATTTTTTGCAATAATATTGCATGGTAAGTATGGCAGGTATAATTGTCCTTAAATTTCACATCATAGAAAGTTGAAATTCAGATAGTTTAAGTTAGAGTCCATGATTACATAATGAATAACCATCAAGAGTAGGTTTGAAACCTAGGTATCTGCTAAGTCAATCTCAAATCTCTTGCCAATGCTATATGTTTAGCACCTAAAGTTGGGAAAGTCCTCAATAAAGCTTTAATATTACTCTTGTCTTTCAGTAAATAAAGTATAACTACTACATTCCAACATAGAGATAAGAAAACTTAGACACCAAAGCATAAAGTGAAATGCATAAAATCATATATCTAGTTAAGAGTAGAGAGGAGCCCAATTTAAAAAAAAAAAGCCTCCCACAAACAAATGAACAAACAAAGCAACTAATAAATGCAATCAAAACTATTCTTTCCCAAATTTTTCCCAATGTTCTGCTGTTAAAGCATACTTCAATCACATGAATTACCTCCAAATATACCTCATTGTTAGATCTAGATAGCTATTCTAGATAGCTATTCAAAATAGTTAGCAAAGAAAAAGGAGAAGGAAGAGAAAGAAGAGAAGGAGGAAGAGGAGGAGGAAGAGAAGGAGGAGGAGAAAAAAAGAGGGAAAAGGGGAAAAGGGAAAGCTTCTTAACTGACAAAGAACATTATGCTAAGCATCCCATTTAGCTAATGAGTTTTCATTTTATAAACCATTAAATAGTCTAGTTTCTAGGTTCATTGGAATCTATAGTTTGTGTGCTTTTCTTTTTGGGAGAGAGTAGTTTATTTTACCAGTCATCAAAACAAAAGTTATTTTGAGCTGGAAATTTGTTTAGAACATATTTGCCTGAAACTCAGATCAATTCCAATTAAATAAGCATTATTTCTCAGTGCTAGATACTAGGTCTTGGAATATTTTTTTTAAGTTGAAAGAAGTTTAGTCTTCAAGAAATTTTTACTCTACTTGGGAAAACAAGCATTCTCCAATGCTGTGAAGAGGTTGGAATGCTCCAACCTCTTATTGAAGACTTTCCTATACAAGAAACCTATTACTTTTCTAGGAAGCACATTTCATTTCTATCCAAATTTGGTTGTAATCAAGATTTTTTTCTATGTAATCTCTGTTTCAAAAGACATATTTTCCCCACAGCCCTGAAAAAGCTCTACCTCAGAGACTGACAACAATATGAAATTATGATAAATCCTTGTCTTCTGGGACATATTAATTCATTCATGATGCCTGTCACAGAGATACTATATAACATGAATAAATGTCTCTAAGGTTTCCCCAGATACATACTTTGCAAAATTTTCACCTCAGCCAGAGTCTCTCATCTTATAAAAAGGTGCATTTGAATTCAGTCTAGTAAGATGAAAAATTTTATTGGATTTTTTCCCTCATCAGGGAATAACAGAGGACATGAAACACAAATTTGGACCCCTCCAAAAAAGTAATTGGTCCCAAAAGAAAGAAAAGAGATGGACACACAGAAAGAAATAGACAGAGAGACACAGAGAAAGAGAAACAGAAAGAGAGAGAAAGAGAAGGAGGAGGAGGAGGAGGAGGAGGAGGAGGAAAGTATAGAAAAGGCGAGAAGAGGATACAAGAGGGGAGAGGGAAGAAGCAGCAGGAGGAAATAGAAGAGGTGGAGAGGGAAGGAGGGAGGGTATGATGAAAGAAAGAGGGAAGGAAGGAAAGAATTAAGGATGGGAGGAAGAAAAAAGGAAGGACAAAGGTAAGGAAGGAAAAAATGTCAATGATTCATAGTAACTGATGTTCTATTCCTTGGACAGTTGACAGAATGAGGAATCCTTTTTCTCTGATTTGGCTTTAAGGGTCACAGAACCCTAGATATTATCCCAACTATAGTCTTTATTCCACTCATCAGGGAATTTCCTCATCAGGGAATAACAGAGGACATGAAACACAACTGTCATTTCCATTGTGAAATTTATCTTATCCCTCCATTCCTAAATGTTTGTTGAATTTTCAGAACTGTCATATCATAGTATTTTCTTTGAGTCCTTCCCTATATCCAATCAGTTGTCAAATATTGCTAGTTCTACTCCATGGCATCGCTCTCCTCTACCTCCTTGGAAGTATTATTGTCTCCACTGTATTTGGAGTACTCATTTTCCCCCAATCTGTTGTGACTGTACTAAAAGGTATCAGATAGCTCATGTCTCTAACTCTTCTTCCACAAAACTGCCTGAATGATTTCCTAAAATTCATTTCTCATCATGTCATTTTCTGACTCAAGAAATGCCATTATTTTTCTTCCTAACTTTAATATCAAATGTAAATTTCTCCATTTGACATTTAGAATCTTCCCAAACTGGATGTGATTAATGTCTTTCCAGGCACATTACACATTTATCCCCTTTATGTAAACTCTTTCCCCCCAGATATACTGTGCTTCTTGCTGTTCCTCACATGTTATACTCTCTCTTCCAGTCTACCATGGAATTAGTTGTGCCTTGTGCCAGGGATTTACTGGCTTCCTCAACTTTCTGTGTTAAGAATTCTTATCCTTTTTGAAAACTAGTTTAGGCTTATATTATTATTATTATTATTATTATTATTTTAGCTTATACATGTGCATCATAATAAACATATGTTCATATTAGTGTTGTAAAAGAGGAATCAGAACAAATGGGAAAAACACAATAAAAATAAAGTAAATAAAAAATATATTTTCATCTGCATTTAGAGCCCTTTATCTTTATCTGGGCATGGATAGCATTTTCATCATATGTCCTAATGAGTTTTTTTTAATCATTGTATTGCTGAGAATACTTGTATCATTTACACTTGCCCACCTTACAATGTTGTTATTTTGTACACTGTATATTTTACTTTGTATCAGCTCATAAAAGTCTTTCCAGATTTTCTGAAAGCATCCCACTCTTCATTTCTTATAACATAATAATATTCCATCATAATTATATACCATAATTTATTCAGCCATTTCCCAACAGATGAATATCCCTTCGATTTCCCATTCTTTGACCCCAGAAAAGAGGTGCTATAAATACATTTTTTGTATATACAGGTCTTTTTCCTCTTTGTTTATTATCTTTTTTTGTGATACAAACACATAAGTGGTATTGCTAGACCAAAGAATACTCATTTCTTTTGACAAGTTTTCTCCCACCTCTATAATTTGATTTTTAAAATTATTTTTGAGCTCTTCTCAAAAGACTTTGAGCTTGAGACCAGTTCTCATTCTCCTTTGAGATTTCACATGTAGGTATTTTGACAATGTTGATTTCTTCTGGGTTTTCCTTTTGATTTTCCCTGTCATTATAATAGTTTTCTATCTTTCTTGTTCATTTTTCCTTATTTAGTGTCTTTTAAAGGTAAGTTCTATTCCTGTGGGACTGCAGGTACTGTTTCAAGAGCTGCTTGTGCTAGAAACCTGGGGCCTGAGGCTTTGGGTGCTGGGGTTTCAGGTGTTGGCATAAACTTGTTCACTGAACTTGGTTGGTTAAGTCTAGTTATATCATTTCCTGCTTTCCAGGACTGGCAATTTTCTTTCTGTGCTGGGACTGGAGGTTTCACAGCTGGTCCTCTACACTACTGGCCTGCCGAGTCAAGACAAAATAATATCATTTGCTGATCTGTGCTGTGGCTGATGCTGGCTTGCCCAGTACATTAGTATGTACTCACCTTTTTTATTCAAGTGAGAATGCCTTTTCCTGAACTACTTTTACTTAAGGTGTCTTGAGAAATGTATCTGTTATTGGGGCACTTAGAGATATCACACAAATAGAGAGAATGGTTGTGAATGGATTCTGATATACTATGTCAAAGAAAAAATCATTAAGGAGTGGAAAAAGGAATTTACTGGGAAGAAGAATGGTGGGGGAATCAAATTAGATTACAAGAAAGGGCAAAAAAGACCTATTAGAATTGAAGGAAAGAAAGGAGAGATTATCTGAAGTTTCAGCTCATCAGTTTTGGCTCCAAGCAGGAATAACAATCATTCAGTTGGGGATAGAGATTTCTCTTATCCTATATAGAAGTAAGGAGGAGAAAGATGAAAGAAAAGGTAGGGGTTGGATAGAAGTGAGGGCAGAAACATTAGGAGAAAGAGGGAAAGAAAGATAGAAGTGATGATAGAAGATAGGGCAGGTGGGGATGTTAAAAACTAAACACTAATAAGGAGAGAGAGGATGGAAAAAGAGAACAAAAGTATATACAGGAGAGAAAATAGGATGGAGAGAAATACAGAGTTAGTAATCAGAACTGTGCATGACCATGGGTTGAATGCTCCCATAAAATAAAAGTAAATAGCAGAGTGGATTAAAAAAAAAAAAACAGAATCTTACAATATGCTATTTACAAGAAACACATTTGAAACAGAGATTCAAAGAGAGTAAAGATAAAAAGACTGGAGGGGGTTTATTATGTTTCAGCTGAAGCAGAAAAAAAGCAGAAGTAGCAATTCTGATCTTGGTTAAAGCAAAAGTAAAAATAGATCAAATTAAAAGAGATAAGGAAGCAAAGTACATCTTGTTAAAGGATAACATAAATAATGAAGTAGCAATGATACTAAATGTAAGCAAACCCAGTAGTAAGGCATACAAATCCCTATAGAAGATATTAAACTAAGTACAAGAAGAAATAGATGAGAAAACTATAATATTGGAGGATCTCAACATTTCCCTCTCAGAATCAGATAAATCTAACCATAAAAGGAACAACAACAACAAAAAAAAAAAAAAAAAAAAAAAAAAAAAAAAAAAAAAAAAAAAAAAAAAAAAAAAAAAAAAAAAAACTGGGGAGTTTAATAGAATCCCAGGAAACCCAGATATGATAGATCTCTGGACAAAAGTAAACAGGGATAGAAAGGAATATGTTCCTTTCTCAGCAGTACATGGCACCTACACAAAATTGACCATATATTAGGGAATTAGGGAATAAAAACATCTCAATCAATCGCAGAAACACACAAATAATAAATGCTTCCTTTTCAGACCACAATGTAATAAAATTACATTCAATAAAGACCCAGGAAAAGATAGACTAAAATTCAATTTAAAATCAAATAATGAGTGGATCAAGCATTAAATTTAAAAAGATTTTGAACAAATAAAACCAACAGAAACAAGAGTAAAAGAGAAGTTGAAACCTGGTTTAAAAATTTACATTCAGCATTTCTGATAAAATATATGTGTGTGTGTGTGTATATATATATATATATATATATATATATATATATATATATATATTAACATATATAAAGAACTGTGTTAAATTTATAAGATTACAAGTCATTCCCCAATTGATAAATGGTCAAAAGACAAGAACAGACAATTTTCAGATGATGAAATTAAAGCCATCTCTAGTCACATTAAAAATGTTCTAAACCACTCTTCATTAGACAAATGCAAATTATAACAAATCTGAGGAATCACCTTACACCTCTGAGAGTAGCTAAAATGACTAATAAAATGCTCAACTCTGAAAGATTAGATTCTTCTCAGTGGTTCAGTGATCAAGGCTATCTCAATAAAGGTTGGATAGAGAACTATAAAGAATGGATGTAAATCAAAGCATACTATGTTTTACTTTTTTTCCCCTCTTTTTTTTTCCTTCTCTCCTATGGTTTTCCCCCTTTAAATTTGATTTTTCTCTCTCAGCATGATTTATAAAGAAATGTGCATTATACATGAATATAGATGTATAACTAGAAAAATATTTTTAATGTGCACCTTAAAAATTTATTTTAAATGATTTTGTTGCTCCAGAATCTTTTTAGAGACTTCATTTAACTTTGTTTCTGAAGGAAATTGGGGAGAACTTAGGAAACTTCTTGGCTTCTCTTAGCCATCTTGGTTCTGCCTCTCTAAATTAGGTTTTACAATATAACAAGTAGTTTACTACTAGTGCTTCTCTTGTTAAATCTTGTATTTGTTTTGTGCATATTTTGCACCCTTAATTACATGCATGCATGTTGTTTTCTCAAATATAAAAATTCTTTCAAGAGAGGCACTAAATTATTTTCTCTATGTATCTCAGCACTTAGAATAATGTTTGGGACATTTAAAAGTTTACATTTAAATGTATATTGACTGTTTGTTTTAGACCTTTCTATGTACTTGCTGTGTCCTATCACATGTTATATGAGCATCTGAAAATGTCCTATATAGCCTATTAGGTGATCATCTATCTGAAGACAAGGATTGCCTCTGAACTGACATTTTTCTAAAATAAACATTGGGCTTAGCATAAGAATTAGATCTTTGTTTTGTTGATATAGAGATCTTCCATATAGTGAAACTACCATTAACATAAGTTTGTCATTCTCTTTAACTTATATTCTTTGAAAATTGTCGAGAGCAGGAGGATTTTAAGATTTTAAAGCACTTGCTCAGGATCAGAGAGCCAAAAAATGTCAGAGGTGGGGGAAAAAAAACCTCATGTTTTTTGATTTCAATATAAGCTCTCTATCCATTATGCCAAGTTGCATTCATTTCCATTATAGCTACATAATCAACATATTTATTCACCAAATCAAATGTGGTATATCAGTGGAAAACACTTGGACATAACTGTTCTAGGTAGTACTGAAACATAGTTAATTCACCATCATTTTTTTTATCTGTTCCCTTTGAGTACCATCAGCTCTGATGCTTTAAGCAAGACTTCTGTGCATTCTCCAGAGAGGTTTAACTAGTTTATATACAATTCCTTGCAATCTAAGATGTTCAGGAAGCTCCAAAACTTTGATTCATCTTGCTTCCCACTCCTGCACATCCTTGTCAATCTCTGCCCTTCAGGAGTTCACCTACTCTGAACCTGTTTGCATTCAGTGCTCTCCCTGGCTGCCAATTTCCTGACAATCCAACCATTATATAAGTTCCATCCACAAGCACCTAGCATTTTGTCTACAATGTCTTTTTCACCCCAAATCTCCAGTCTAATATATGAAATGTCAGCAAGAATATTAGTTCCCCCAAAGGTGATGGACCTTAACACATTTCAGCAGCATTTTTGACAAGCTCAAAGTTTATTAAGGCAAGTTAGGAAATGACTCAAAAATAATTTCAGTTCTGCTCTACTACCTCTCCCCAAGGACTTATTCTCAAATTTCCAGTATATACCATTTTCCTCATGCTCATGGGTTCTCACCAAACCTGCAAGCTAAAATCTGAAATTCATAGTGGAGTGTCTGGACTCATAAAGTAGGGAAGAATTTAATCAGTGGAGAGCAAGTATAGGAAAGACAAAATGGTCTTAATGTCAAGATACATCACTATATGGCCAGGACCTGTCATTAGCAACTCTAGTGACCTTGGATGGTGAGGATATAAAGACAATATTAATAGCATATATAACAATACATTGATGAGGATTTTAATCATTATTTTTCTCACCTGTACAAATATCTCCCTTTAATAGAGATTATTATTATCATTGATCTAGTGCTAGAATAAATCTAAGAAATCCATTTTATCCAATTATCTTTTTTCTTTTTTTTGCTGAGGCAATTGGAGTTAAATGACTTGCCCAGGGTCATACAGCTAGGAAGTGTTAAGTGTCTGAGACTAGATTTGAACTCAGGTCCTCCTGACTTCAGGGCTGGTGCTCTATTCACTATACCACCTAGCTACCCCCAATTATCTTATAGCTGAGGAAACTAAGATCCAAGTAAGCAAGTGACTTGCTGCATAAGTAAGAAAGATCAAAGACGGGATTTAAATACAGATCTTCTGAATTCAGAGGTATTATATTTTTCTTTTGTGGAACTTCACCATAGTCCTAGTGCCAAGGAAATGTATTGCTTGAGATAATGATTGATTTGCACATCCCTTGGTAGATTGGGAATAGGTCTTTGATATGGCAGAAATGAACTGTGGTTGAGGTGAACATTGAAGAGTAAGAAAACGATAATGAATGCACAAGCTATGCATATTCCATTTACCCAGTTAGGGCTAATAAATATCATCTCTTCAAACAATTAGATGGTAAATTGGATAAAGTTGTGACTTAAATTAGATCAAATTTTGACTCAAGACACTTATCATCTGTGGAATCCTGGGCATGTGATGTAAACTGTTTGCCTCAGTCTTTTTTTTTTTTTTTTTTCATTTGTAAAATAAACAGTTAACTCATGGAATTGTTGTGAAACTCAAATAAGATGCTATATTTAAAGTGCTTTGCAGATTTTAAAGCACTATCTGGCTTTTTAATGCTTTCCATTTTCACTCTATTGTGTCTGAGAGACCCAGAATAGCTGATGAACCTTCCTTTCCTTTGCCATAAAAGCCAGATTAAGCAGAGCACTATCAGTGTCTGCACTCACATGACTAATCTATTGCACTGCTTCAGTGTTAAGTAGATCACATCTTCCATGTTAAAGCCACTTTTTGGGGTTAAGCCAAATGTCTATGTCATGAAGCTACGGTTTCTTTTCCACAGGAGACAACGCAGTAGATCAGTGGTGAGCAAAATTCATTGTCAGTATCCTCAGCTTTCCTGTATTGATCTAATAGCTAGAATGATACTGAAGGCTCAGGAAATCTTTTGTTTCTTGCTAAAGGGGCTTTAGAGAGTGGAAAAGAGATCAAAATGGGGTAGGATTTGGGAGCACAAATGGTATGTGGGGAGAGAGAAGAACGCATCTTGCTTATATATTATTATATACCACTATGCTTCTTATTATGATAGCCTAATGCTTACTTCTTTAATTTTTTTTTAAAATGCTGATAGCAAGTCTAATTGAATTATTTGTTTTCAATTCTACATCCAAAAGAAAATTGAGAATTTCTAGTAGGGTGTTATAAAAGTGATCTGAGAAATGTTTCTTGTATCTTTTTGAATTTTTTGTTTGTTTCTTTTAAGACCACTTCAGTGTTATATTTTGTTTGGGTTCTTTCCCAGTTCTCTGATTGTTGGTTCATTTCTTGCCAAAAAGATTTGGCATTCAATTCATCTCTTTTCTACACATACACACACACACACACACACACACACACACACACAGGTTATCTCTCTAATTCTAATGTAAGCTTTTTGAGAGCAAGCACAATTTTATTTTTTATCTTTGTAATCCTCTTGCCTAGCATAGTGTCCAGTATAAAGTAGCCACTTAAGAAATATTAATTAATGGAGCACTAAGTAGGGCCTTTAGAGCATCAAATAAGACAGCAAACAGTGGAGTCTACAGACAAAAGAGTAATTCAGTAAGTCAAAGTATTTACGGTATACAAATTGTGTGCCAGGCACTGTACTGAAAATACAAAGACACATCAAAGAAAGTGCTTTCTTGCAAAGAGTTCCTACAAAGAGGGAGACTACATATAAATATCTTTACACAAACAGGTTATGTACAAGAGAAATAGGAGATAATATCAGAAAGAAGATATTAAAAGAAGAGGGGAAACAGGAAGTTCTTTAGATGAGATTTTTAAAAAGCAAGGGAAACTAGGAGGCAGGAATGAAGAGTGAGAGTGTTTGAATCATTGGGAACATCAAGTAGACATATTCAGAGTTGGGAGATGAGGTATTTGGTGCAAGAAATAATAAGGATGCCAATGTCTTTGGATAGAAATTCATGTGAAGAGTTAGGGCCATAAAGTATATATAAAAAAAAACTAAGGGGGGATAGAAAAGAGATAGATTATAATGGACCTTTCTCATTCCTGTTAGGTTTGGATTAATAAGAGACTGCAGGGTAAAATAGTTAAAATCCTAGACTTGTGTTAGGATTTGACCTCTAATATCTAATATCTTTGTCATAATTAGCTAATTAAACACTAGGTTCTCCCTCTACAAAATAGGAATAATGTCACTGTAGTATCTATCTTACTGCTTTGCTACAAGTTAATAAATGAAGCTCAATCATAAACTTTAAAATACAATAAAATGTTAGAAGGAGAAGGATGATCTCCCGGTCCCTCTTAGAACTGAATTAAAATCCAGTGTTGACACCTTCTAACTTCAGTGACACTGGGCAACTCACTTTTCTTTTTAGTCTCAATTTTATCATCCATAAAATAGGCACAAAAATAGCATTTACCTCCCTAAGTCTTTGTGAGGATAAAATGGGCTTATAAATGTTATAAACACTTTTATGTTGTAAATGTTAGCTATTATTATCATCAAAGAAATACACACAGAGAATTAGCTTACTGGCTGTCTTGGCCAGAGAACGCTTTCTTTGCTCCAGTGTTTCTGATCATCTGTTTCCCAGCTGACAGTAAACTGGGAGGCTGCCAAGTTTCTGAGAATAGATCTTCAGAGTAGGAGCATGGGGAACCCTGTGTTACATAAAGAGCACGAGGTAGTGCATCTGTGTAACTATATGGTAGAATTATTTGAAACTGCCTCTCTAATCTGAGAATGGAAGAGAAATGAGATACGCTTCCCAAGAGTTATTATAACTTCATGGACAGATCAAAAGTTTAACGAACATCAGGGACTTGAAGGAAAGAGCATGCTAAAAGACCTGGTGAAGTTTTGAGCCGGGGAACTGTATTTGCTAAAATAATGACATAGCAGCCCCAGAGTGACTTTTCCAACTTTAATTATCTTCCTTCATTCCCAGAAAGATTAAATTAGATCAGAAATAAAATACCCTTCAATGTGACTATAACTTATAGCATTTCATTATTCCTAATATCCCAGTAGATGAATCACACAATGAAAAGAGAGCTTTGTCATTGGGCATATAGTCATGTCATGGTAGTATCTGCTTGGGAGCCTTCTATTAATTGTTTCTTAAAGTGGAGAAGAAGAGAACACCCATTAATTAAGCACCTACTATGTGCTAAACACTATAAATATTATCTCATTTGATTTTCATGTTAATCCTGTGAGTTAGATGCTACTCTCACCTGCATTTTACAGTTATGAGAAGTGAGGTTGTGAAATTTTAAGTGACCTATCAGGTTCAGGTACCTAGAAAGTGACTGAATTTAAATTTAAACTCAGCTTTTACTGTTTCCTTGTCCACAGTTCTATCCATTGTACCACCTATGTTATTAGACTCATAAAAGGAGGATACCCTGTTGAGAAAGCATTTATGAAGAATGATCTGGAAGTAAAATATATCCATCTTTTCAGAGTAAAGGAAGCACACAAAATAAACTCTATTCACAATGATAGCAAAAAACATAAATGAAAAGAATAACATTGATCAAAGCAATGCCAGTCTTTATCCAAGAAAAGACAGGGCGAGTCAGAGATAGAATTCCAAAAACAATTCAGTCAGTTTGATTGGAGCAAAGATGATGTAAAGAGGAGTAATGTGACAATCTAAAAAGCAAATATAAGGAGGGTCTTGTCTTATGTGTAATGGTATAATAAACAACCTAAACCCAACTTCATTGAAAATAACTAGTTTGTTCCCCATTTCTACTTCTAGCCACCAACATCCCCCTCAAAAGATACAACCTCCTTACTGTGCAATTCAACATTACTTGAATGAGACCTATGAAATTAAGTCATTTGGATGCCTGAATTCTGATCAGTATTAATCAATTTGATATAACTGCATAGGGGTGGGGATGTATATTAAGTCCCATAGCTAGGACTTCTTCCCCACTCTTTCCCTCCATCTTTATCCCATTTCCACTTATCTACAGCAACATAATATAATATAATGTAATATAACATAATATAATACAACTTAATATTACAACATAATATATCATATGATGCAATATGATATAACAATATAATAATGCATATACACATACATAATATGTATGTATATGTATATAATATAATTAATGTATACATACTTATTCTCCAGATCTCTTATTTTTCCTTATAAGATATTTCATATTATGTTCTATTTTTTTTATTATCATTTTTTGTTTTATTTCTTGGCCTCTTAAAGCTTCACTGGTTTCCCCCTTCCCAATTTTAATTTTCAAAGAATTATTTTCTTCTTTAAGACTCTGGATCTCCTTTTCTAGTTGTTTGTTTGTTGATTTTTCCCCTCATAATATTCATGTTTTTGTTGGATGTTATGTTTTAATTTATTTATGTATTTATTTTTAGTTTTTCCTCAGTCTCTCTCATTTGATTTTTAGTCTGTTCCGAAGTCTTCTATAAATTCTTTCTGAGCCCGTAGTCATTTAAAGTTACTCTTTGGAGTAGAAGAAGCTTTTTTTTTTTTAAACTTCATTATCCTTCTCTGAAGATAAACCCCAGTCTTCTCTATTCACATAGTATAAGTTTCTATGGAAGATTTTTTTTCTTCTTTGCCAGTTGATCTTTTTTTTCCCCCAACAAGAGTTATTAGTTTAAGCACCTCTAATTGTGGGGTGGGTAGATGGTATCTCAAGCTTCCCCCTCTCCACTCTGACCTAGAACTTCAAACCAAGAACTCTATCCTTCAGAAAATGCCTGAAGACAACAGCATCTTTATTCTGCTGCCTCTGCATTCCCAGTGTGTTGGTTCCTTCTTGCCCAGGGCTGTGTCCCTCCAGCACAGTTGAGCCTGGTATTCTTAATCAGTAGAGGTTCCCTCAGTCTTCTCAGACTCAGACCCTAGACTATCCTCATTATTCCAGAAGTGAAAGTTTCTGTGGTTCAGACTGAAGCGTTGCCCAACCTAGGTAGCCCTGAGGCTCTGCTGGCTTGTTCTGAGGAGCTAAACCAGAGGTATCTGCACTCCACAAAGGTTAATCAGTGGCCTGATGACTTGGTCTATCCCACAAGAAACCCTGTTCTTCCCCAGGTCTTATTTGTTCTATATTCTTTCTGAGGTGAAAATTTGTTTTGTTTGTGGGGGAAATTTAGAAAACTTGGAATTTTTTTTACCCACTCCACCATCTTCCAAGAATCCCTCCCCCAATTATTCTGCAATTGGTGTAATTGTTTTTTAACCCTTCCCTATCTAGTTCTATAATAATAGTTCCAATATACATACTTGTGATGGAGAGAACCATCTGTATACAGAAAGATGATTGTGGGAACTGAATGTGGATTACAACATAATATTTTCACATTTTTGGTTGTAATTTGCTTGTTTTTGTTCTCATTCTCATTTTTTTTTCCTTTTTTGAGGTGATTTTTCTTGTGCAGCATGATAACTATGGAAATATGTATATAAGAATTGCACATGTTGAACATATTTTACATTACTTGCCATGTAGGAAAGAGTGTAGGGGAAAGAAAGGGAGAAAAATTTGAAACAAGAGATTTTGCAAAGACAGATGTTAAAAACTATATTTGCATATAATTTGAATATTAAAAGCTACTTTTTAAAAAAATAGTGCCTGGGGCAGCTACGTGTCAATGAATAGAGCACCAGCCCTGAAGTCAGGAGGACCAGAGTTTAAATCTAGCCTCAGACACTTAACTTTTCCTAGCTCTGTGACCCTAGGCAAGTCACTTAACACCAGTTACCTCAAGGGAAAAAAAAAATTAGTGCCCTAGGAGTAGGGGTCATTTCAGATCTTGAGAAAGATTTGAGATCCACTTCATTAGAGGGGACTATAGATCCTCAAATAAAGTATCTTTGTCTCAGAGCTTTGCCTCAGTCTCTTTTATTGTAAGTGGGAAAATTTTAATTCCTACAGAGTTCAGACAATAAGCTTATTCAATTCATTATCTGACAAGACTGAAACTAATAATTATTTTTAAAAGGTTTTAGATGAATCTGTGGGTAGAGAAAGTGATAGTATTAGAATCAAAAGATCCACAAAAGCTAGATTTGGGGCATATCTCTATTATCTGACTATGTGACTTTAGACAAGTAATTTCACTCTCTGGATTTTGTTTTCCTTATATTTAAAAAGACAGTTAATAGAGTTGTATAAACTCCATTTTACTGACCTTTCAATTCTGTGATTTTGCAAAGTCCATAATAATTCAAGGAAAATTAAAAGTAATATCAACAATGATTTCATAAAATTAAATTAAATGACATATATAAAGGATTTTGTAATCATTGCTGTGTAAATGTTAGCTCACTGTTATTATTACATAGTGCTTTAAAATTTTCAAAATAAATTATTTTTGTTGAGCTTTACAACCATGTGAAGTTTATATGATTATCCTTAACAAATGAAGAAACTTAGAAACAGAGAGGTTTAAAATTCTGTTCATCATCACACATACAATTAATAAGTATCAGCTAAAGGTTGGAATCTATGTTTTCATAACTTTGTGGCTACCAGTCTAACCACTTTGCCATGTTGCCAGAATGAAGGCATTTGTTGCCAATATAAGTGATAGCAACTTAACATTTTGGGGAGAGAAGCATTCTTAACATTATGATCATTTCAAATGGAAAATCCATTCTAGAAAATCCATCCAACTACAAGAATAATTGCAATAATATAATAACATCTGTATAATAATATTCATGTGTTTTTACTTAAGGTTTGCTAAACACTTTAAATGTATTATGTCATTTTATCCTCACAACAACAGAGACAAGTAGTATAATTATCCATATTTTGTAGATAAAGGAACTGAGGAAGATAAATTTTCACATCCAGTATCAGAAAAGTTAGTTTATGGTGCCATTTTTTTTTTTTCTGACACCAATTCCAGATCTTAATCTACTATTTCACTTAGCTCAGAATGTAAATTTTGTTTTCACTTTCATAGATAGATTAAAAATGTTTGAAGGGCCATTGGGTTGACTCACAGAAAAAGTTTTTAAATTGAAAGTGATTTAAACCAATATATGTGTGTAAATCATTTATGAAAAATATCATACATATTTCAGTCTATTGAGAGGTAATCTTTCACTTTTGCTTCATTTTTTCAAGAGGTATGAAAATTCAAAGCAACAAAATGAGTGACTAATGAAAATATTTGATTCTGTCTATCAGATACTATATAGAATTCATTAGGCTTCACAGAATTTTTCCCAAAAAAAGTAGAATTGAAAGGCCTAAATGTTGCAAAGAAATACCATGATTTTCTAGTTCTCTCCTGCTAGGTAATTTTTAGCTTATTTTGGTTTTTGAAGTGCTAAAGTATAGAAATAATGAAAATAGTTTTATTTCTTGTGTATTATTCAACTTTTTGGAGTGGTTTTAGAGGTCATATAAAGTTAAAGAAAAAATCTAGTTCTCCATATTGTTGGTAAAAGGGAACATCCTGTTCAATTGTTTTCTGTCATGTTGAACTGTTTGTGATCACTTTTGGATTTTTCTTGGCAAAGACACTGGGCAAGTCACTTAACTTATATTTACCTCAGTTTTCTCATTTGTACAAATTGTAATGGCATCTATCTTCCAGGGTTGTGAAAATTAAATGAGGACAAAGTTATAAAGTGTCTGGCACTTTATACTGGTATAACATCTGGCACATAATAAGTGCTATATTAAGGTTTACTATTCTTATTCTTATTATTCATGCTATCAAACATACTTCTTCCAAATTTCTGATTTTTATCTAGACTATATACCTGCCTATGGGAACCATTACTTTTTTGATGAACAAAAAAATTAAGATGATATAATTGCTCTTTCAAAGTTTATATTAACTCAATATCCCACAAATATGTGTGTATATGTAATGTATGTGTATGTGTTCCAACATATAAGAATTCCAACAAGTCAAGCTGTCTTTTTGTATCATGATTTCATCAGAAAAATTGAGATTATAGACTGGAGGATTACCAATATTTCTTCCAGGACTAAATTATGTAGATCAATTAAAGTATCACTTTCAGTGTAATCATTGAATGATTCACCCTATTAATGAGAATTCAACCCAGACTGAATTCTTTACCTTATGAGAAATAGTAAAGCAACACACTATTAGATTCTCAGATTTTTGTAAATTATCTAATGTATGAGTAGTTAAAACACTTTGTAATAGAGAATTTTATCTTCTATCTATGCCAAATTTTATTAACTGGAAGTGGTAATTATCATTTATGGTTTCCATGTCAAGTGGCTTGTATCATTCTTGCAGAATGAACATTTAGATACACAACACATAAACACACACACACATACACACACACAACACAGATCCATATAGCCCATAAGATTCAAGGGAATGTTAACTACTTTCCTCACTTGGATTTGTGGTAGCCAAGGGCAAGGCTAATATTGATCATTTCACAGCAATGTGGGAGGCAAATTAAAGAATTACAAAAATAACCTATTTAATATTTATTAAACATTTACTAAAACCACTTAGATGTAGCTGAATTATTTTTTTTCTGTTTTTTCTTCCATATTAATTCCTACAGAATTCCTTGTTGTGACACAAACATGATTTTGATACCTAAAACTGGGAGAGGAATAACAGAGAAAGAAAATTAAAGATCAATTTCCTTAGTGAATATCAATAGAAAAAAATTATACAAAATACTAACAAGATTATAGAAATATATCACAAAAGTCATATATTATGACTAGGTATGATTTAGACTATGAATCTGTGGTTTGTTCAACATTAGGAAAATTGTCAGAATAACTGACCTTATTAGCAAAAAACCAACAAAAATCATCACATCAATGGATTCAGAAAAAAGCTTTGACAAAATAAAAGTACCATTATTTTTTTAAAAGCATTATGGTATCAATATAGTTTTTCTTAAAATTATAAAAATAGTTTCTTTCTAAAACTAAGGGGGGGCACCTTAACTGTTGTGGGCATAAATTTGAAGCATATTCAATAAAATCAGAGGATTTTTTTTAACCACTATTATTCAATATTGTACTAGGAATATTAAATATAGCAATAAGACAAAAGAAAGAAATTGAAGGAATAAAAATAGGCAATAAGAGGGAAATTTTCTCTTTATTAAGAACCCAAGAGAATTAAATAATAGAGTTTTGAACTAATCAAACAATTCTGAAAAGCAATTTGAAACTAACTCAAAAGATTCTAAAATTGTACATACCTTTTGACCCAGAATTATCATTACTATATCTGTATCCCAAAAAGACCAAATTGGAAAAGAATATATTTGTACAAAAATATTTATGTCAGTTCTTTTTGTAATGGCAAAATCTGGAAATCAAGGGTGTCCACCATGTGGAGAATATTTGAACAAAGTATTTTATATGATTATGATCAAATGCTATTGTACTATAAGAAATAATGAGTAGGATGGTTTCAGAAAAAAAAAATGAATTTACATAAAGTCTTATAAAATGAAATGGTCAGAAATCTAGAGAACATTGTACACAATAATGTAATGATAATCAAATGTGACAGACTTAGATACTCTGATCAAATCAGTGATCCAAGATAATATCAAAAGGAACATATTGGAAAAATATCAAGAAAGAAGTGATGAACTCTGTATGTAGACTGAAGCATACTTTAACTTTCTTCTCCTGCCACCATGTTTTATTTTGCGACATGGTTAATATGGAAATGTTTTGCATGATTTCATATGTATAATCAATATCTAATTGTTTGCCTTTTCAGTGAGTGGGAAGTTGTGACAAAGAAGAAAATTGGAACACACATTTAAAAAAATGTTAATTTTTATATGTACTTTACTTGTACTTAACAAAATAATATTTAAATTTTTAAAAGATTTAACAACTTTTTTTCAAATCTATTCAATTTAATACTATCTTTAGCTGGAAGGTATCAAAGCAAGGCATAACTAAATTGATTTAAATGAAGGGAAAAGAAAGTGAACTTAAACTACAAACAACTGAAGAAGCACAAATCACTTTGAATATGATAATTTCTTTTTATACAATGATCTGAAAATTTGAAAGCACATTTTTTCTCAATAAACTTACCTTAGTAACTAAAGGTCACATTATTCCCCATTTTATAAAGGAAGAAATTGAACATGATAGGTTCAATTACTTGCTTCATATGTAATTAAGTCCAATCCAAGATTCCAATCCAAGAAGTTGAATTCAGTCTTTTCCCAAAAATTTCCACTTAGACAAAGTGATTCATTAGGCAATCTATTGAAGGAAACAAACAAACAAAGAAACAAACAAAAAAAACTCCCAGAAACAGGGCTGCCTGCTTCTCTGGGGTTTCTAGAATGGGGACCACTGCTGAGGCAAATGAGAAGGATTATTCTCTCTTAAACTAAGCTCTTAAACACACATGACTGCCTCCTTAGTTCTATTTTCCCTGATATCTCTCTAAAGATACATTCTTTGTTGCATACTTACATCGTGTGATTTAGAAAGTGCTTCTAAATATATTGTTTCTTCTCAAGAGATTCCTGTAACTTAATACCCAGAATACTTTAGACAGAACTCTTGGGTTTAATATTTAAAAACAGCAACATTAAGAAATATATTCATAAGGTATGTTGATGGGGCAGCTAGGTAATGAGTGGAGAGACTCAAAGTCAGAAAGACTCATCTTGACTTCAAATCTGTCTTAGACACTTAATTGTGTGACTTTGGCCAAATCATTTTCACAGTGTCCTCATTTGTAAAATGATCTGGGGAAAGAAGTGACAAAACATTTCAGTATCTTTGCCAAAACTCCAAAATGAGATCACAAAGTGTGAGCTACAATTGAAATAACTATAACTTGGTCTGGAAATTGCCTAACTTTACTCCATTCTTGTTCTTAGTTTATTTCAAACCCTAATACTATTAAAAAGTAGTTTTACCTCTAATTTAATTTAACATCTGATTAACACCCAGGCACTATATTCATGCTTTATGGCAGCAAATTAAATACTATGTTGCCTTTTACTAAGTAATTTAATGATTCATGAACTGAATGATTTATAACATCTGAATCATAATTCTCATAGATTTAGCTTCAGGGATGAAACTTGTCCCTTCAAACATGTAGCATAAAGTCAATCAGCAAGGCTTTGAAAGTTAGAGTTGCATTCTCCACACCAAAGAAAAAAAGCTGCAATAGATATTAGTTCAGTCATTTCCTAAACCCTTTCTATCTTATCTATCTTTCAAGGCTCAACTGAAAAGATACTTCCTCCAGGAAGTCTTACCTCATCACCACCCTGTAGAATAGGTTTCTTCCTTATTATATATAGTATTATCTGTTTAAGCTATTTAATTAGAATTTGGAACATGTTTATTTCTACACAGTCCTTAAGTTTTTAATATTTTATTATATTGTAAATTTCCTGTAAACAGAGGCAGTTTTTGTTTGCTTGCTTATTTGTTTTGCAGTGAGATGATTGATGGATATTGGAGATATGTCTGAGAATACTTAGACCAATGACCTAATGTTATTATTGAGATAAATAAAAACTCCAATAGATAAGTTTCTGTATAACTAATAATCAATTTATCAATTAGGCTAAGCAGTAAACAGTGAATTGGTGGTCAGTGCTTTTTCTTGGTAAACAAAGGAAATATCAAAATACTTTAAATCCCTTCTGAAATGTGAAAACCTTTTCCTTTTCCCCTTTACCTCTTCCCAGTATTTTATTTCT